>NC_026655.2:12124999-12452364 GCF_000004075.3 Cucumis sativus | reverse complement strand
AGTGGAAATATAAACCAAACAGTTTTTCATATGTCTGGTTATGGGTTCTTTTTCTTGTTACTCGCCAACTTGCCTTTTTTATTACCGTTGCCTGAAAGGTTAAACATTATAGAAAGGGTAAGCATAAAGATACCTAATAAGGGACCCACCACTGGTTGTGCTAGATGAGCTGTTAACTTCTCATTACAAGGTATTCTCAGTCATATCAATCTTGTGTTCTCGAATAAACACACACCAATCATATTAGTCTGGTAATCCCATAAGAACACACATTATCAGTCATATCATTTTGGTGATCCTGTAGGAACACACATCAATCATATTAGTGTGGTGATTCCGTACAAACATAGATAAACCATATCAGCCTTGTGATCCTGTAGGAACACACATAGGTCATATAAGTCTGGTGATCCTGAAGAACACCTACATGCAAGGTACACTAGCCTAATAGCTAAAGTTAACAACTACCTTCAGTCCAAATAAGCCTATTGCAGTCAAACTTAGTTCAATAATAGGCATAAGCATAACATGCAAACATCATCCAACAAACTCCATAATTACATATTTGGTCAAATAAGCTGTAAATCAACACTATTTCAGTGCATACACTAATCAATGCATTTTAAATCTGTCTATAATCGTTTGTCAATCGATACAATACAACTTTAATCTTAAATTGAATGTTTGGTAGAAGAAATCTCTTACCCAAAAAAGAATTTCTTGTGCAGAATTCCTTGATGCAAATAAAACACAAATTAACCTAAACATAAGGAAACTAATTAATAATTTTACTTAATAAAATTATCAATTATGCCAAAACAGTAGTCCCTTATAGGCATGCAAAGAATCATCATACTTTTCACAATAAGCATTCCCAAGTATGAACAATTGACATTAAAACAACGCATTATCGACGTCAAGAGAAGGGCACTGTCGATGTCCTGTTCAAACTTTGGGAGAGGGCTTCTCACAATGTCGCATCGGAAAACCCTTTCATTGATGCGTTCACCACATCGAGGACAGCGTTAGTCCGACAATTTTCTGCATGGGGAGATATTTTTAATATATTTTTCCAATTTATTGAATTTTTAATCGTGTGGTACTCTTTTCGATTTCGATTCAATTTAAACGGAATAAAATTGTAAAGAATAAGCAACATAAAATTAATAAATAATTATATAAAATACGAAATCAGAATTTATATTATAAACAACAATTTCTAATTGTTGCAAAGAAATTACATAGATAAGAAAAAAATTCATTAATCCCCCAATGGCCGCAAATGCCATATTCTCACAAGTCCATCGCTACAATGACATAAAAGTAAATTTAGATATACATCACCGAAGGAAAATTGAACAGCTTAAAAGTTAAAAAATACGTACTACAAGTGTTCACAGTCCTCTCTGTGCCCAACTCATTTCTCTCAATCTTTTTCATTTCTTCCACCTGTCAGACATTTTCTTGCTTTTGTCTGGTATGTATCTTTGACGTTATTCTTCATTCTTCAATCAAAAGTTTAGCTTCTTCAAGCTCGCTTCTTTGTTCCTTAATTAAGCATTTAATTTATCTTCGACCTCCCTATAGTGTATTTCTTGTGAACATGAGGTCAAAGAATTAGCCCTCTTCTGGGACTTGGGACTTGGAGCCTGAACCAAGACCTTTTGAGTAGTTTCGATCGTATACCCATATCTCGCATATCTTGTCCCAAGAGAGTGGTTGAAAACCTTTTGAGGTGGATTGGGACTGGACTTCACGTATTTGATTTTGCACCAAAAGTTATAAGTTATGAGTAGTTGACAATTAAAAGTAGACAGTATAAGAAAATGTTTTCATAAACTTACATGCATATATGTGGCCGCTTGTGGAACGAATTAGCTAGTCTTGATGGCGTGTGTTTCTCTAAACAACTTCACAAGGTTTACTAACTGACCTTGGTGTTCAGCGAGCTCATGTTGTCGTTGTATGAACAACTTGGACTCGCTTTTGTGGTTGTAAGGCTGCTACGCTTTAGCAACCCTTATTGGTCCTTGATTGCTCCTACATGCAAACAATAAAAAATGTTACATACAAACAACAAAAATGAATTAACGTCAAGGAACATTAAAATATATAAATCATCTGAAATTGTGGACTAAAGTAGTAATCATAGAGAAAGTCTCAATCTTCCACACGATTCACTAATCTGGGGGGTGGGTTGGCACATGCTTGTTCAGGATCACTGAACTTCTTAAAATGTCTATGGTTTTCTCCCCTGAACTCTTTTCACGTGTTGAGCATTTGATGCTCAACAAATCGAGTAAATGCTTGATCAATAAAATCAATCACGAATCATTGCTACAAAAGGAACAACACACATATTAAATTTATATACATACATACATACATATATATATATATACATACATACATATATATATATATATATATATATATATATATATATATATATATAGGTTTAACATATATGTATGGTAATTTAAAAACTTACCTGTAGATCGTCATTCACAGTCTTGATGTACTCAAGAGTAACATTATCTCACTTAAGGAAGCAAACTGGAAATGTATCTTGCATTCACACACCGATGGTGTTGTTGAAGCGAACAACATGTGGCGAGATAGGCTTATTTGCTCTTGGGACAATGGATATTAAGATCTTTCCATTTTGTTGTACGTATATCTCTAACTCTAAATTTCTAGAGTGTTGTCGTCTCCTAGGATTGTGAGTATTTGGATGAGAGATATCTACGAAAACATAACACTATAGAAAACAGAACTCCATGTTTATGAAATTTGTTTATGTAATGGGAATAACCTGAATGTCGCCCATCGAGGATGTTCCTCCCACGTTATTGAATGCGTCATCATCGAAATCAAACAAAGCATTTGTCTTTCCGAAACCTTTGGGGAATGACATAGTACCTGGGGACATAAAAACCAGTGGATTGTCGGAACACTTGGCGTGGGTTGTCTAAATGTAGCTTGTGCGGTAGTAGTCACCAGTTGTCATTAGTTGCCGTTGGCCGAAATGTGGCCGGCTGATGAGAAGGAGAGGGTTGAGCACTTGGGATTTGTTGTCGGTTGAAGAGAGGGTTAGGGATTTGGTGTTTTTTTTTTTAATTTTTTGGTCGTGGAAGAGGAAGAAAAATTAAGGCTTAGAAAAAAAATTATATATTTAATAAATGATTGAATGAAAAGTTGGAGGAAATTGGAAGAGAGAAATTTTGATAAAGTTTTAGCAACACTTTTATTTGTTGCTAAAACTATTTAACTTTTAGTGACATTATTTCGTGTGTTACTAATTCTTTTAGTGACAGAGATTAAAAATATGTTGCTAATAAGAATATTTTGTGACAATTTTTTTTTGTTGCTAAAAATGATCATTTACTAACAAAAATTAATTGCGTCACTAAAAATTTGTCACTGAATAATAAATTTCTTGTAGTGACAACATTTTCAAATATAATAATCACAAGATCCATAAGCTCATATAATTCACATAGCATCATATCACAATCACAAACTTGTATCGCATCAAGCATAGTCACAGTAATCACAATCATTCCAGGTGATTCAAGTCATTAAAGCATTCACAAAGCATCACAAGGATATGGAATTCTTCCATCGCTTGGACCTGGGATTCACTTCACTAGCGTCTCACGATTTTTCTGTGATTTTTACTAGCATCTTGTAATACTTATTCTTTCTCAAATATGGGATTCATTTTCACTAGCATGCATCTCATTGCCTAGACTTGAGATTCACATTCACTAGTGTCACGCGATAGACCTGAGATTCACTTTCACTAACGTCTCACACATCATTCCTCACCTAGATCTGAGATTCGCATTCACCAGCATCCAACATCCAAGTACATCAACAACACATCTCATACTCACTCAGATATGGGATCACTTCTACCAACATCTCATCACCTAGATCTGGCATTCATATTCACCAACATCTCGCAATAGACTTTGGATTTCCACCAACGTCTTGCGACAGATCATACCACACCACAATCAACGACAAGAAGATATTAAGTAATAGTTCTAAATAATAAACATTAAGCATATGATCATAAGAAGTTACAAAGAATACTCTTCATACAATATTAATAAAACACTTTCCTTATCTGTAAGGATCATAAATTACAATGTATCAAAGATAAACATTATGCATTAATGTAGAAAAATATGAAATTATTCTCAACAATCATTTGGATTAAAACACATTTTCGAAAGCCATTTTTATTTGGAAATACTCCGCAAGAAAAACCATTCACAACAAACATTTATTTATAAAGAAATCACTCATAACAAACATGTGTTTATAAGGATCACTCACAAAAATACTTAGCCTCAACTCTTTTTCCCTTTGGCTTCCGACTTCTTCTTCTTGCCCAACGATTCCTCTCAACCAGAAGTTCAACACTCAGAACTTTCTCTTGACAATTTACCTGAATGTCTAACATTTCATGCCATTTTTCTTTCGACACTTGGTTCTATTTATAGTGACATTTCTCATCTAAGGGTCATCTCCATGTTTTACACGTGTCACTTTCCCATTTTGTTGTGCTATGGAGCCTGTAGCCTATTTTTATCCTACCAATAATTTTCTCTAATACTTATATTAGTAATAATTGCTAAATTATTTATTTATTTATTTACTTTAAAAAAGGTACAAAAATTAATAATAACATAATATCTTATAATATTTCATTTTTATCATTTTAAAAAACAAAAATAAATCAATTTATTTTTTAAAAATCTTTTAATATTATATTTGTACTATTTTAGAAAAAAAGAAATGAATTTGTTTTAAATAAAATCTTCTAATATCAATTTTGACTTACTTAAATCATTTTAGGAAAAAAGAAAATCAATTTTAAATAAAAGTATTTTAATATTCATTTGATGTATTAATATATTTTTCACAAAATCTCAAAATATCTCATTTTAGGAAAATGAAAATTTGTTTTATTAATATAATATCAAAATTTGATTTTATTCTTATTATTTTTTCCTAATTTGTGGTACACTCTGGTCTATAAATAGGGACCATTGTCATTTAAAAAAATGGTGAGAAGAGTTTTTTGAACAAAGAATTCTTTGGAAAAATTTCTTACAAAAAGTCTCGAGAGAAAACGTTAGAAATTTTTTTAGAGAGAATCTCTTAAAAAGGTGAGTTTTCTTATTCATTTCATTACGTTAGTGTTTTACTTTTTGTTTTTGTTTTTGTTCCTCCTAGCAAATCAAATTCATTTTAAAATACACTTTGTTGGAGGTTCATGTGGTAGGGATTTACTCCAAGGATCCGCACCTCATCGACGAGTAAATTTTATTTGGGATTTGAAAATTTTTTTTTTCTTTTCTTTTATTAATTATTTTTGTGTATCATTATTTTATTAATATTATTATCATTATTATTATTATTATTATTATATATATGGGTGGCGGCAAGATTTAAAAAAAAAACTTCCTTTTCTTTTCCTTTTATTTTTTTATTATTTATATATTTATTTATTGTAGTTGTCTACCATTTGTATTTTCCTTTTTATATTTATTATTTTAACGTGTTTTTCTTGCATGCATAATAATTATTATCATGTAATATTAAATTTATGAATATTTTTTACACTTTGCAATATTACCATGGTATTTCATATCAATTATTTAATTTTTTCTCCTTACATCATATTTATTTTTACATTTTTTCATTCTAAAAACAAATCTGACGATGGAATTAGAAATATCTGAGAGTCCGTTATTTCTAAATTCTTGAGGTGAGTGAATCGATTCTTTGGGAATCCAAGATTCGATTCCCAATATTTTTTTAAAAAATAAAAGTTATCTTACTTGCTTAATTTATGGTATATTATATTTGATTTCATTGTGCATTATTTCCTATTGACCTAATTTTGAAGATCTTTCTTAAATTTTCTTTTTTAACTGTTTAGAAATTTTTACTTTACAACTGTTCCTTTTAATTTTTTTTTAAATGTTTAAAATATAAATCTATATTTCATATGTTTTCCTTAATCAACTTTTTTAATAACTAAATTCTATTTCACTAAAAATATTCATATGATGGAATCTAGGAAATTTGGGAGTCTGATTTCCTAGAATTCTTAAGGTGAGAGATTACATCTTTGAAAGTCCGAGATTTGATCCCAAGAAAAAATGAATTTAATCAATGATAGATTTTGAGAAATTGTAATAATTTCTCATTTTCTTAAGGTGTGAAACTTTCCTTCGATATATAGTCTAATTAATGGATTATAATTCCACTTATTTTATGAGATTATTGCTTCAAATATTGGAGTAATGAGGGATGAAATAAAACATTAATTTTAAAATAAATTTTAAAATAAATTTAAAAATATTTTTAATTCAAGATTTTAAATTTGGCCACCGTTTTTCTAAATGGGTGTTGTGGGGTGCTAATACCTTTCCCACACACAAATGACTCACGAACTCAATTCTATTTTTCGCATATCATTTTTAAAAAATTGTTTATTTTATTTCGGTGTCCAATCACACCATAAAAAAGATTGGTGGCGACTCCTATTTTATTTTAAAACTAGCTCTTTTGAGGACGTCGGCCGCTCCGCGTCGTTTCGGGCACGTGGCGACACTGCCAATCCAAATTTGACACTTAAGTCAAACGTTAGTTACGAATAGATACTTTTCCTGAACCGCCAACCTTATCTCCTTGGAAAGCCAAACTTTCTCTCGTCTAACTCTCCTCAAGAAGCCACAAAACACTTAGTTTGCCTCAGAGGGTTGTCCAATCACCTCATACGAATGTCCAACTTCTTAACAAAACATCTACCTCATCGCGACCACACTTAGGTGCAAGCACTTCTCTTGTGTCACTACACCCAACGCCTAATTCATAGCATCCACCATGGCCTTCTTCCTCGCCAGCTAATCTCATCATGTTGCTTAGTTTAACACGATAACACTTAGACTCAAAAGCTTCTCGTCGGCTCGCCTTATCTTCCATCGCATCATTCTTCGCATAATACCCTCTTCTCAACATAAAATTTCACAAAGTTCCAAAAATAAAAATTTGTCCTTTAAACATATTAAAGGAATATTAGTGAAAAATAAAAATCTTACAATGATAGATTTATCAGACTATTACTGCGTGTGTTAATAATCAAATACATTTTTTATTAATTGTATGTTAATTACAACAATAATTATAGAGATAATTGATTGTGATTGTGATCTATCACTCTGTGTTAATGGTAAATGAATTTAAGACAATAGTTTTAACTTAACGTTTAGGTTTTCATTTTGATTCGTGTGAAAATTGATGTAAAATTTGAATCAATCAGAGTATTTTTTTTTTTTAAGTCTATGAGTATTTATGAAACATTTTCAATAGTTCATTAGGTATTTTTAAAACGGTTTTTTATCTAAAATTATTGACAAAATATTGACAACTTTTTTTCTTTTTTTTTTGTTGATAACATATTTTTATATATTTCATCATATAAGTTAATCTATAAGTCCATGATAACACATAACTATTAGTCATTATAATATACAAATATTATAGTTGTTTTATGGTTTAATAACTTTTGTCTATGACAATTAAATTATGTAATTTAGGTCTATAAAAAATTATGATGAGACTCATTAAAAGAAAATTGAAAAAAGAAAAGAAAAAGTAAAAAGAATCCCATGTGTTCATATTTTTTAATGGAAATTTAGAAGAGTGTTGAAGATTATCATGTGTGTGTTATACACAAAGTCAAATTGCATATAATTTATGACAATCTATACACTAAATAGAAATAACAGAGATTTCTTTTCCTAAACAAATTACAAACAACCATCCACATGCTTCCCTCATCAATTGTAATAGTCACATGCACTGCCACATCAATATCCTTTAATAGTTGCCCATGATATGTACATTATACATACAATCAATTATAGTCCAATTACCACATTTTTCAATGTATATATACACTCGTGCAGTTTTTCCCTCTATTATATGTCTACTTAAGTTTCGACGGACGGACAGGAGGGGATTGGTGGTGGCGACGGGATTTCAGACGGTCAGAAATGGGAGAAAGCCGACGGGACTTCACGCGGAGGGGAGGAAGAAATTGGGGGAAATTTGGGGGAAAGTTAGGGCACGCGGATGGGAGGAAGAATTTGGGGAAAATTTTGGGGAATTTGGGTTTTTTTTTAAAATATAAATATGTAATTTTAATTTTTTAAATATAAAATAATAAAAGTTTTAACCCTAACATTCTATGACATTTAATAACTGTCGCGAAAAGTGTTTTCCGAAAAATTCCGTCTTTTCCCGCCAAAAACGCGAAATTTTCTATTTTGTGACAGTTTTTTTTTTTCTATTCATTTTTTGAGATTTATAACTGTCATAGTAGACAGGTTTTCTTCTAGTGATCATACTTTTTCTTAAAGCTTGCTTTCATTTATTACGCTACATAACTTTGTGATAAGGTAGGAATGATTTAAAGAAAGAACAAAAACTTTAAAGTTAATTGTACTGAAATTTGATTTAATTTTAACGTTACCAAATATAGTTGACATTGATATGAAATGTTAATATATTTTGTAAAATTTTTAGTTTATTTTGCTGTATTAGAAATGCTCTGATTTTAATTGATGAATGATAAAGTTTGTGGTTTTACGTTTAACTTTGACGATCTCATTTCTATTCTTTGGACTTAAATAGTTTGAGTTTATATGCGGGTTTTGAGCCTTGCAGGTTGGAGCAGGCTTCATCAATACTTAATTATTTTTCGTAAACTTAATTTTTAATACTTAATAGTCTTTATTTTTGTCGTTTTATCGTTGTGTTGTTATGAAGTTTCCAAGGATCAAAGATATATGTAGTTCTCTTCTTATCTGTTGTTCTTTTCTTGAGTATTCTTCAAACTCTTTATCATCATAAGAACTTTGAAATAAAGGGTCTGAAATTATTGTCCTTTACTTTTCTTAATGGATATATGATATATCCTTCTGGCCTTGTGCAAAATATGCATATATGAACGCATGATATAGAGTCCTACAGAAAAATGGCACTTTGGTTGGGAAGAAAGGGTACAAAGACAACTCATAAAATTTTATAAAGTCATTTATTCATTGTACACCAATTTCATGGACAAGAAAATAACAGTGAAACATTATATGATGGGAAGATATAATTGCTCTAGAAAGTTGAATTCATTGTCCTCTCACTTTCCATGATTGTAAATATAACGTGTTTTGTCATTTTATCTGACTCTTTTTTAGTCTGAATCAACTTGAATATGTATAGTTTAACTCATTAAGATGCATATCTTCAATCATCGAACCCCAAATTCCTTCACTCACACGTGTTGGACTTTAAAACAAAAAACAAAAAACAAAAGCAAAAGTAAAAGTAAAATTTGATTTTTAAAAATATATTCCCAAAAGAAGTAATTCTTACTAGTGTATGTTGTCAAAATTATAAGACTAGGTTTTTTATGCTAAAATCTAGATAGGAAATGTATCTAACCGTGTCATGACAAGAACTATAAGTTTGTTTGTTTTTTTTTTTTTTTAAAGAACGTGACTTACAAGATAAGAAAGCTTTACACATCGACGTGGTCCTTGCCACACCGACTTCTAGAAGTTAACAAGATAGATCTATGTTAAGTTAACAAAGAAATCTTTATGGCAAGTATACAATTTTAATATTAGAGTCGACTTACTTTCCTCGAGGTTTTCAATGTAGTTAACTTAACATTTAGTTATTGTAATAGGTATATCAAGTTTTTGGATAATAATCAAGTGTATAACAACATTTTAAAAAAAATATAAATATAGTAAAGTCTATTATAGCAATAATCTATAAGTGATAGGATAGACTTCTATCACCGATAAACTTGTATGATTTATCAGCAATAGTCCATCAGTAATATAAGAGTCTATAACAATAGAAGTCTATCGTTGATAGCTAGATTTTGTTATATTTACAACTTTTTAAAAATATTGCTATAGATGCTAATATTGTTATTCTCGTTGCTATATTTTACCACTTTTACTCTTGTTGCTATATTCTCTCCTTAAAAGTAATAGAAAAATGGTAATTTCTTTTAAGAATCATTTTAAGAGCCAAGTCTTTCCTTTGGAATTTTTTTTATGTTGTTTTTTTTTCTTAATTTATGTTATCCTACCGATTATATTTAAATTCTTAGAGGTCGTTTAGAACAATGATTGAGTTATAATAATAGTCTTGAGATTATAATAGTTTGTGTTTGGGTATAGAGTATTATAGTTTTGGAGTGCAAACTATTATAGTATGTGTTATTATAATATGTGTAATTGGGTTGCATATTAATTATAGTCTATCACTATAATCTGTGTTTGGAGTGAAGACTATAATAATCAGGTTTTTCACGTACACTTTTTTGGCATACATATATTGTACATGAAATACACATTTTTCTTCATTTGATTTTATAAAATATGGTTAATTAGGATGTTCATTTAACAAATTTAGCTTAAAACTGAGTTTTTCACTATCGTGAGTGACTAATTGGTGTCAGTACAGAGAATTGAACAGATGATGGGTCAACAAACATAAATGCTAAAAAGAAACTCAAATAATATTATTTTTCTCTTTTTATGAAAACATTAATTAGTAATAAAAAATTGTCATTACATAAGTCACGGACTTTAATTCATGATATGTCGTAACAGTGTTGGGTTAATGACAATTTACGACCACTCGATCAACATAAGATCATCTTAGAGAATCATAAAAAGTGAAAATGAGCTAAAAATGTTTAAATGCTATTTTAATTAATTAAATTTAAATATTTATTTATGCTTAATTTACATAAATATAACAAAATTCAAAAATACTTACGGTCCATGTAACAAAAAATTAAAGTCTGAAACTACCATTATTTTTTCATAAAATTCAAATATGTCCTTTGTTATTTTTTAATATTGTGGAACCATTTTTCACTTTACTCTTCTTTTTCTTCTCTGTGATTTATTCTTCGCGATATTTATGAATGATAAAAAATTTCTTAAACTAATGATATGGATGTTAAATGCGTCATAATTATGGAGAATAAAATCATTTTATAAAAGAATCATTAAATGAAGTATTTTATGGAAGTTTTGATTTCAATTTATTATTACATTAAACGAACTATTCTATGGATTGATGGTTAGATGCATAATTATATAGAAATAAAATCTTAATATGAAGTTGTTATTATATCAAATGCACGATTTTAGGAAATGATACAAATTTAAATTCATATTTGGAGATCTTTCGACTAAACTTTCAAAATCAAATAATAAAATGAATATTTATTATTATACATATAATATGAAAACAATAAAGGATAAATATGAAAATTGTGTATTTGTATGATATAATAAAATGTTACTAAGTATTAATCAAACCTTATGAAACGTATAATGAATAAACTATATTATCAATCATTTTATGGTTTGCAAAAAAGAGTATGAATTAAATAGCTATTAGTATATATATATTAATAAAAATAAATTATTAATTACTTGATTTGAAACCTACAAATCCAAAGATCTGGTATAAATTGCCCTTATAAATCTAGCGAATGTTGATTTAATCACATCAATCTCGAAAATAAATATTTATTTAATATTTTTATGAAACGGAATGATTTGCAAATACAGTGTATTCGTGATTGTGGGTTATATTTCATCATTCTAACCTACACAAATACACTGTATATCTACGATAAAGGAATTTCCCTCTATGGAGGGGTAAATAAATATTTTTGAAATTTACTATTTTCTAATTTATTATCCATATTATTTTGTCATTCTCATCGTTTTCTCGAGAGAAAAATAGGAAGAAAGAAGTATAAACTAACATTACGCTTCATTTCCTTCTAAATATTTAGCCATACAATAGGAGAATATGATCAATAACAATGGGGGCTAAAGATTAATGAGACATCCATAAGTAATGACTGAATGATTCAAATCACATTCTTGAAATTTCATTTCAAAGATGATGTAGTAAACACTAATGACAAAATTATTTCATGAATGGAGAAGTAAATGCCATACCAACCCATATACAGAATGCTAAGTACGTACGGATCCATAAATACAATTGCAGCCCTAAGTAAGCTTCATAAGTGTTGTTCTCTTTCTTTTTCATATTTCACTTCGTCAAATCATTATTCCTAGCCAATACAAACAATAATAAACTTTACACAGGCACTCTAACTTAAATCTTTCAAACACAAGCACACGCTTGTTCTCATCACCAACCATTGTATAGCCATCCATCATGGTGTGATATATGTCAATTGGAGCATCTATGCCTTCTTCTTCCATTTCCTTTACCAAAGCTTCAGCTCTATCCACATTGCATCTTTGACTAGAGCCAAAACTAATTAATATATATAATGGTATGTCCCTTGTAAAATACCAGCAAGTAACCAAAGAAAACAGAAACTTGACGACATAAACACAAGGAACACATTTGTCATTTCTATAATAATTAAAGTCAAAATTGATATATGAAATTACCGGTAGGCATATATAATATTCACATGAATGATTGCATTCAATGAAGAGTGTTGTGATCTGCAGATCTTCCAAGACAAATGCAAATGTAATACAATTTAGACAAAACAGATGCAAAGGGAAAATGAATTACCAATAATGTCCATGGGTATAGAAACAGAGAAAAACATTTAAAAGACTAAAAATTGACTTTCAAAACCAGTTCAACAAGAGTAAGAATAAAAAAAGAAGCACACCTCAACGATTTGGTGTCATTATGCTGCAAAGAATGAGCAGGAAGGTGCTTAGAGACTAAAGAAAAAGCATTAGAGTGACTTCAACCCCATAGCCCAAAGAAATAAAATTTATGATTTTAGGAAAAAAGGGATTTTTAGGACAAAATTAGTAATCTAGCTTATTACATATTAGAAGAGATAGTAGTGACGGCATCAAAAGAGAAAGGTCAACGACAAGGATGGTGGTCGGTGGTGCACTTTCGTAACTCAATGTTTCAAATTTCTTATAGTGACATTAATAATAACACAAAGAGATACATAAAGAGTTATGCATAACTCATACTCAAAATGAATCTATTTAAAAAACATTACAAAACATTGAGTTTATACAAATCTTTCGTCGCATGAGTATTTAGCGTAAGAAAGTCACTCACATAGGATTGTTTAGTTTAGGGAAGTCACTTGCGAAAATGTCTGATCTTCTTCTTCCCCTTACACCTCTCCTTGCCTAGAACTCTCTTAGCGACAACTCTACTCCTTGCAATCTCTCGACAAAACTTCAAAATAACAGCACTTCGTTTAGAGCCTTCACCCCTATTATTACTAATCCTTTGGACCGGTTACCCTCTTTGCTCTCCAGTTCGGAATTATAACTTTACACGTATCACCTTACCGCCTTGCAACATTATGCAGCCAAACCAAGCTCGACACGTAAGCCAACGTCAACTTAAGATTAGACATCCCCTCAAGACACAAATCTTATCATCTCAAAAAGCTAAACTCTTTTTCCTGTCTTCTCTTTCTCGCGATAAACCACAACCACCCACTTCTCTTATAACTCCTCTTCGCATTACTTCACCAGATCGCCTAACTCTTCTTATGATAGAACTTCTTCACTGTGACAACTCTTCCTCCATCGCCTTCTTTTAATGCGACTTTCTTCCTTTCCTTTGATTTTTTTCTTTAGAATGATCAATTTTTTTTATTTTAGAAGGATCATCTCACTCGGCGCCTCTCTTCTGCAACAGAACTCCTTTCTCGGATATGGACCTCACAATGTGGGTTTGTGGGTTTTTTTCTTTTTCAAAATTGTTTTATACTATGTAAATTGTTTTAGATTTTCAAATTTTCTCTTCAAACTTCTAAACTTTATATATTTTACTTAGACTATAAGTTTTGGTCATTTAAATTTTAATAATTTTGATTCTAATAAAATAGTAACATTATAAGCATTCTTTAAAACTTTAAAAAATTATTATTTTTCTTTTAAAACTTTTGATAAAATATCATTTAACTTTAAACTTGTTTCAAATTAAAATATGAAAATTGATTTTGTGGTCAAAGTAGTGTTAAATATCCATTGTCATTAATTTTTATAAATGATATTACAATCTTTTAATTTTTTAATGTAATGCAAATTTTTATTTAATTTTTTAATTAAACTACATCTTTAAAGATATACATGAACAAAATTGATTTCATGATTTTTCTTGTGGCATAATTAAAATTTGTAAAATATATAACAATCCTTGGGGGGGGGGGAGGGAGGAGAAATGATGGAGGAGTATAATAGTCTTAGTCTCATCCCAAGGTTAGCTTACTCGAGTTTGTCGTAGTATGAGGGTCAAACGACTCCTTAATATAATATATAGCATGTTTTGTTTAATTGTTTTCCATCCTTACTTTTAGAAATGAGTTATTGAAAAATTGTAAAATATATATTTGGCTATACCACTTAAATTTAACTTTGGAATTTCTCTTAAATGTAGTCCAAACCATTTTGAGAGAAGAAGTGAATTCAAATAGAAATACAATTTTTCAAAAACATTTTTTTATTGTGAAGTAGTCAAACAAATCCTATTATCTAGTCAAATTGACAAATATTGAATGTTTGTATTTTATGATGGGAGAAAGTACTTATAAAAACAAAGTTAAATCAAAATTCAGTAATCAAATAAAAGAAAATGTAGAATAGTTAATTAATAATATAAAAAATCATAGGTATAAATTGATATATTGTTTTCTTTAAATTATGAAATATAGTCAACTTGGGTTGTATTTTTGTGTGGTACAATGTTTGAAAAAGAGAAAGAAATAAGCATGTGTAGAACTATATTATTCCATGATAGCAATATGCCAGTTTTGAATAGTAATTTTCTATTTCAAACCAAACACACTATATAATATAATCATTGCTGTTGGCCCTTTCTTTCTCTCTTTCATTTATTTTGATAACATCAAATCCAACTCCAAGAAAGATTTTCTGTGTAGCAATATCATCCAACAACTATTTGGGTATGTTACATGTTGATGCCAATAAATATATGGATGTTTTAATTTTACGAAAATATCAATAAATGTATTATAGATTGTGAATGTTGATGGAATATTTCTCCAAAAAATATTATGAACAAACAAGAAAAAAATTTAAGCATTTTTAGGATTATAGAGAAGTTAATGTGATTATCATTTATGTAATTAATACTTACATAAAAAGTATACATTTTTAGTATATAATAAAAATCAATTAAAATATGGAGATGTGAACAAAAATTTAGTATGATGATTATCTAACAAATAGTTGGTTACGGATTGATATGAGTTTCAAAAGAGATACCATCGTCTTAACTTTATTTGGTATATTTTCTCCATTCAAAGTGTTAATACTGTTTTCTTTACTTTAAATATAAATTTAAAAAATTAATGTTAATATTGTATGATTCTTTTCTATTTTTGTCTTTTGATTATTATAAATGTGGATGTTTTTATCATCTGGAAAATGTTTCTTTTTTAAAAAAAAAAAATTTATTAAAAAAAAACAAACTTGTAAATTAAACCATGGCTAATAGGAGAAAGATGATGCTTTTTAAGTAAGGTATCGGGGTTTAGTGTAACGAACAACTTTTGACGCCATGAACTCGTGTCAAGAGTTGGACAACTTTTGTACTGCGTCGTCGGGAGTTTCCTTTTAAAACCATCTCTTAGATATGAAAATTTCAGATCTACAAAAACAAAATCTTTCCCCATTTTCGATCGCTACAAAAACCCTTCTCCTTTTTCCTATTCTGCTGGTCCTCCTACTGTTGTCATCGCTCTCTCGTTGTCCGTCGTCTTTGTCCCATTATCTCAGTTTCGTGAATCTCTTCCTATTTTCATTACAGATTACGTTGAAGTGGGATAAATTGTGTTTGAGGGATGATTTTGCTTGTGATATACATCTTGGGTTGAAGTTGTTTAATGTATGATTGGGTTGATTGAAATTGCTTGTAGGAAGAGACTTTCTCCCAACTAGTGGAAGTCATTGGAAGTTAGCAAGACTACTAGTGGCCTTCTCCAGCTCATTGGGAGTTTTTCTCCCAATAGGTTTTTCTAACCATTTTGTTAACAACCTATTGGTGATCAGAAGTGCAATTTCAAAGGCCAATGTCCTCATTATCTAAGGTGTCAAGAGATATACTTTTTTTCTTATAGTGTGTGCATCGTTCTCAACAGAAAACTCGTAAATTATTAAATATCATAGTTACGACCACTAGTTTAGTCATTTATGAAGGTCACTTTACAACGTGTTATTCTTGGTCACACACTCACACACTTATTTTTCTCTTTAACATTTTGATTTTCTTTCATGTCCTTGTGCTGCTGCTTGTGTATCCCCCATTCAAAAATTGGATTCCAACATGAGGTGACATTCATGTTTTTGCTTTATTTTCATTTTTGGACACTTACACACTTAACTTTTTAGGAAATTTATCATTCTCAAAATATTTATAAATTTCATATTTATACACTAGAAGATACTATAGGCTTTTATCAATGTCAATCGTTAATCTAATTTAAAATTTTATATATATTTTGTAAATATTTTTGTTATATTTGAAAACGTTTTCTAAATTTTTATACTGCAAAACTATAACCTAGTTTAAAGAAAATTAAATTGGATTGAAATAAAATAGTCCGACCAATTACTTAAATGTAGTCAATTCCATTCATTATCTTACACATTAACTAAAATTTTTAATAATTCCTAAAAACCAATTATAATTTTAAGCTACAAAATGGTGTTAAAAATGAATTATACATTTTTTTTCCCAAGGTTGCAATATTATCTTCCATCCAACACTTCGAATGGAGTAAAATTTTAGATAGATCTTGAGACCTAAAATAAGTGGTGAGAGATTTTTGTCTTAATTTATATTCAAGTCACTACCACGTCAATTCATATCAGAATAGTTTTGAAATATTTATAAAAAGAAACGGTGAATATTGCAAGTTGGAAAGAAGAAGAATGATTTTTAAATAGAAGACAAAAACTAAAGGTGTTAAGTAAGTTATAAAGGAATAAGAGGATTTTGAAGACAAATGAAAAAGATAAAAAAGAGAGTATTAGTTAATTGTTTTTGTTCATATACTTCAGTAATAGTATTTAATTTTTTGTGACAGAAGACACTGATGGTGAACGTAAGTTTTAGTTTAACATTTCCATCTAAAATCAGCAATAGAATATTTTAAAACTGGTTTAAAAAGTTTTAAGAGTCTTCTCCAAAAAAAATTAATATCCAGTATAAAAGAGACCACAATTCTCTATAAGGTTAAAAGAAAAAGGTACCGTATTAAGATATTCTCATGTTTGCATTTGATTGAATTCCAAGAATGTGACCTCCTATCATAAATCAGAGGAAGACACCATTACTCAATTGGCTTGGATCATCATGCTTCCAACCTTAGTGCTAAAATGACTTCAATTCATTTGAATAGGAAATATCATTTCAATAGAAAAATATTTTATCAAATTAAATCATAAACTAATAGTTGTATCCATCCATATACGTATATTCTCACTGTCTATTTTGTAAACCGGCATTTGAAAAAGTTTACACACGCTTAAGAATCAATTCATGGTTTATTTTAACGAGAGATAACCATAATGAAATATCCAAATTGATTAATATATGAAAATTTAGCGGTTTACAAAATAGATATTTGAAAATAAAAAATAAAAAATGATTAAAAAAAAGTTATTTTTGTCCCCATTAAAGTCATTATAGACAAAAAAGATAACAGCATTTAGCACCTGCTAGAAATGTTTGTGGGTGGTCCTTGATCCTACCTGAATAAACAGTAAATAAAGCAACAAATAAACAATCCCCAAGTTTTTACCTCTTCTGCCCCTTTGCCATTGCAATGTGACATGCTTCAATTCACAATTTATAGTTAAAAACGTTCATCACAAACACAAAAACAATAACATGAGGTAAGGTTAATCTTTATGTAATTGATGCTTCTTTTAACTCATAATTTTCAATCAGTCATCAAGGTTTGCAAAGTACGTGAATTCGGTGGTTAGACTTGGCCGAACACCCCAGTGCTTTCTTCACAGTTCAAACTGTAACCCTTGTAACAGTTCCAAGTGATGAAGTCTAGTTCATCCAAGATTCAAGTCCCTCCATGTCAATTCAATATTCTTTTTTCTTTCTCATCAAACACATCCTTTTGAAAAGATTCTCATGCAAGGTAAGTTCGAGTAACTCAAAGAAATTGACAAGGGCCTACACAAGAAGTGGAGCACGTGGTTTAATCAACACTCCCCCTATCTCTGAAAGCTACGGCCAACTTCCATGTCTTTCTATGTAATGGAATGACAACGACTTTCACTTAAGACCCTCTATGTAGTTGTTGAAATAGGGTGATCGATCTACATCTTCATCCATAGCTCTAAGGCAGTGTCAGATAATTCACAGAACTTTTAGTAAGATGAAAAGCAGCAATTGCATAGCATCATCATTTCATGACTGCATATGGATGCTGCAGCAAAGAGTGGCAAGGAAAATGTAACTTTGCACTGAACTATACTAATTCCTCTTCTTCCAACCTGTTAGTGTATAAACAGTAAACATGAATCCAAAACTGTCAACTTCAAGACCAAAAAGGCTCTAAATAAAGATATATCCATAAGAACATTTTCTTTCATTAGAATATAAGAATACTAACAGTTGTTTCCTAAGCAATAATCCCTGGAGCGGGCGAGCCAACTCAAGCGCTTCAAGTAGCAGTATTCTATCAGAATTACAGATCGTCGAGATTTGCACAGATATGCTGGAAATAACATGGGATGATGAAGAAATGTGCTTGAAGGATCAGTATACACAAGAGGGAAAAACAACCTCCGAGTCAGAGATGTTGCAACTTCTCTAAATTTAAAGATGCTCTCTATCTACTTAATGAAATTCATTGCACAAACCAAGTAAACACCAATACCCTTCTATATTAGTTGAACCACCACCTGATCGATTATAAAATCTTAGATTGAGTTAAAGAGAAGTTTTTGATAACAAGAACATCAGAAACCTCACTGATTCCAACACATTCTAATTCTTCTATCCAAAATAATAATAAAAAGAATTCCGTAGATGTTTACCATTATTTCCACTAAAAGCACAAAACTGTCACTAAAAAGTGATCACAGATTATTGGAGAAAGTTTGAAGCCAATGCCTCTCTAATTTGTGGCTTGTCCAGGAATTGGTTGTATGTTGTCACGAGATCAACATAAATTGATATCCACTCTCTCAATTCCATTTTTCTATAAGCCCCATTTCATTACGGTTTTGAGGTTTTTTTTTAGGAAAAAGTAACTGAACTTGTACCCACCACTCTCACCTATAACTCTTTGTTTAGTTATTCACTTTCTACCATGTTTGAAAACAGAAACTAAGGTTTGAAAGATAAATAGTTTTCTGGCTAAATTGCAAATTTGGTCTCATTAGAATTTAATCTCTATGGTTTGACACAACTCTCATAAATTGCCCTTGTTATAGTATATATCTTGAAGATATTAGTCTTTTGTCCTTTATTGTAATTTACCAGTCTTTAGTTAGAGGTTCCATGTATGCATATATATTAAACTCTATAGCATAGAATGAAGTAAGGAGTTCTCTCATATTTTGCTCTAACTTTCACATGGTATCAGAGTGTAAGGCCCCCAATTATTCACACATATATGAGGAAGGGTAGAAGGGTAAGTACACCAGCTATTAATAATGGAAAATGATTGGAGAATGAATCGTGCAGGGTAGGGCCCACTGGGATGAAAGATATGAGGCCTATAAATAGCTATTAGTAAGTATTTGGTAGCTAGGTTAGGTTATTTTTTGTCTTCTTTATGGTGTAAGGCTGCTGCTGTAGCCACAAGGAGTCTCTATTTGTTAAAGGAGGCTGGAATATTTCTTTTCTGTTTTTTCCTTGTTTATCTTCATATTGTGACTGTGTAATCTCTTTTTGGCTTATATATAAATAAAGAGAATCAAATTACCGCATCTGTTTAGCCATTGTTAGGGAATTTTGTGTGTTATTAGTGTTGGTAGCCTAACATTTGGTATCAGGGCCAGAAAACTGGGGTAGTTATAAGACTCGTGGCACAAAGACAAATAGAGGAAAGAATGGAAGGAACAGAGAAAGAAATAATGGGCATGAAAGAAATACTAATCGAAATGAAGAAATCAATGGAGAGAATGGCTGATGAATTAAGGAAAAGCCATAGCTACAAAAAAAAGAGAAGAGTCTGGGACTTCGAATGGATCTATCATGAAGCTAAAAGGAAAAATAGAGGATGTGGACACTATAAACGAGGCAAACATGACCACAGTATACCAAAGAAAATACAAAAATTTGAAAATGCAGATTTTTATGGGAGAAAACCCCGTGTCATGGTCTACAGGGCAGAACACTTCTTTGAAATCAATAACCTACCAGAAGCAGAAAAGGTCAAGGTTGTTGTAGTAAGTTTTGGACAGGATGAAGTAGACTGGTATAGATGGTTCATAATAGGAAGAAAGTTGAATCATGGGAGGACCTTAAAGGAAGGATGTTCAAATTTTTTAAGGACACGAGCTAGAAAAGCTTAGTCGCAAGGTTGATCAGAATTCAACAAGATGGCTCATACAACAACTACGTGAAGAAGTTCGTTAATTATTCAGCTCCCCTACCTCACATGGCAGAGAGTGTGCCAAGGGATGAGTTTGTAACAGGATTAAAACCAGACCTTCAGGCCGAAGTTATTTGCAGACATCCGCAAACTTTGGAAGATTGTATGAAAGAAGCCCAGTTGGTCAATGATGAGGAATTTGGCATTGAAATTGGCAAAGATAGAGTGGGGATTGATGGAAAGAAAAAAAGAGAAGGGAACTCCGTAAGAATCAAGGAGGAGAGAAGGGAGTTCAGAGGAAAACAAATTTCCAATGAAACAGGTAACTATTCCAATTAGAGGCAATTACCAAAAGAGTGAACCCCCTTTGAAAACTATAAGATGCAGAGTTCCAGGCTTGACTTGACAAGGGTATGTGCTTTAAATGTAATGAAAGATATTCGCCAAGAAATAGGTGCGAATGAAGGAAAAAAAGGAGTTGATGTTGTTCATCCTAAATGAAGAGGAGAGTACTGAGGATGAAGGCAGAACAGAGGAAAATATTGAGGAAGTATTGGAATTAAAACAGATCAACCTAGCGAATGGAACAGAAATTGAACTAACGGCTGAGATTGACATCTAAAGGAACCATGAAGTTAAAGGGAGAATTAAAAAGGAAGGAAGTCGATGTGCTAATTGACAGTGGACCACAATCATACACACTAAGATTGTAGAGGAAAAGGAATTACCCTTGGAAAGGGAGACTCAATGGTGTCATGATTGGAGATGGCACAAGATGCAAAGGAAGGGGGATGTGTAGGAGAATAGAGCTGAGGCTTAAAGAAATCACGGTTGTGGCTGATTTTTTGGCAACTGAACTTGGAAATGTGGATATAATCTTGGGGATGCAATGGCTGGACACCACTGAAACAATGAAGATACATTGGCCTTCCCTAACTATGACCTTTTGGGTAGGAGCAAAACAAATTGTCCTCAAGATTGATCCCTCTCTCATTAGAGCTGAATGTTCTTTGAGAACTATAGAGAAAACCTAGGAGGAGGAGGATCAGGGCTTCCTCTTAGAGCTGCAGAATTATGATATAGATTTGAGTGATGAATTCGATGAAGAACATGAAGTGAAGGGTGATGAAGAAGAGGCACCCAATGATCAAACTTCTTCTACAACAGTATGCATACTTATTTGAGGACCCTAGAGAGCTACCTCCTAAGAGAGAAGTGGATCACCGCATTCTTATATTGTCATAACAGAAACCTATCAATGTGAGACCATACAAATATGGGCATGTCCAAAAAGAAGAAATTGAGAAACTGGTGGCAGATATGCTACAAACAGGTGTGATTAGGCCTAGCTTCAGCCCCTACTCCAGCCTAGTTTTGTTAGTGAAAAAGAAGGACGGGGGATGAAGATTCTTTGTTGACTACAGGAAACTAAACCAAGTCACCATATCCTATAAGTTTCTCATACCCGTGATTGAGGAGCTGTTAGATGCATTGAACGGAGCAACCGTTTTCTCAAAGCTGGACTTGAAGTCAGGGTATCACCAAATAAGGATGAGAGAGGAAGACGTTGAGAAAACGGCTTTCAAAACGCACGAGGGCCACTACGAGTTCACAGTCATGCCTTTTGGCCTCACGAACGCACCGGCTACCTTCAGTCATTAATGAATCAAGTATTTAAACATTTTCTAAGACGGTGTGTATTGGCTTTTTTATGATATACTGGTGTATAGTGCGGATCTTACCAAGCATGAGAAGCATCTTGGGATGGTTTTTGCGGTGATGAGGGATATCCAGCTATTCGCTAACAAGAAAAAGTGTGTGACAGCACACTCACAAATTCAATATTTGGGGCACTTGAGATCCAATAAAGGAGTAGAGGTAGATGAAGAGATGATCAGGGACATAGTTAATTGTCCTCGGCCAAAAGATGTGACGGGTGGGTTGAGAGGTTTTTTAGGATTGACAGGGTACCATAGGAGGTTTGTAAAGGAATATGGTGAGATTGCGGCCCCTTTAACCAAGTTATTGCATAAGAATTCCTTCCATTGGAATGAATAAGCTACAATAGCCTTTGATAAGTTGAAGTTAGCCATGACTACAATCCCTATGCTAGCATTACCAGTTTGGAATTTGCCCTTCATTATTGAAACCGACGTCTGGAATTGGTTTAAGGGTTGCACTATCCAAAATGGTCATCCCATAGCTTTCTTTAGTAAAAAATTGTCACTCAGGGCCCAAACAAAATCCATACATGAAAGGGAACTTATGGCAGTAGTACACTCTGTACAGAAATGGAGACATTACCTTTTAGGTAAGAAGTTTACAATCATATCAGATCAGAGGGCCTTAGCATTTTTTTTAGAACAAAGAGAGGTGCATCCTCAGTTCCAAAAGTGGTTGACTAAACTCCTAGGATTTGATTTTGAAATACTCTACCAGCTAGGGTTACAAAACAAAGCGGCTGATGCTCTTTCCAGAATAGAACCACTGGAATTGAAGACTATGACAACCATAGGAATAGTGAATATGGAAGTGGTAGAGAAGGAGGTCGAGTTGGACGAGGATCTCAAAAGAGTCATCGAGGAATTGAAGAAAAATCCAGATGAGTCAAGTTTCAATGGGGCAATGGGAATTTATTTTATAAGAAAAGAATAGTATTGTCTAAAACTTCTTCCTTAATAGCCACCCTGCTACATACGTTTTATGATTCTGTTTTGGGAGGCCACTCAGGATTCTTATGGACATATAAAAGGATGAGAGGAGAACTGTACTGGAAGGGCATGAAAACAGACGTTAAAAAGTATGTCGAGCAGTGTGATGTTTGTCAGAGGAATAAGTTTGAAGCAACCAAACCAGCGGAGTTCTGCAACCAATTCCTATTCCAGAAAAGATTTTGGAAGAATAGTCGATGGATTTCATTGAAGGACTACCCAAGGTGGGAGGAATGAACGTTATCATGGTAGTAGTAGACCGGCTAAGCAAATACTCCTATTTCATAACCATGAAACATCCATTCACTGCCAAGCATGTGCCTGAAGTGTTTATTGGAAGGGTGGTGAGCAAACATGGAATACCAAAGTCAATTATATCCGAGGGGGACAAGATCTTTATTAGTAACTTTTGGAATGAACTATTTGCAACCATGGAAACAATTTTGAAAAGTACAACCTTCCACCCGCAAACAGATGGTCAGACAAAGGGTAAATCGATGTGTGGAAACATATTTAATGTGCTTCTGTAATGAGCAGCCTCAGAAGTGGGATAAATTCATTCCATGGGCTGAATTGTGGTACAACACAACCTTCCACGCTTCAACAAAAACAACTCCTTTCCAGATTGTGTATGGTAGACACACACACCCCCCCCCCCCCCCCTTGTCCTACGGAAACAACAAGACATCTAATAATGAGGTAGAACTGATGCTGAAGGAAAGGGACCTGGCCTTAAATGCACTGAAAGAAAATTTGAACATAGCACAAAATCGAAGAAGAAGATGGCAGACACTAAAAGGAGAGAACTCAAATTCAAGGTTGGGATGAGGTCTATCTAAAACTGAGACCCTATCGACAACGTTCCTTAGCTCAACAGTAAGGGCTATTGCTAATGATTTTATCAGACCATAAGGATTATTTATAAGGTTCATCAAACCATAGGGACTAACTATAGTGGTCAAATCTGTATTAACCTTTTCTTTTAAAGTAATTTGTCTAAAAATTCAAATGCTTTTGTTAAAAAATTGAAAACGGGAATGAAAGAAATAAAAATAAATAGAAATAGAAATAAATAAAAAAAGAAATGGATCTTGGAGCTTGAAGCCTCTCTGAGAATTGGAGAAAACAGACCCACAAACACTGGACCCAAATATTGTATTACATAACAAAATGTAAAATTAAGGAAGAAAGCACCACAAAATCCACAAGATTGAGAATTGATAATATGCATTATGCATTTCTCCATTGAATGAGCTCAATAATCCAGCAGTAAATATACTCATCTGTAAGCTAGATTGTTCATTAATTTGAATGCGTGACCAAAACTGTAGAATTGGTTCAGAGAAATGGCATCAATTTGACACAAAATATCCAACCATTTTTCAAATTCCTCAACCAAGATAGATTCCACATAAGTAAAGGCAAAACAGTGAAAAACAGTCATTTGTATTGTCACCTTTCTAACTTTACATGCTAGATGTAAGCAATGAAAAATACTCAAATAGAACTCTAACCTATTACCAACATAACGAGAAATATATAAACAGCAGCAGCTAGTCGATTCAAAGTAGTGGCTTAATTAAAAGCAAATCTTCCAACCTGATAGAATTAATTCAGATCATGTCAGCCAATTAATGAAATCCTGATCCAATTTGCTTTTGCTTTAAGTCAAGTGCAAGGCGCTCATTTTCAAGCTTCATCCTCTCGTTCACCATCCTCATTTTTTCCAACTCGCGGTCCTTTTTCTTGTTAAATCTCTCCCACTTAAACTTTTGTTTCTCCAGTTCCAACATTTCAACTTGAATTTGAAGTTTCTGATCTTCCAATTGAAGTAAGCGAAGCTCCATCCACTGCTTTTGCGATGTAGAAGCTTTCATACTTTCAGTTTCTAAATGAGCTGTATCAGCTTGAGTAAATTGTGCTTGTGAATGAGGATGAGAACTTTTGTTGCAATCAAGAGGACTCAAGGAATTACCACAAGCATGTGCATCATCATGGTCTTGGCCTCGTTTTAGCCTCTTCACCGAACCTCCTAATACCCCAAGCGATCGCCTATTGTCCGTATGGGGTACAAAATTCTCCTCATAATCATCATGTTCATCAGTTTCATCAGGTTCGTGTTCATCAAAATCATCATTTTGATGTCTTCTTGGCTCGTCATTATCGTGATCATCCTTGCTCTAAAAGCCAGCTGCAACGAACGCTGCAAAGCAGGATCATGGGGCAGATGAAGTCGATTTGAGTTATGATAAGAACACATCTCCTCATAGAACAGTTGCTTTGAGTTTAAAATTTTTCTCACATCATCCTTATCTTTTTCAGTTAAATAATCAATGACATCAAGAAGTGCTGGATTCTCAACAACCTGACAAGAAGTGCCTCTCCCAATTATATCATTGAGCCTCTTATACCTCTTATTGAGGTCATTAAATTTATCCTCACACTGCTGAGGTGAAACTTGATAACCCCTTTCAGCAATGACTTTTGATATCAGTTTCCATTTACCTTTCTTCTGTATAATTTGGCATTTCCTTCTTCCACCCCATCAATATCTGAAGCAATATCATCTCCTATATAAGACACTGCTGTAATCAGAAGCTTCACCATTTTATCTGTCCATTTCACGCGGTGCCACATCGATCCTTCTTCCCTTACTATTCTCATTATGACCATCAATACTATCCTCATTAAAACTCGGATCTTCGTCGCTAGCTGAGTTTTTACACCTTTCTCCCTTGTTATACTCTACCAAAGACATGGTATGGTCACAATTTTGTACAACTCCCATGGAAAGTGAAAATCCTCCTGAATGGAGGATTAGCTGATGATCCCTGACGAGTATGAGGATGATGCTGTTGGTGTAAGGCATGAGAGAGCTGTCCCTGATTATGAACCTTAAACGGTCCTTGCAAATCAAGACCTCCATAAGAACTCCCTCCTGGAATCAACCCTCCTTGTGATAAATTCCCTTCCATATATTTCAAAGGAACACTTCACCTCATACTCAAAAACACATACCCCAGAATCCCATCTTCCACAGGATCCTTAAACTATTAAAACCACAATTAATCATCCCTAAGATAACAGAATGGACAAATCAAGCACACCCAAGCCGAAATTTCCCCACTAGATAATAGGAAATTTCTTTCAAACAAACCCCATTTTCCCAGAACCAAGAGAAACCCTTCAAACACAACTAACTCAAATATTGGACAAGAACGATTAAACTGAAAAAAGAGGTAAGATAAGAGAAAGAACCCTTGAAAGAGCAACACAATCAACAATCAACAAAGAAGCAAAATCACTTATCTGAGCAAAACCCGCCAAGAGCTGAAAACCCAGATAGAAGGAAACAGATCCAGGCGCTTATTGGGTGAGTGTGGCGATCGAGAAGGGAAGAGAGGAAGAGAGGGATATGGGTTTTATTGTATTTTAAGAAGGAAAAATGGAAAAATGTCAAATGGGTGGGCGAAAGAACCGATCAGAGAAGCCAATACGGATGCGTAGGTTAAATGAATCGAATGGGAGGATCATTTTTAAATTCGACGTCACAAATGCTGACAAAAACTTGTTGCGTGCTATTGGGTTGTGTTTAATCATATCAATCAATACGCCATGTTTGAGCAGCATCTCCTCAATAAGTATTAACGTCCGTTTCTTTGATTATGGCTGCTTCAATTACAAGACTTTGATTCCCATACTTTAACTTTTCATCCCTTCTTTTTTTTTTTCTTTCTGCACTCTCTAGATTCAACTGCGAATTCCTTTTTCAAGGAGTAAAGGTTCTTCTTTTTCTTTCTTTGCTCTCAATAGGAAACATTTTGTCCTTTTTTGAGTTAAAAGAGTTTTCGTTTTTTGTTTATTTCACAGTCAAATTCTTCCAAAGTTTTGGTGTATCTATTTTGTAAGACCATTCATGAATCACCCTCACACTAACTCACACCTTTCCATTACGAAATAGAGTATTTTAATTTGGTTAACCACATACAAAAAATTGTTTACGGTTCAAAAATGTGTAGGGTAATTTGCAATATTTATCATTTAACACCTATTTGAGAAATGTGCAAGGTTCATAATGTCAAAGTAGGTGTAGTCTTTAAAGCTGTACGGTGCATAAGCTCATTTCAACTATTTTTCTTTAGTTGAAACGAATTGAATTAGGTTGGTTTCAACGTTTGACTTTTCTTTTCAAGGTGCCTATGAACTTTGGATTGTCCATAGGCTTGGACCTTATCTCGAACAAGCCACCGGAAAGATTTATTTAATTACGATTTTATTTTCTTTTAATTTTTAAAAGGTATATTTTTCCAATTCTTAATTAAAAAAGTCATTAAAATTCTTGATCCAATTATGAAACATAGCTGTTTTTTATTTGATTTATTAGAAATGAATTGAAAGTGAATTTAAAAAAAAAAAAAAAACAAAGAAACTACGTTTGATTGGGTGAGTTAGCTTTGAACCTTTTCTTAAATAAATAATTTAGAAAAAAAGCCACTAGCCAGGAAGATCTAATTTTTAAAAAAACACGTGATTGATTTCTCATTATTTTATAAAATTGCTTTTATGTTATGATAAACATTTTAATTCATACCCAAATTTCAACCAGCACCTTATTTAGTCTGAAAAATTTTACCAAATATTTATAACTTATAGTAAAACTTTTAAAATCTATCACCGATAGTTATTGATATGTTACAGTAATAAAAATTTATCTATAACTATCATTGATAGAATCTAAAATTTTGTTACAGCTCGTAAATATTTTAATTTATTTTTCTATTTTAAAAAATATCCCTTGAAAATATTGGTAACTGTTCATAATTTTTTTAAGTTTCACTTAGGTTATATTGTGTGAAAATAGATAGTGAAGAGAGGAATTTTTAAAAATAACAAAATAAACTAAAATATTTACAAGCTATAGCAAAATTTTGGATTTTATCAATGATAGTCTTCTATCACTATAGCATATCAATGACTATCAAAACTATTGAAAAATTTTGCTATTTTAAAAAAATAATAAAAAAAAACTAATAGATTGGAGTAATATTTAGAAAAATTAATGTAAATATCAAAACTATTGAAAAACTTTATAAAAATATAACTTAGATTCTATCATTGATAAAAGTCTACCATTGTCTATTAGTAATATATCTGAAATTTTGTTATATTTTATAAATATTTTAATTCATTTTGTTATATTTGAAAATGTTGTGAATTTTTTATAATTTGGAATTGAGTGGAATTTGTTTGAAGTATGTTAAAAAGAAATAATAATGATAGTACCCAAGAGCCATTTGTCTTCTAGAGTTATGAGGAAGAGAAATTGGATGAAGAAAAATAATAAGATTTTGTGTTATAAAATAAAGAATAAAGAGACTAAATAAGAACCATGAAAAACACAAATAAGAGAGAAAGTAGAGAACAATTGAACTCAATTGTGGTGTGTTTTATAAAGACACCACATACATCTCATGGTATGGGTTACATATGGAATTCAATGGTATGAATGTTACAACGTATAATAAAGGGAGAGTTATAGGGAAATTGGTAACACATTGTAGGTTATGGATATCTATATAATTATATTTATAATACTCCTCCTAGATATCCATATTATATAAAATAAATATCTCGTTAAAACCTTACTAGAAAAAAATTTAAGTGAAGGAAAAAGAGTACATCATTTTATATATTAATAATTGCCTCATTAAAAACCTTGCTAGGAAAACCATAGTCAAGGAAAAAGAGTGTAGTATTTCTATTCCTTGAAGACAATATTTCTACTTTCCTTTGAATACATCACTTGAGTTATTTGAGTCGTTGCATTCCAATGTTGTGCACTAACTTTTCAAATGTTTATGTAGGTAATGTCTTTGTGAATAATTCTGCCAAGTTTACCTTTGAAGAAATTTGTTGAACACTGATGTCACCATTTTCTTCAAGGTCATGTGTATAGAAGAGTTTTGGTGAGATATGTTTTGTTTATCTCCTTTTATATACACTCATTTAATTTGTGCTATAATGCAGTATTATCCTCAAATAATAATGTTGGTAGATTTTTATTGAAAGACAAACCACATGTTTCTTAAATATGATGAGTCATTGACCTCAACCATACACATTCTCTACTAACTTCATGAATTGCAAGAATTTCTGTATGATTTGATGAAGCGGGCGTAACGGTTTGCTTTATAGATCATCAAGATATAACAGATCCTCCACATGCAAACATATAACATATTTGAGATCTTGCTTTGTGTGGGTCAAATAAATATTCAGCATCTGCATAACCAACTAAATCAAAGTTCGATTTGTTTGAAAAAAAATCTATATCAATTGTCCCTTGAAGATAACGAAGTATATGCTTAACTTCATTCCAATGTCTTTTTGTTGGAGAAGGACTATATCTTGCTAATAAATTTACTGAAAATGCTATATTTGGTCTCGTGTTATTAGCAAGATACATTAGTGCACTTATTGCACTAAGGTATGGTACTTCATGACCAAATAATTCTTCATTATATCACTCTAATATAGAAGGAATTTGTTAAAATGCAAATAGTAATTTTTTGTGCCTTTAAGATATCTCAACAAATAACATAAAGTATCCAATGGTATCTGGCAGGATTATGTGTATACCCACTAAATCTACTCATAACATATATACTATGGTTTATTTTTAGTTTAAAAACATTTTTCATTTTTTTCATTAATCAATTTAACTAGAAGATTTAGGATTTATTTTAATTGACATAAGGAGAAGGTGTTTAAGAAAAAAAACTCATTTTTAAAATCATAATTTTATTAAATGTAACTCTACTTTACTTTCGCTTTTGCATAACCGTTTTGGTTATGTTTATTTTGAAACCCATAATTAGATCATTTTTAATGTTGCTTAACTAGAACTTTCGTAAATTTCATCCGATTACATAATTTGTTATATTTTTTTTAATAATTAGACCATTCATGTTAATACAATTGTAATCAAAATTATTATTATTTAGTATTAAAATTTCTCGTTTTTAACATTATTCCTTAAATTCAATAGAGTCATAAATTTAATTAGAGATACAAAATATGAAAAAAAAAAACCAATTAAAAATTTGATACAAAATAAATGTCAAGACATACAATTAATAAAAAAACTAAACAAATTAACTAAACCCAAAAATTAAAAACCAACACCCCAAAACATGTATCAGAATCCAGATTTCCAAATCATGCACCCCAAACACAGGTATATGCAATTTTCACGCATCAGAACCCATCAAATAAGCCCACAAACATTTGATTCCGAACCTACGAGCCAAACACCTTTTGAAGGAAATTTCTTGGTCTCTCTCGGTTGTGTGCGTTACCAAGATAGTGCATTTTTCTAAAAAAAATTTGTGGCCTCGAGATGCACCTAACTGAAAAACATAAGCAATTATGTCAATGATCTCTAAACAAAGTTGCCTCAAAATGGCCCTGAGCTAAAAAAATATAAGCATTATGTAGTATGATTTTTGGATTAAGGTTGCCTCGAGTTGTCCGAAGTTTAAAAACAAAAGTTCTTCCATCATTTTTTTGTTATTTTTGCAAGTGCCCTTATTTTTCAAAAACAATTCTATAAAAACACTTAATTCAAGAACAAATTAAAACAAAACTCAAATATGAATTACAAGAAACCTAAAAACTTAACTAAAACGAAACCGAAATTTAGGTTTTAAGTTTGGTTTTGAGTTAAGTTTTTTTAATTCAATCGTTCTAAAATGAGAGTTGTAAAAAAATAGCAAATTTGACAAAATATTTACAACAAAAATCTAATTTTGTATGGTTGAGAAAAAGAAAAAAAAGGAAAATGAATAGGAACTAAAAAAACGTGGATCGGGTCGGGTCAACAAAGAGAGCATTGGGGAATTGGGTTGGCATTTTGTTTTGGGGATCGGAAAACTCATAAACCCCAACTCGTCAGTTTGCGATTTCAGAGCTTCCAACACCACCAAAAATGGCGACCGAAGAAGAAAGCACTGTTAAGGAGCCTTTGGATCTCATAAGGTTGAGTCTTGACGAGCGTATTTACGTCAAGCTTCGCTCTGACGCGAACTCCGCGGCAAACTCCATGTACATCCTCCCAAATTACTTCTCTCTTTATCCCTTTATCATCTTTCTTTCTTTTCTCTAATTATTATGTCTCTCTCTATCTCTCTGTCCTCTTTAATTGACAACCCCCCAATTGTTATTGTTTTTTCTTTCGATCAAATTAATGTCTTGGAGAATTAGGGTTTTGTAATTGTTTGACTTTCTTGACGGGGTTCCCTTGAAATTTCATTTTGTTGAAAAAGGCGATACTTTAGCTTCTTCCAGTAAGTAATTAACCTTTCTTCTATTCAGTTTTTGCGTTTGGGATGGGGCAGGGGCTGCTTTCGAACTTCTCTATTTTTGGGGAATGGAAGTGCCCTAATGGTGAAAGGCGTCAAAGCTAGAGCAGACGCGTTTCTCGTAAATCTTACCATTGGAGAATAAGTAGGAAGATGACTATTTTAGCATGGTCATTATCTACATAGATGTTCTCCGTTGTGAATGTGTTTAACAGAGGCTCCAAATATTACAAATATTTAACGAAAATGGTCAATTGTTTTAGATTAAGATGTTGATTATGATTAGTAGCTGATCACTCTGTTGCATTTCTTTTAGTTTTGAGATGCTATTGTGAATACAAAATGTTTAGCTTTTCATTTTTTATATCATTGATTGCCGAGATTTTCCTTTCCTGGAGTTTTAACTGCATTCTGTTGCTGGCTATCATGTTTTGCAGGCTTATGATCAGCATCTTAATATGATTCTAGGTGATGTCGAAGAAAGTGTTACTACAGTGGAAATCGATGATGAGACATATGAAGAAATTGTTCGGGTATGCTTGTTTTCTTCATTAGGGTTGCTTGTAACTTTGTACCACTCTTGGTTTTTAATTCGAATGTAGTAGAGTTAAATAATTTACCTATGAGAACAGTTCAAGTGCATACTAGTTGGTCAGAACGTCACGGATTAAAAAAACGTGTCTTTGTATTTAACTCCATTTCCATGCTATGAAACAACTATGTACCACATACTAGAGTCCATTCCATATGAACTCAATTTATAACCATGGCTAGAAAACAAAACTACAGTGCAGAAGATATTTGAATGCTCTCTTATTTTCAATTAAATCAGGTGAAGTTCAAAACCAAAAGAACAAAAGAAAAGAAAATCCCTGTCCCTCAAGCTGCTTCATTGAGTCTATCCCATACTTCATATGCCTGATACCATATTTTCCTTGTATATACTTTAATTGAAATTTCACTTATTTGTATTTGTCTATTTCCTTTCCAGACATCCAGGCGAACGGTTCCGTTTCTCTTTGTTAGAGGAGATGGTGTCATATTGGTTTCACCTCCACTGAGGACTGTGTAACTAAGCCATCAGTTGCGTGCATCTTTAATGGGAACTTCATATTCGCCTTCTCTACCAAATTGACTGGAGTTGGAATACTGTCAAGTACTCAACGCATTCATAGACTAGGTTTATCATTTACTTTTTATGCACATGTTCTATTACATAAACTAGTTAGTTGTTTTGATATATTTGAGTGATAGCTGTAGTTTTCTGACACTTTAATTGGCTGCACAAATTTAAGGCCTTCAGATTTTGAATGCAAGGCCAAGTAAACAAAATTTGAAATTGTGCATAAGCCTCGCTTGGTTTCTTATCTGTTTTGATTTGTCTTCATTCTTATTGAAAAGCTTGTTTTGTTGGATTCTTGGACAAGTTTATTTTTACCAGATGAAATTTGGAGTATTAGTTAGTGAGTATCACGAATTGATCTCAAATGACATCTCAGAACCATTGTCATTGTATACAGGTTTCTGTGTGGCACAATGACATGAAATTATCATCCTTCGTATTTCTTTATTTCCACATCTTGATTTTCCTTCCCTTGGTGAAATTATGAAATGGTATAAAATGAACATTTCCAATTCTGTACTTGAATAGCTTTTCAACTCAGGCCATCACTACTTAGTAACATTGATAACAACAATTATTCGAACCCATTTCCTCTGTATATCAGGTGATAAGGCAGACGTATGTACCCCCAACCCTATACAACTGTACTCTCAATCACCTCAACCAAATTCAAATTAATTTATAGAAGATTGTCTCCATCAATATTCAAACACCATATTCTTCATTAAATCAGGGATTTCTATGGTCGCTTAAGAGCAGTTCAATTTGGCTCAACGACAGGAAAATATATATACGATACAGCTGCCTTGTCAATGCTAAACTCTTGCTTTTAATAGCTTAAAGCAAAAACTTAATCCCATACTACTACGGCAAATATTAAGTTGATACATTCCATTCCTGCCGTTGTTGAGTCATTTCGACTCAATCAACTGCTCAATGTTAAAAACTGCTCAATGTTAAACAATCTAGTGTAATAATCAGGGGTTGGATTAGTGGTATATAAATGGCATACAATCTCAATAGCTAATTAAAGATTATGGATTCCAATAGTCACTTATCTAAAAATTAATTTTGTAGGGTCAACTAGGTTATCTCGTAGGATTGGTCAGAGATGTGCATAAACTGATATGGACACTCCAACTCGATTATATTATGGAATGATGCTGGATGCCATACAAAAATCCACAACTTGTCAATTAACATATTCACCTTTGCATTTTTACTTGTGATCAGAAATTGAGCTTTTAATGAAAAAAAAAAAAGAGAAAAAAGAAAGAATGCACATGTGATACCAATTTTAATGATATGAGAATATCATTTAAAAGTGTAGACACAAATGGTTTTAACTTCCAAGCACGAAACAAACAGTGAAATGAGGTGAGGTACTATGAACGTGATTACAGAAAATTAAGCCTAGAAGTTCCAGCGAGTACCTACCTATCAGTCATGTAGGATCATCATCAAAGAGAGACTGATAGAATCTTTCCTTTCCTCTGGCTCAAGTAAACCTCCTAGATTATTTCCTTGACCATTAGAATCATCTGTTTCAAAATCTTTCCTCTTGTTCTTCTCTGACCTGCCCAAAAGCATTCCCTTCATTCTTTTCTTTTCTAAATTCATCAAATGATGTCTCTTGTTATATTCATGAAGTCCCTCCTGCATCAATTCTCCAAACTTCTCTTTAACAACCACTAATGGATCTTTCTCAATCAGTTCTGATCCATTATAACCTTCTCTAAGAACAACAGTGTAGATCTGATACTTGTTTGAGACATAGAATATGCCAGGGTGCTTAAGCAGTAATGCATTCAGCTTCAATGGCAGACCAAATTCCTTGGTGAAATGTCCAAGCTTTATAATTGATGCTTTCTTCCATAATGTCAATGACAATATCTCATGAATTAACCCCACTGTCCTCTTTTCCATCTCTCTGGTACCTTGCACCAAGCCTGCAGGGTTTACATATGGTGAAACATATGGAGAGGCATTAAATTCATTGAACTTTTCCCATGAATTTACCCAAGTTGTTGGCAGTGAGCATGAGAAAGCTGGCTCAACCCCATGCTTGCAAGCTGAAGATTCTATGCTGGAAATTGCTAGTTCTGGTTTCCAAGATATGAGTTCTATTTCCATTGAGTTCTTTTTTCCAGTATAATTTACAATCCGAAATATATCTGAATGTTTGGGAATGATTCTTATCAAGAAGTCATCCGGGAGCCCAAAATTCCGCCTTAATTCGCTGAGTTTCACGACATTTAGTCTCTGATTCGAAGCCATCATCAGCAATTTTGTCAAACGCTTGACAATAGCAGGCTCCTGCATATCTTTGACAACTTCTTCCTCTTCAACCAAAGCCATCATCCTCTTTGTCAGCCGGAAGTAGTGCTCGTCATTGTCGAGATAAACTTCAAAGCAGCAAGGGTACTTTTTCAGCCAGTTAAGGGCTTTTCCTTGAAGGTCGAGGGTTTTAAACTTCTTTTGGAGAAATTTAACAGGTGCTGCCTGATCGGGGCAACGAAGGATGATATTCTTGATTTGGTTATTGGCAATCCATCGACGATTACGAGATAGAGCTGATTCAAGGTCAGGATCTTTCTTCATTGACCATAAAGAAAAGTTCCTAAGGATGTATTTGAGGGGACAAGGAGAAGAGAGCCCAGGATCCCAATACCTGGACTTCTGCAGTACTTTATACAACATCTTTTCCTATGGTTAGAATACCATCATACACTCTGGTTGTAGAGACAAGCCTGCCTGGGGGAAGACGATTAAAATGAACAAAGACAAATCAAAAGAATATAAATGAAAGAGGCAAGGAAGGAAGAAGAACCAATTCCACGAAAGCAATTAAAATTTAAAGAGATGACCGGAATCGGTCTTAGTCATCTAGCCATGAAAATGGCAAAGTTAAATGGTTTGGGATCAAGTCCACCATAAAATTCAATGACAGGTCGTGCCACAAAGGTGATCCTGGAAGCAAACCATACAAATGCCTAAGTTAAGCGACCATTTGATAGAGTTTTTCTATCTTCTTTTTCTACCTCTTCCTTTTCGAATTCTAAAACCAACTGTAACTAAGCTCCAAAATTATTTGGGTAAGATCGACCTAATTAAAAAAAAAAAGAAAAGAAATTTGAAGATTTGATGATCTTAATCTAAGCATTTAACTCATTTGATCCAATTTCTCAAATTAAACACCAGGTAACAACTCTACTTAATCCAATTGAGTTCATTTGAATTAGAGAAGATAAAATCTTAAATATGCTCAATGAGTAAAAATAGTTTTATTGAAAACACAAGAAGTTACACAAAGCATAAGAAAACGGCAGAGATTTCAAACGGCGGACGGCGAACGGAAGCTTCAATGGAGGCAGGCCGGTGACCGGACGAGAGGGGCAGAGTGATAGATAGAGTGAGATTGGCGTGCGTGAGGAGTGTAGAGGGAGGCTATCTCGTGAGTCGTGAGTTCCCGATTGGAGTTGGGACTGGGAGGGTTCGATAAAAAGAAAAAAAAGAAAATTAATATATTAGGTTTCTTTATTTCATTGATAGGGGTCGGGAGTTTGGGCCTATGATAATAATGTATATATCACGTTTTGAAGGGTGATTTTGAAAAGGGCCAATCCATTCAACCTTTCAACATGTATGTATGGTATTTTAGTAATTAAATTTAAGGAAAATTGGAATGAATAACCATTTCAGCAATAATTTTGAAAAAGGCTCGGGAGTTCATTGATAGTTTTGCTATATTTGCAATTTAAAAATGTTGTTATATTCTTAATTATTATTCTTCAAATGGCCATCCATTACAATTATCCTTTTATTAAACTCGTCTCTATTTTTAATTAATTTGTGTTATATATTTACAAGTCTAAACATATAGCAATTTATATTATAACTCCTTCCTAATATCTCGGTCTCAACTTTATTCAATCCTATTAATTTCAAAATAAGCAAATTAAATTTGAATTTCAACATAATAATAAAGGCTCTTCAAATCAATAAAATTATTAATTATTTTTCAAAATTGCTAAATTTTAACCATCTATGAATTTTAAAATAAAAATTTATTATTTTTCAATTACGGGAGAATCTCTAATTGAATTTCAAAATAATATATATATTTTTTCCAAAATGGGAAAATTTAACTTGTTCCGATTTTATCTTAATTTTAGATTAATGATTTGAATATTAATATATGAGAATTTCTAACTATTAATTATATTCTAAAATAACCTTAACTAAAATTTAAATTAAAAAGTTTTTATTTTTCAAAATTGAAGAGTCTAACTTGTTGCTATTTTATCTCAAAATAAGATTAATTATTTGAATATCAAAATAATCAAATTATTAATTATTTTCAAATTAGAAAAATGTGAACAATTAATTTTATTTTAAAATAATCTTAATTGAATTTTCAAAATTCTCAAATTATTATTTTTCGAATTGGAGAATTTCAACGGTTCATTTTAAAACGCAATACCTTTAATTGTTACAATTTCGAAATAATCAAATCAAGCATCTCAAAATCAAGTTGACACCAAATAAGAATTAATCAAATTACCTCAAATTTGGGATTGAATTGACTGAACTAAGGTGTGTGACACTTATGTATACGATTAATTGTTTGAGAAACCGTTATGCTAATGTTTGATTATGTACTGGTTTGGATAAATTGACTGTATATATGTTGAACTGAAAGAATGATATGATGGTAGCTTAAATTATAATTTGAGTTGATTGTTTAAAATGTTAGAATGAAGTTAGGGAAAATTGTTAGTTTTATCTATAGGATAGTGTGCCTTGTAGGTGACCCACACGATCACTACTTGTTGTGCATCATTCAGAGCACTAGACTGATAGGTACATCATTCGGGAGCATTGACTGATAGGTGCATCATTTGAGAGCACTAGACTGATATGTGCATCCTTCGGAGGCATGAGATTGGTTGTGTTCATACTACAGGATCACAAGACTGTTATGATGTAGAGTACTTTCCAATAAAGAGTTAACAATTTTACCCATAACTGGACGAGTAGTGGGTCTCTTAGTGGGTATATTTATACTCACTCTTTTATGTTTAACTTTTTCAAACAAAGGTAATACGAGAGGTAGACCGACGAGGGACAAGGAGGACACGTGATCGCCATAGGGAAACTTTCTTTCAAAATTGCTTCCGCTTACCGTTTTTCAGTTTTGAGGATTTAAAATGAGTCTCATGTTTAAGACGGTTTGCTTTTAAGTAATTTATAAACGATACTTTAGAAATTTTATTTTGTTTAAATTAGGGTTCGATTGAAATTTCTTTGATAATGATTGTTTCAAATAAATTTTATCGTATTTCGTGTCAACCAAAGTGTTTTTGTTTAAAATAATGACTTCGACTTAATCTGAAAAAGTTGGGTCGTTACATGATCGTTTAAATTAAGGTAGCAAAATCTAACAATTTTTTAAAAAGATTCTTTGATACACGATCGTTTAAATTTGACTAGTTTATTTCACACGATCGTTCAAATTTAGTACAAGATCGTTTAAATTTGAACAACCAAATCTAAAAGATTTTCTTAAAGATGTTTTGGTAGACGATCGTTTAAATTTGTTTATTTTCGTACACAATCGTTTAAATTTAGGCAACAAAATATAAACGATTTTTTTAAAGATTCTTTTGTAGATGATCCTTTAAATTTGGTTATTTTTGTAGACGATCGTTTAGATTTGGCTTAAATTTGGGATGTCAAATCTAAACAATTTTTTAAAGATTATTTGGTGTTTAAATTTGGCTACACGTGATCGTTTAGATTTTGCTATCTAATATCCCAACGATTTTTTTTCATGATTATTTATATTTGTCACATGATCTAAACAACCAAATAACAATTTGAAATTTTTCGTAAAAAAATATTGTATATTTGGTATACGATCTTGAACCAAATAACGATTTGAAAAAAAAAAAAGAAAAATTGTAAAAAAAAGTGAAAAAGACAATGAAAAGAAAAAAGATTGCAGAAGAGGAGAAAAAAACGATGAAAAGAAAGAATACTGTCAAAGATCATAAAGAAGAGATAATAGAGAACGATGGAGAAAAAATCGAAAAGAAGAGGAAGAATCAAAATTGAAAAATCGTTATAAACCAGTAAGGGCAAATATGAAATTCTTAAGAAAAAAAAGTCGTAATGAGTTTTTTAAAAAATTGTTCTATGGTTTTGCCACTTTGTTCTTTTTATGAAAATTAATCTTGTTTTAAACTAATTTGTAGACTATATCTTATTTGTTTAAAGTTATTTGTATATTAATTACATTTTTTATAATACATCATTTAGCATTAGTTTTCAAAAACTCGTGTATGTTATACAACTAGAAAACAATAATAGAATTATAACAAATAAGTTTTTGATATGGCTTTACAATGAGTAAAGATTGTTTTGGATGGTAGATGGATTGAATCTTCCCAACATCTGATTATCGTATTGTTGAGGTATATGTTCCAGTTTCATCTTCGTTTCAAGAATTGGTAGAATGTATTCAAGGTAGACTTTTCCCATCTTCCAATCTTTCTGTGTCTCGTTTGATCGTTTATTAGAATAACTGCAACAATTTCAACCTTACTCAGACTGACGAGGATACGAAGTCCTAATATGTATATGTAATCAATTTTAAGTTATAATTGTACAAGGCTATGCATATAAAAATATCTTAATATATCAAATTAAGCTTACACCATATATGTCACCAACGTTAAAGTCTTGACTTCTTGCATGCTATAGAAGTCAACAACATCTTTGCGCATAGTACACAAGTATTTCTATCGATACTAAACAACTCAACTGGTAGTTGGTAATGAATGTCAGAATCTTTGTCCATTACATTGTCAGCAAATCTAAGTATTGTCTTCAAAGGTAGTGGCATGTTGATAGTGAACCCACAAGTAAACTCTTTTTCATTAGCAACCTAAGAAAGCCATAAATCCAATAATATCAATTTTATAATGCAAATAGCAACCGATGCAACAAATTGAGTAAAACTTAACTAGTTATTGATAACTTGTAGAAAGACAATTTATTATAGCCTTTTAGTTAGAATGATTAAACTTTAACATGGGAAAAAGAAAGAAATCGCGTAAAAAAAATAGATAAAATTATATGATCACGCGTTACAAGTGTCAAAAGTGTAAAGCGGTCGTTTATCAAGATTTTTGTCACACCCCCTCTCGAACCACCTGCTCTTAGCCCGAGAGACAACGTGAAGTCAACAGACATCGTCCTCCTCCCAACGATTCCTCCTCCCAACGATTCCATCTAACCCTGCTCAAATATTTAACCTAATAAACATACTATTCTTATATAAGAGACATATTACATTCAAACACAACACAATAGACTCTAATATAAACTCAATACAAATATCTGATGCAACCCAGTAAACTAAAAAAGAACAGTAACTTGATAAAAACATTTACGACTAATGTTCAATACCAAATTGCAACAATTTGCAAGACTAACCCTCACTACCCACACTTTACTTTATGTTTACAAATTTCAACTTATGGCTATACATACTCTTATGCACAAACTTCACACACGTATAGAAAATAGATCTGAAAACTTCTAACAAACCGTGATAGTGTGTCAGAGGCACAAGGTGCACAATCTCTACCTGAAAAAGTGGAAAAGCATTTTGAAAGGGTGAACTATAACACCCAGTGAGTGACTCGTTTATAAAACCAACATTCTTATAAATTAGCAAGTGATAGCTTCTCAAACATACATATAAATCTATAAAGCAAAGCAAGCTCATGTTTTTCATGTAAACAACCTTTCAAATACTCCGCAAGTATGTTTATAATCTCTGGCAAGACATTTCATATTTATAAAACTATATAACTAGCATGCATTCACTACCTTGTGTAAGGCAAACCCCAATACAACTAAAGTTTACTAGCTCTATGCATTCACTACCTTGTGTAAGGCAAACCCCAATACAACTAAAGTTTACTAGCTCTGTGATGTAGTGTGGTCTGCGGAGCACTCTCATTGTCTTTGTTATAGTGGGACCCGCACAACACTCACTTCAACATCGTTGTCATGGAGTACACTCAACATCAACAACAAAATATAACATGTGTGCACACGGTATCCCTAGCCTCATGCTTAATATCTCAATCATGTAGTCAATGGAAATCTAAGAAATTACACGAAAATATTAAAACATGCTCACTTATATCTTTCTTACTTTAAACTCAAGCCTACTCAACTTACTCATGAAAACGTGGAAGCTTTTAAATATTTGCTAAAATACAAATCATACTTTGCTCGAATCAATATCGTTTCAAATATTTGTTAGTACCTCAACAATCACATGGTAATATATAAATCTCGTTAAATAATCTAAACTTGAAACTCATGTTTGAAAACTATTCGTAGAAACCATGTTCATTTGTAAACTTATAGTCAAGCATATATAAAACATTTAGACTTATGTAACTTTTAGATTTTTTTTTTTTTTGAGTTAAATTCCTGGTCCGTAGACTTGACCTATCTCCTCTTGACCTATCAAACAAACCAAAGTCGGGTATCAGAACCTTAAATTTTCTTTTCCTTCCATAACATGCTTAAAATGACATGTTTCTTATGATATTCTTAAGATAATGCATCTTTTTATTATTCATGAATTCCAACCTAAAAAAATAAAATCAACTTTCACAATTCTTTTTTCTCCCAAAAATTCTTCAGTGACCCAATTTCAATCACTCGTAACTTTTTCAATTCTTTACCAAAATTAGTGTATTTTATATCAAGCTCTTCGTTTGGAAGACCTCTGCAACTTACTTAAATGAGTAAAGATCAAATTCTCAGTAGATTTACTCAAGAATCCCTCGAAACAGAGCTACTCTAAAATCACAATCTCTACAACCCTTTGTCTTCTTCCTGAAATTTACCTCAATTTTAGTCACGTTTAACCCAAATTAACTTCAAGAAAGTTGTAGATACTTGAATAAGCTTTCCAAACCATACCAAATAAAGCTTCTAACGCTTCTTCTACACTTAAGTCAACTCGAAAAATCAAGGATTACTCGGATTTTAGTTCAAAACTGATAAGTTATCTTCTCCTTCAAAATCCAACCACTTAACGTTAGAATTAGCTCAAGGTTGCTTCAAGAAATTTTTAGAAAATGAGTCAACTTTCGAATCAAATAGACCTCAGCTTCTGGTTCTCCTTATGTAAATTGCAGTCAACAAAAATGAGAGGTAAGCTGTGTGTTCCCAATCTGTCTAAGTTGTAACTTCAACTTGGATTTCTCTTATCTTCTTCAACCCGATTCTCCTCAAAGTATTCTCCTCTCTCTCACAATCTTCTCCTACAAAAGCTCTGCTAAAATGGATGAGAAATGATGAAGAATGGTTCTTAGCGGTGGAGAAATAGTTTGTGGTGGACCTTAAAGCATGTAAGACATTTGCATCGTAAACACTCACCTCAACCTTCTCCATTTCTCTTTTCTTTTCTATTTTAATTTCCCTTCCTTTTCACTTCTTCATTTCTTATTTCTTTATTTCCTTTTTGTTTTCTTAAAACCAATAACAACAACCCTTAATCCTATGGTTTGGAAAGAACAAGAAAGTCTGAAGTTTGCAATTTTCATGTTTAAATGCAGGTTTTTTAGGCGAAAAAAAGGAGAGGTAGCTACGCGACAAAGGTCAGGTGATGAGACACGTGACAATCAGGCAATAAGTGAAATGGTGCTAATCCACGTTGCTAGAAGTCAAGAATGATTGGCGTGAGAATGTCAGAAAACAATGACGAAAGAATTAATGACGCTTAGAGGATGTTAAGTCTCATCAGTCATTGCTTATAAATACAAGGCTATCTCCTACAAACAATGACAAATTCTTTATGTGTTTTAGGTGAGAGCTTATAGTATAGTTTAGATACATCCATACCCCATTCTCCCCTTAGTTGTAATGAGCAAAAAAAAATGGAACCAATATGAGCATGAGAAATTATGGTCAGCCACTCAACTCTTTTCTTTATGCTTTCACAGTTTATACTTTCTTTTTACTTTGTATTTGTAATTTGAATCCAATGGCTGAAAAATCTAAAAGTTTTATTCATAAATGCAATTTATTACCACTTTCACTCTCTCACATTTCTTTATCTCTTCATAGCAGTAGTTCTTTGTAAGCATGATATAACACAAGGCATAACTAGTATTATCAGAGAATATGAATGTTTGTATTGTTTAATTTATCTTGTTCAGTTAAGTGTTGTAATTAATACTTTATTTTATTTGAGAGAAAAAATGAAGTATTGGATGTTTGTCACTTGAGAGAGTAATGACTTGGACTTTACTAAACAGACGATGAAGAGAAAGTAGAAGTACAATCTTGTCACTAAAGTCCTCTTTAACATACATATCAGAAATGCGAGTGTGTGTGGCTATAAGGCACCAAGAGGTTGTTTTTTAAATAGGATGAATTGTAGATAATGCAATCATATGAATTAGATACAAATCATCTAGTAACTTTGAGTATTTGCAAGGCGAATAAAGTATGGCAAAGACACCGAAAGAAGGCCTGCCCTAAATTTTAAGTTAACAAATGATTTGTATTGTCTCGTCAACTAATTAGCCTTGTGTTGAGTTGGGTTACATATAGACATTTCTTTATTTACATTGTCTAGGCTAAATTGAGTTTATATCACACATAACACCACTACATCCCCTCCCATCTTGTTTCTCCGTGCATGTAGTATAGACATACTTAGATTTAGATGATATACTATGAATATAGTTATACTATATATTGTTACCACATGAAGTAAGACCACACGTTATGACCTTAAGAAACAAAGATTCCCTATGTTCTCAACACTGTTTTACCTATGAAACCACTATTTTTGCTCACACTTGGACAAGAGAGAGAACAACTTGTACGCGATTGACATATCACTAGGCATAAACAATGCATAAGTAGGTGAGCCCCTTTGATCGCATTACTCTAGCTTAGTTGTTTAGTCTAGTCTCATACTTAGAACCAAAATTACATATTCACGATAGCTCAAAATACATCATATATACACTTTAAACGAGAGGTAAGTAATTAACTCAATGTTTTGTTTTGTTTTTCGCACATCCTTGACATCCTCATGTTGATCATTCAAGATGATGGATTCACCTCTTGTTTAACCACCTTTGTCTTCACCTTCTTTTTCGGTTTATTGTTGCATTCAATCTCATAATTTAATCTTGGTTTAGAGCAAGATTCATGTCTAGATGTTGGTATAGATTGTCTTCTTTAAATAAACCTCTAATTCTTTTACTCACAAAACAGAGATTTTCATTCTCTTGACCTCTTCAATTTGGTCATTCCCTTTGTTTGAACATTTCGCTACGTGGAAGTAAGCAGTTGGAGTGATAAACCCGTCAACTCCACATACATGTCCACTATGCTCTTATGTACCCAACACTTGTGTCAAACATCATTTGAAGACAACGTTTTGTTCAAAATAAGTCTCTGAGATCTCATTCTAAAATGCAAAAATTTAATTATAATTTCATAAATACTTGTATAAGACTTTAATAAATGTAAAATTGTAATGTGTGTTATTATCATATTCACAACTTGTTGGACGTGTTAATTGTCGTATTTTCCTTTTTTTGTCTACATGAGCCTTCTTCAACATGCTAGTTCAATCAAGATTACCTTCTTCTAAAAGTACATTTTTCAACCTTTTCAATGTCCACAAAATTAGATTAATTAAACTAATTTAAGACTAAGAAACATAAACTAATTCTTACCAATTTATGTTGAAGATTAGTCTAACCTTTTTTTGAATAAAGTCCAAACTATTGTACTTATTTTTGCTTTGTCTCTCTTGTTATAGTTTTCTTTTGTTCCATTGTATTGCTAAATTTTAAAAAGGTGCTTAGAGGCTATGCTAATATTATATATGAATGAAATAATTATAGTGTAACCTTCATTAAGTTAACTTTTAGCCTAATTGATGTGGCAGACAACTACACTAAATTAAATAGCTTGTCATAAAAATTTTGATCTCACCCAGCAACATTTTTTTTTAAAAAAATCCACGATATAACATTGAAAGTTGAATTAAGTTAGGTTTAAATAATATATTCACAGTTCAACAATGGTTTTTAGAAGAACTTAATCTCAACTCTTTTTTCTCAGACTTGATCCCGTGTGTGTTTCTTTCTCTAACTCTAAATTGATCAATTATTTCATAGTTAAAATTATCTATACATTACATAGTTATACTTTATAATAGAACAATATATATCTACATCAAAAAAATAAAAAGCAAACTGACAACATATTTAAATAATGTTAGAAAAATTTAGGAGATTCAAATTGGATTCCCATTCCCCATCAATTTTGGAAATGAAATAAGTAATTAATGAAGCTAACTAGGTTAATTTTTTAAATTTTGTTTTGGCATCAATAAAGATTCATTCCTATCTAACTTCTCTTTGATAATATTTAATTCATTAGTCAACATAGCCTTCCTAGTTCTTATTCCCAAAAAAGCGAAAACAAAAGAAACCCATTTATTAATGAATTTTAGTATTAAAAACTTAGAAATTAATTATATAATAATTTGTATCAGCAAACTTTTGTATCACTTATAGTGTTCCAAAAGAAAAAGATAAGGTATAGCCTTGTTTATCACACATTATACTAAAATAGCTTCAACATATTTTTTCTCCTTGATCTCACCAATAACCTTAACACTGACCCAAACTACAAAATTCATTTGTTTAAAAAAAAAAACTACTTCTCACCAATGATTTTTAATTCTTTGGACATTAAACTTAATTTCTCTTATTAAATAATAAAAGAAGAAAACAAAACCAATTTACTCCCCTAAGATTTGGGGTTGCCTTACTTCAAATAGTAGGACTAATAATTGTATTCTAACTGAGACTCTAAGTTTTAATCAATAAATTCAAAATGCAAATTTAGATTGAGAAATGATATTTAATTTCTAGGTTTCAAATTGTTTCACTTAAAATTGTGTATGAATTTTGTTTTAAATTGTTATAATTAATTCATTCGAATTTCTAGAATGGTGGTCAATACACATCTTCAGTTATATAACATAAAAGGTAGGCATAAGAATTAAAATTTCCGACATAAAAAAAGAAAGATAATATAATTCATTTACGTCCCAACTGTATACTAAGATTTAAAAGAACACTATAGCGTAAGAAATTGAATTAGTAACTCCGATATATAAAGCTCTCATATATAAACGTTGGGTAGGGCACAAAACTCGTGCATAGTTTTTGTAAGCCAATTTTGGGAATGAGATTTTTCTTTTCTAAAAAAAACGTCTAATATTCCATCTTCATGAATTTAAGTCATTTCAGTTTCTTGGATTTTGTCCTTAGTGTGATCATGTGATGTACTTAGTTTGTCATCTTAACGTTTTCAACTAAACTAATTAAATTAAAAATTTTTAATATATTATTATTGTTGTTATTAGTATATTAATCACTACACGATATTCATCAAACAAAACATTTTTTTTTTTTTTTTGCTTTTTGATTAATTTTGCGTTATTGCTTTTCTTTCTAATTCAAACAAACTTATGAGATTCTACACACGCCATCCCACCTTTTTTTTTCTTTACAAAACAAACTAAAATCTCTTGAAATTTCTTTCCCTCTTTTTGTTTTTGGATGAATTTAAACACAACAAATGCATAAAAAAAAAAAATTATTTAACGAAGTCACCTTTCTTTTTATCTATAATATAAAACCGTCAGTTACGTACGTTGTTGTAGCTTAACAACTAGAGTCCACTCGCTCCGATTAGCTTCGTCAAGCCAAAGGTTATAGCCATAGCTAACCAACCTCCGATCAACACTCTAGCAGCTGATTTGATTGGTGATGCTTTTCCAAGAATGGCACCTAGCCACCCGAACACGGCGAGAGCTAACGTCACCGATGCCACGACCACTGCGAGTCTTACTTTATATTCTCTTATAAAGGAAGCAGCCAACAATGGGACCATTGCTCCAAGAGAGAAGGCCAAGGCTGAGGCTGCAGCTGCTTGGAGTGGATTTGGTAGCTTTTCTTTATCTTTGCTGTCTTGCCCTTGTACTACTCCTCCTTCCATATTATTTGATCTTTGTAATTTCTCTCTTTTTATTTGAGCCATTTCGATGTCTAGTTGAGAGTAAACAGACACAAATTCGCCAATCGCCATACTACACGCACCAGCTACTAGACCGGCGAAACCGGTGAGGATCATGGCCTTGATGTCTTGTTTGACAGCTCCAACTCCCATCATGAGCGACGCGGTCGAGACAAGGCCGTCGTTGGCGCCGAGTACTGCGCGCGCGTAGCCATTGTGCGCGTTTTGAGTAGTCGAATTCCTTTGCTTGGATCTCCAAAGTAGATTGCTGTTGCTCCAAGTTATTTAGGTTTAATTTGTTGGGATCCATCTGGGAAGGGAATTAATTAAAAGGAAGAAAAGGGAATGAGGTTTGAAGAAAAGAAATGAAAGAGATGATGATGAGAAGAGGAATTGTGGAGGACACACGCCTTGAAGAAGGGTATTTATGGAGGAAAAACCAAAAGCTTTATTTGGGATTTTGAAGATGAAACAACAAAGTGGAGTTCACACACAAGAGCCACTTTAAAATTAATGACAAAATTAAAAGAAACCAACTTTTCTTTTCTTTTTTAAAAAATATTTTTATCCTCTTTTAAAAGTAGACATATACTCCCAATGGAGGAGGCAGATTTTCATCCTTTTTTTTTTCTTCCAAAATGTTGCTCAATAATGAAAATGTCCATTCTTGCATATCATTTGTATATCCATCAACAAATGTTTCAAAACAGTGGTCAAAGTTTATTTAAAGCATAATGATTATGCTCTTACAATTGACCTTCAATACACAAACATTAGTTATACACTATCCTATCCTACCCCGTGGTGTGAAATTGAAGCATCAACTTTTGAAATGATAATTACAAATGGTTGAATTTATACATTTGTTTATTAGTTTTCATAGGAAACATTTTACTTATCTAACAAACACTCTTCTAAAAGAGTTCATTCATGATTCATGATTCATGATTCATGTTCTTTTTGTAAAATAAAAACAAGGTCTTTAACCCAAAAAAGTTAAGAAGTAGGAGTTGAAAACTTCACTCTTTGTTTGTTTCAAGAAGTTTGTGAGTTCCACTGCTCAAAACATTAATTTTAAACTTTATCAGCTCCTTAACTACATTGTAGAGTCCCTATTCCTCGGAACTCCTTACAACTCACTATTTCACCTCTTTCCAAACACCTGTGAAAGGATTAAATTTTACTATTAACTTTGATGCACACTTATTTTTAGGTTAAATTGTAAATTTGTTCACTACAACCTCAAAAAGAATTAGAATTTTATTCCTATTATTTATAACTATAATTTATCCCTAACTTGATAAATCATCATAAATACTCGTTGATGTGATTTTATCAAACTATAGAAAACATTTACGAGGTTTCAACCAATCATCAGAAATAAATTCAAAGCATGAGAAATAAATTCAAAGTAGCATAGATCAAATATCCAATTTAACCCTACATTTATTTATTTATTTATTTGGAGTTCAATTTAGAATGAGAAACTTGGAATCTCAAACCAGTGGTTAGAATTTTGATTAGTAAATTGTTTATGATTATAAGGGGAAAAAAGTTATTCAAAAGTGACGCTTAGGAAAATTAATTAAAAAAACAAGGAAGAAAATTCTATAGAAATTAGAGTGGAATAATGCAAAATTCTGTCCACCTTTGAAGAAATGTAAAAAGCTCAAACATTGAGCTGATAGATCAAACAATGGTGGCCTATACAGCAAAGTTAAAAAGGTTCCTTTCATTATTATATATTATATTATCATTCACGTAACAATTATACTTTAATCTAACACCTCAACATAATAATTCAACAATAACCCATAAGTATTACCTAAAATTTTAAAAACAAAATCGAAAATGATTTGGTGCCTAAAAATATAATCATCATTATTAATTTCAGAGGTCCATAGTTTATTTTGATGATCTTTTGTGAAATAGGTCACGTTTACTTCAACTGCAGCTTAATCGGAGTAAAATGTGGATTCTGGTAGATTATGTTTGTTATTATTGTTTGCTTGCTTCCAAATCTATAATCAAAACCCATAGTTTCATTGAAGAAGGAAAGACGGTCATTTAATTGTGCTTGAAAATTACAAATGACCCATTATCTTTACCTGTATTATAATGATTACTATTACATATATTATTACCATGATAGTATGAAAATTTTAAATCTGTCACGTTTATCGTTATAGTTTTACATTCTTAGGTTAAACAATAGCAATAATAAAATAATTTTACATAAATAAGAAGAAAAGAATCCAATTAGATTTGCAATTAAGATTTCATTAAAGGAATTTGATTACAAGGGTTTGGTATGGTAGCAAAATAAAAGTTGGATTTTAATGTAGAAGATTATAGGTTTAAAAATTATTTGACTTTAAATGGAAAATTAGAAAGTGAGTTGTAAAATCCAAGTATTAAGAATATATTAAAGAAATGGATGAATAAGAATTTAGAATAGTTAGAAAAATGAAAATAAAAAAAAGGCTATATAAAAGGAACCAACGTGAGAAAAGTAATAGGAAGCTTTAAAAACACAAAAGTAATTTTAGGTTTAATTGGATTAGTTACATTAATCCCACTTTTGGATCATCTTCTAATCTGCCGTCGGTGACTTTTTTTTTATATATATATAAATGAATTAACAGCTTTTTCTATAATTATTTATGTTTAAATATTAAAAAGAAAAATAGAAAAAGGGGCTTTCGGTTTTATTTGAAAAGGATCCAAAGAAAAAGAGAGAAAAAGCAAAATATAAAAGTAGTGTGAAGGACTAAAATATTCCATTTCTGATTTTTTTTCGTCCCTAAAATCCTTTTTCTTTTGGGTTAATTTTGTTGTTACTTAAGGATTGGAAACAATTTTTATCGGACTATGCTCGTAATGGGATGAAAATGGGAAATTGACGAAACTAACACCATTTTGGTTTTACATTTAAAAATTAACGCAGTTTTGAAAAACTCAACATTTTATTTTTCTTAGTCAATCGACCTCGAGATTCTTTACAAAATTTAATAAACTATTTCCATAGAATTTCTCGGTCTCTCTCGGCCAAGATTACCATCAAGATAGTGAGTGATATACCAAATGACCAAAATATACCCTTGGAATACTTTGTTTCTAATTTTTGTTTTTAGTTTTTAAGTTTATGTTTTTAGTTTTTTATTGTACGTTCTTAGTTGCTAGTTTATGTTTTTAGATTTTTAGGTAGAAATCTGAGGTGGATGGGAAATCTAATGTAGTTATTATTGAGATGTTGAGTTAATCTAGGTTTATGTTATTGTTTATCATGAAATCCTTCGAAGAATCGCAGCTTTTTTCATGAATCTAGGTAAGTGCAGATGATGAATCTCGGCTAAGATTTATGATTTCATCCTGGGCTTCTCCCGAGATCAGATGAGTTTCACATGGATTTTGTAGAATTTTCTTGGGTCAATTTTGCCTGAGATGGGGACCAAGACTTACCACACAGAATGCATGCAAAATCCTATTCTCGTGGCATTTCGGAGCAATGTTGCCAAGTTCTATTGCTTATTCATGAAATCTCGACCGAGAATGGCCTAAGATTAATATTGTTATTGCAATACATTTTCGTACATAAACTTGATGCTCATACATAAACTCGATCCTCATACGTATATCTCAGTCAAGCTTTTTATAAGTTTACCCCAAGATTACACATGTGTTCATTGTTTTCTTTGTATATTTGCAAGATGTCTCATGTGTTTACTTGTTTTGGTGAATGGAAGGAGACTGAGAGAATATGTTAGAGGACAGCTTAAAGGGTTGAATGTTGACGTGCGTATCAAGTATGAGGATTTTATGAGGGAATATGTAGAATAACTAGGACAAACTCCAATGAGCATGATTTAGTCCTTAGGTGTATACATAATGTCAAACCGTATATATGGGCTTCTGTGATTGGCAATCAAGAAGACCTTGAGTTTTATTTAGGGGGGATGACATCTCACAGGTTAGCCATTTTGGTTTCTAAGGTTTCAAAATCATTCCCGAGGAGTTCTATGACTCGAGTGTTCTAATATTCCAATGATCCACGAAGTGTGTAGTATTTCAATGGCGAGGGAAAGCAATAAACCTGATGCCCCTAATCCCAACCTTAAATGCTCACATATATTGACTAAGGTCTGCGAGCTGATTCTGTTCACTACGAATATGTGTCCCTTAGAATTGGGAGACAATGAAAATGGCTTCGGTGGCATTAACAATGACTAGTTTGATATGTATGATATAGACTTGAGAGTAGAACTCGGAGGTGATGATGAGAATTTTGGTCTTCATGGTGTTGGTATGTCTTAAGCAGATGTCCAAGTAGATCATGAAGAAGTACCACTTAAGGAAGGTGCGGTGGAAAGTGACGATGAAGAAGTTCCTCCATCAATTGGCAAGCAAATGCGAAAGCGTGTTAAAAAGTTGTTGGAACGCACCATTTTTGTATCTGTCGAATCATACCTATAATTTTTATGTAAAAGCTAAAGAGGTGGCAAGTTTTGCAATTATTAAAAAACAAGTCGATTCTTTGTTTTTTAATAAGAAATATTTGGCAAAGAAACTTGTAGTGTTTGCCATAATGCAAAACTTTTAGTTTCGTGTGCATAGATCCAACAAGAATTTTTATGTCCTTAGATGTTCCAACTCTGCCTATTCATGGAAACTAAGGACCACAAAACTGAAAGATTTTGATCTGTTTAAGGTCTCTAAGTATGAGAGGACGCACACATGCCAAAAAGTCCAGAGTAGACAAGACCATAAGCAAGCTAAGAGTTGGGTTATAGCCAAACCGATCCAGTCGAAGTACGAAGACGTTAGTCGTGGTTATATGCCCAAAGAAATAATTCAGAATTTCCCAAAAGAGTTTGACATCGATCTGTCATACGATAGGACTGAGGGCTCGAGAGGCCACATTTTTTATGGTAATGGGGTCCTCCAGAGAAATTTACTGTTTATTGGATTGGTATGGAGAACATTGAAGATTGCCAATTCGGAGACTCAATATAATTTTGAGGTTGATCCCAATGGTCATTTTTGATATGTATAAAAGGTGCTTCGGGTAGCCATATATGGTTTTTTGAATTGCATAAGGCTAGTTTTGGTGGTTGATGTGGCTCATTGCAAGGGAAAGTACAAGGGTATTATGCTCGTGGTAGTGTTTATTGACGCAAATAAGGAAGTGTAGCATGTCACATTTGGGTTGGGTAACAAAGAGAACGACAAATCATGGACCTGGTTCATGACACACTGTTACGAACAACTATCGGCGATGTCAATGGGCTAGTGTTCGTATCTGATCGACATAAGAGCATCATCAAATTCATTGCACAAGTCTTCCCCGATAAATTCCACGCATTGTGTATGTGAGGCTCTGATCGCATGATGCCCACACAATAAAGACCCTGTGGCAAGTATGCTGAGAGAAGAAATTTCTAACAATAGAAAATATATTATGCGAAAGGAGTATGCGTGAGACATTGACCCAAAGAAAGGAATTCCGATTAAAGAGGATCCTCGATGAAAAGCCATTTCAGATAGGATTATAGAACATTCTGCCAAGGATCATTAAAAAGAGAAGGAGGCAACACGAAGAGAAATGCTTGTCTAAGTCATATCAGATTAGTGTAAGCAATGCGATAAGAGTAAGCAAAGAGGAAGAATCCTGCGTTGAATGTCAAAAGTTGGGCGTTTAATAATGCGAAAAGAAGTACCTATGCCTACGAAAGTGTGGCGAGAAGTAGGTGTCCTGTATTGACCTAACTAGACGATCTAGAAAGTATGTATCTGATGTTTTCGAGAAGATATGGAAGAATCTAGTGATTAAACAGTTTGACTTTTCAAGAAGATAAGATGTGCATCTCAAGGGAAAGTCAAATCATCGCTAATGCTCAGACCACGTGTCAAGATGGGTTGGCTGCATGACATGGCAAAATGGCGAGGAGACACGTGTAAAGCGTAGAAGTGACCATACAAGAAGACTACTATACATAGGGCTAAAAATTAAAGGAAGAAGAGAGTCTTGGTTGATGAAAGATAACATTTCTGTTGATAGGGACAAGAGGAATTTCGGAGTACTAAGTGACAAGATAAGAGAACCATTATGGGAAAGAGGAGTCCAGAAGCATAGAAGGAAGGAATTGAGGAAAAATATATGTGTTGTTAAGCATTAAGGTCATGCGAAAGCTAGTTCTAGGGCTTTGTAACCAAGCTAAGGAGGAAAGACGAAGTGATTTTGTAGTCTTGCATGACGTGTTAGCTATAAAAGTTTCTATTACGCCTGAGGATCCAATTGGTAAGTGATTCGCTCCTTAGCACAAATGGCTCAGCTCAAAAGGTAGGGGAGTGCAATATCTAAAATGGTGAGGCTTAGCACAGGGAGCCACAGAGCTGAGTCAAAAAAAGGGTAACCCCAAATGGAACCACTAAGAGAGGTGGTTAGACAATCGAGACAAAGGACTAAGGTGTGGCTTTACACCTCTAGGAGCCTGCCATGAGAAGTAGTGTTTAGCGGAGTAGAGAGAAAAGGGTTATTGGGAACTATCTTAAGTTGAGATGTTGATGACTCGAGGGGAAGGGGTTGAAGAAAGCAGTTTCGGATTTCTGAAGACTTCGACGTGAAGAGCTGCACCTTGGTGACAAAGAGAGAACAAGACATATTCCTACACGATTAGGCGAACAAACAAGGCATCAAGTTGAAAAAGTTGTGCCAGGTAAAGGGAGACCTAAAGTTTATTTTTAAGACTCATTGTAAGAAAAAGTCTAAGCTCTATTTGTACTTTATCGTAAAATGTTAAGTTAATAAAGAAAGAGAAGTTGTACTCATTTTGTTGTATTACTTTATGAATGTCGCATGAGTAGTTTAAAGAATTTGTTAAGCTAAGTATTAAAGGCAACACAATAAGACTAAGCTAAAGAAAGTTAAGTTTTAGTTTTCCTCTGTGTTGTGTTAAGTAAGCTTGAAATTAAGCTATGCGTTTAAGTTTGATAAAGAAGATGTTCCGTTAACTAGCCGTTCAACGTTTATCACGCTGTGTGTTTGCATTGAAGGTCTAGGCAGCATGCCTCCACTTAGTCGCAAAAAGTGACTTTGGGGCATGGTGTGATAGTGTATCCATCATTTGAGTTTGAACTCGACAAAGAAGTTCAATAGTGATAACATGTGTGCAAATTTCATGCTAGCTGCAAAAGCATGCTAGGAGCTTGTATTTTATGTATTATTAGAACTAGTTGTCACGTTTCTCGAGAGTGTAAGAATATCTGATCAAAGTGGGTTTGTCGAGGTGGGCCCGTGTACATTATGGGGAATGTGATATGATCAAATGATGACCAATATCGTGGATCAACACGGTTTTGAAGGACACAGGGGCATTGCCGATAACCACTTTTCTTGACCACATAAAATCTATGCACTAGGTGTGGTTCGTCGAACGTAGGGAGATAGCGTTGAGTCGAGAAACTATATTATCTTACCACAATGAGTCCTTACTGAAGTTGGCTGATCTGAGGTCCAGAAGGTACGTTGTGTGTCGAATAGATCATAATGATTTGGAGATTGTGGATGGTCATTTGTAATCCTCATGCCAATTTAGCCGATAAAACACGCATGCGCGACGCGTTCAGTTACTACAAAAAAATTTGTTCGCATGCACTCGCCACTTGTAGGGTGAGGGATATCGATCCGTACACATTATGCTTCCATGCCTACTACGTCAAGTCCTAGTTGGCCAGTTATTTAGAACATGTCTTTTCGGTATGTCATGTCTTCGAATGGAAAACTACAAAAGGTTTTGTTGATAGTCATTTTTACCACCATGAATAGTTGGTCGGTGGCAAATGATTTGCATCCCGTCAAACAATGAAATCGAGAAGAAGATTCACCAGTGTTTTTGATGCAAAGTTGTAGGCCATAATAGGAAGAGATGTAGAGCCAGAGTTGTTGAGCAATAATACATTTTTATTGTTGTATTTTGTGCTTTTTGTAGTTTGTAAATGAAGTTAACATAGTTTTATATGTGTTTTGTTTTCAAACACGATAATGCATAAAAAATCTAATTTTCTTTTTCAATCCATCTTTATATACACAAGCATGCAGCAAACATATCATTCAGTATGCCTTCCATTAAGAAAATGGAGAAAACTAAATTGGAGTCCATACATATACAATAAAGGAATGAACTTACGAAAATTGAGAAAATTAGATTGGGGTCTATACATATACAATAAGTGAATGAACTTAATAAAATTAAGAAAATGGAGATTGGGGTCCATACATATACCATAAAGGAGATGAGCATAAGAAAGTTGACAAAATTAGATTGGGGTTCATGCATATACAATAAGGGAGTGAACTTAATAAAATTGAGGAAATGGAGATTGTGGTCCATACATATACAACAAGGATATTAAATTGGGACCTTATATTAAATTGGGACCTTATATAAAACTCGGGGCATCTCGAGAAAAGTATGCCCCAGTTATGCATTCTGTGAATTTAGTATGTAAAACTCGGGCATCTCGAGCCAACTATGCCCTGAGATGATATGCATTCTTTCAATTCTTAGTATTAAAACTCGGATCATCTTGAGACATCGTGCCCTGAGAAATGACTTCTGCGAATTTAGTATGTAAAACTCGGGGCATCTTGACCCAATTATGCTCCGAGATATGCATTATATTTTATGAAATCCTATTTATAAAACTCAGGAATCTCAGGAAGATGCCTTAAGCTATATATTAGAACTAAGCAAAATATAGATCTCGATGGATCTCAGGCTACACTACGAGATATATGCATTCTGACATTATGTACAAGACATTTTAATAGGTAGTAATTGCGAGGATGAATTTAATACGGTCATTGATTAGATGAATGAATTTTAAAAGGATGATTTAATAGATTCATTCATTACAATAAGGGCTTTATTACAAGACAGAGTTCACAACAGAATGAAAGAATTATAAGGTTCAATTGATTACAAAATATTTATAACAATCAGAAGCACATGTGAAAAAAAAATTATTTGCCATATATAACTCAAGAATGTATTGTGGTCTAAACAACTTCTTGTCCTCTAATCTATGACAACTAGTTGACCATCAACCAGAACACATTCAACGGACATGTGCAGTTGCTTGGGTACGGTGTAAGCTTATTTTCTTTATGTTTGACACTGCCTTTGCTAAGTGCGAACAACATTTGAGTTTTTGCCAAGAAAAAAATCCTTAGAATTGATCTTCATGACAAGATGCATCTGCAAGAAAAAAGATAAATGAAAAAGTCAAGATTTTTTGAAGGATTTCATGATAAGCAATAACATAAATCCAAATTAACTAATCACATCTCAACAGTAACTTCATTAGATTTTCCATCTGCCTTAGATTTCAACCTAAAAATCTAAAAACATAAACTAAACAACTAAGAACATAAACTGAACAACTGTGAACATAAAATAAAAACTAAAAACAAAGTAACTCACCTTGTTTGAATTTGAGGAAGCAAGATTTTGGGAGGGTTCTCGCATAGTTCTCGATAGAAGCATGAAAAGTTTTTAAGGTTTAGCGTGTTTTGTGAGAATATTAAAGGGTTGGTATTCCAAGGGTATTTCAACCATTTTCTATATAACTATTTTGGTGGTAATCTTGATCGAGATTTTTTTTTTTTTAGTTTTCCAAAACCGTGCTATTTTTTAAATATAAAACTAAAATGGTGCTAGTTTTGTCAAATTTTCGATGAAAACTCTCCATCATGAAAATATTGAAATTTTAATTTCACAAAGATTTTAATAGAAATATCAATGAAATCGATAACTTCAATGGATATTTCTAAAAAAGATAAAAAAATAGACAAAAATTCAAAAAATAAATTTCAATTAGTAAATAAATATGATGAATTTTCAAATATAGCAAAATGAACTAAAATATTATAAAATATAGCATAATTTCATACCTATCTAGTCTTTTATAATTTTATTCGTGTCTATATAAAATCTGAAGTTTTGCTATATTTTGATATTATTTTCAACAGATTTGTCATTTACACTAATTCTCCTAAATATTATTTTACTATTTTCAAATAAGTAAACATGTCTATTATTTATATTATATCTATATTAATAGCAGTTTGGTATTTATTTTTTTGTGTTCCGTTGATTTTTTTCATGGTTGAATGAAAATATTGATTCACCCCTCATATTGATATCGAACTCATTGAAAATAAAAAATTGGATATAACAATAAAAAAATTTAATATTATGTAACAACATAATTTTTTTAGTACAACAACTATAAAGATGATAATAGAATTTTTTATTTTTAGGAAAGAGTACATAACATCATCATTAAGTTTAAGCTTACTTTAAAGAGTTTTGACACCTTTGTAAAGTTTGAACATTTTTCGTGTACTTTGTTCAAGGCCATGGTGTTTTTGTAATGTCTTGACCCATGATTCGAAATTCGGATCCCCGACGACATTTTCGTGCATCCGCTGTAATCTGGCAACATCATCCTTACTTGTCTTGGCTTATTAGAGTGAAAGTTCTCCCATAAACCAACACGAGTCCTTTCAACATAATTTTTCCTTACTCACATGTATCCTAGGAAAATTCTTAAGATAAGCATGCTTAATTTTAGAGATCTTAGGATTGAGCCATTGAAAAAAAGGTAACCTTGTTGGTACATGTAATAACTTTACTTCATGTCCTCAAGATCTCTCTCATTCAGATGTGATACTGGTTTATTTATGACCCTTTCCTAAACTCATGATGTTACCATTTTTATATTTAGATTTAGACCACAGTGAAATTTACTATTTTTTTAGCATTGTTAATGAATTTTATATATCACTTATCCAACTCATTTCTTACTTGTTTAGGTTTAATTTAGAATCATTATTTGTTAAATTATGTAAAATACTCAAAAGTTTTAAATTGGTTTTAATTAGATACCTAAAGTTTTTTTTTTCTTCAACATTCAAAGGGTTAATAAAAAAAATCCATTACATTAAAAAGGGTACTAAGATTGTTGCTAACCCTTGTTTGGTCCAAACAGATTTTGTAAAAAATTTAAATCAATGTTTACACATTAACTATGGTTAGCTGGTTATCTTTAAGAGAATACTAATCACATGTTTTCCAAATTCCATATATACAATCATGGTTTTGCTAATTTCTAACTTATTATAACAAATCAAAATCTCTACGGTTATTTTTTAAATTTTTTTAAAAAAAAAAGTTTATAAAAAAAAAGGATGCTTTTCAAAATTCTAACACATATAATGAAACTTACTCTAAAATTTAGGGATATATGTTTGTTGGAATATACTACATGTGACTTCTTTTTTAACGTTGCATTTTTCAATTTCATGAGTTGCATTCTTGGATGTATCTTTTCTTAAAATACCACTGCTCACACAAGATTTTCAAAGAAATTTAATTCGTTGAGTATAAGTTGTGTTGATGTTGTATCTATGTTGATTTGATGCGATGTGATTCGATCTCTAGTATTTTATCATCTGGTTCTCTATTGGTTGGATGCTTACGTTTGATTTAAAGAAACAGAGCACATGATGTTCTTGAAGTTGGAGTCTTGGAATAAAGCTTGTATCTTCAAAAGAACTTCAATCTTCGAGGGGGTCGACTTCAGGAGTTAGGGGATTTTTTTAGCTCTTGAGAGAATTTAATCTAGACCTTCTAGAGTAAAAAATTTTCAACATCCACAAATGAAGAGAACACCTCTGTTTATAGAGTTATCTGGTAGGCTTTATGAACTTTGATTGGGTTGGTCCATGGACCAGGTTCAACCACATGGATTTGCGTCATATTTAGCATTTGGGCTAAATGAAACTTTTTTTTTTTTTTTTGCTCAATTGAAGTTTTTCCTCCTCAGGTTGTAAGAGGTAAGTGATTGTCTAGAGAGGTAAGTGATCGTTTTAGAAAGGTAAGCGATTAGGTAGACAGGTAAATCATGTTTGAAAGGGTAGGCGATCTGAACTAAGCGATTGGTCAAGGATCTAAACGATCGTTGAGGGTTGAAGTCTATGAAGGTATTTGGCATTTATTTGTTAAGCCTTTGTTTTAAGAATCATAGATTATTTTGTACTGTTATAGAAATATTTTGGTTTAAATAAATAAGAGATGTGTTGCACTACTTAAAATGTCGTCGTTATTGTTAAGTTTGTATGATCATGGTTAATGGTTCAAAATTTTAAAATCACATTTCGTTTTGTACGACAAATTTAAGTATGTGCGCGAGACGAGGCGTGATGTAGTGCATCTAGGGATTAGATATGCATTTAATCCTACTTTAAAATGGCTCACATACGATGCACATGTTTATGAAATTTATAATTTGTTATTTTAAAAAAAAAATCTTCGAAGGCTTTATGAATGTTGAAATTTCATTTATATTTAGTAATTGTAAACTATGTCTATTAAGTGTATAGAAACAACAAAAATCACACTAAAAAATTATAAGTGATAGATGCAAATATAGAAAATGTAATACCAACTACACTCGAAAAGTGGTTTTCTGTTGACCTAAAATACACTTAACTTTCATAAATAGATCTATGTTGTGAAGTGAACATATAAAGGACCAACCAAGATTTGTTCTAACATCTCTCAACGAACACCTGACCTTAATGAGTCACTTCTATAGATCACATCCATACATGAATAATATATTTTTTTATGTATGACCACTTATAGGCAAACAATAATCAACGAATACCTTTAAACTGGAAGAGTTGTGTACGTCCTAAAGATTGAATGGTGCATATCAACAAACATCTAAACTCAAATAGTCATATTTTTTTTATTCATGGGTCACATTCATGATATAGGAATGGATACACCCTAATCGATGTGAAACTATCTTTATGCACCGAATGAGTTATGCCTCGTGAATTGCACAAACTCTATTATTCGAACATTCAACTCAATAAGCACTAAAAGAAGAGTTGTGGCATTGGTAGAAGCGCAAATTAGCCCATTACGGCTTAATTACTCTTTTAATTTAGTTTAAATATCAATATTGTATACAACTTAACCATGAATTTATTTTAAAAAATATAGTAAAATAAACCAAAATATTTACAAACGTAGAAAAATATAACACTAATAGACTACTATCATCTTTCATTGATAGATGTTAACAATATTAATTAGTGCTATCATTTATAGACTATAAAATTTTGCTATATATATAAATATCATTAACGATTTTGGTATTTAAAACAACTTCTCTCAACAAATTTAGTTTACTATAGTAAGTTGACAATCAAAGGGAAAAAAAATTCTCTAAGATTTTGATGTTAAATCATCACAATGTTGATAGAGACGGCTTAGAAAAATTGAGTGAGTTCTTTTTCCTTCTTTATTTTGATTGATTGATTCTGATTCCATATTTTGATTTCAATGCTTCTAATGAAAGGTGGCCATAAAAACAGTAAAGAAAGGATAAAAAGAGAGCAATATTGTCATATTATTTACGATATAAACTCATTTTTATATCGATAGATTTGGAATTTTGCTATACTTTATAAATATGTTGATTCACTTTTTTATATTAAAAATTTCTCTTTAAAATTAATTATTAAAGTAAAAGTATTATCAAATGTCAAGATGATCGAGTCTAGTTAAAATGACACACTCCGATATAATATGATAAATTAACATTTTTAATTATCAAATTTAAAACTTAACGGGTAAGATTAAGAAAATTTTCACATTTTATAAGATAATTATATAGAAATAATTAAACTGCCCCAGGGAGAAAAAAAGTTAATTAATTGATAATATAGTTCAAAATATACCATATGACAATGATATATCTTTATAATTGATAATTGTTTCTAATGTTGACTAAATGTTAAATCTATCACAGTAAACTGTTTAACATCGTGAGTTTTTACATATAATTAACGATGACAACCATAGATGTATGTTGTGTTAAGTAGTAAATAACACGAGGGTTTCAACTAATTAAAATCATACCATTCATTTATTTATTTAGTTAGATTAAGGTGAATTTTTGTATTGAGATGCTGAAATTACATTCCCTCTCACCATTGTCATATTTTAGGGGACCAAAACAAAACTAAAACAGTATTTATAAGATATAAAGCTACCAAAAAGAATATGCTTGATTTGTGAAGTAGTTTTCATTGCTCAACTTTTTCTTTCACTAAAATTCCATAATTCATTCAAATTTTTTGTTTGCAAAATGGGTTTTCTTTTTTTCTTCTTTTACAATAATATTGAAATTTTTGGGTCCACAGGTTTGGATTATTTCTCCAAGTTGTTTGGTTTTGTGGGTTTTGTTAATTAGAATAAATAAATACACAATATATTATATATATATGTATGTATATATTTAAAATATAATTTCAAAGAAAATACAAAACAAAAGAATATTGGAATGCTGAGAAGGATGACACCAAATTATTATTATGAATATTTGGATGCGAGAGTGTGTTAAGAGAGTGGAGATTAACAAGGATATCATATTAAATTATTCATAGAGTGTGCAATCCACGTGACCACCACCAACTTTCCCATTATCTAATTCAAACTAAATCCAACTTTCTTTTTTATCACTTTCCCCAAATCTTATACCACCTTTATTTTAATTCATTCTTATTCTTACCTAAATTATGATACTAATATACTATTACAAATGTCAAAACGTAGTGTAACTTGCGATTATCATTTATGTCTTTACGTTTTTTTTTATGACTAAAACGTATTTGATAATATGGACAAGTATTAAAACAAAGTTACGTAGTTTGTATTTATCGTATATATAGAATTTTCTTTAATCAATCAAAATATAGGTACCAAGTTGAGGTTCAAATGTATGATGTGTTATCTCAAAACAGAATTATGTGAAAAGAATGAATGAAATAAAGATCGAATTTATTCTATTCTATCCGATTTAAAATTTTGGTTTGACATTGAACAAATCTAACATCGTATTAGAATAATGGGTTCACGAGTCTAAATTCTTAATTAAAGTCTGGATTTTTTTATTCTACTTATTGATATATTTGATTGATTAAATATTGGGTATCATGAATCAAATAAGTATATAAGACTAATGTTTTGAAGGGACTGTTATGTAAAATATATGGAATTTTTTAAAACAAAAGAGTAGGATTTTACAAAATATTTACAATTTATAACAAATTATATCACTGATGATCATTGATATGTTATAGTGATAAAAGACTATCGATGATAGAATCCAAAATTTATAAATATTTTAATTTATTTTGTTATTTTTAAAAATGTTTCAATTTTAATTCTGCTATAACGAGATAGCAAAACTTATAATATATCTGTAAATATGAGACTTGATGTTAATCCTATTTTAATTTGATAATATTTGGAATTGTACAATTGGATATATGCTTTATTGGTGGCAATAAATAAATAAGTTAGTCCAAATTAAATCTTAATTAAGATCGTTCCCTTTTATCTTTGGAATAGTTGCAAATTTAGTAATTAGATTTAAAATAGTATATAGCACCATTTTAAAAAATTTGTCCAATTCTACTAATGATGTAAGTTTATTATCAATATACCATGTTGCAAATATCGATCTATCATGAATATACCATATGAAGTCTATCAGTGATACAAGTTTATCAGTGATAGTTTTGTTATATTTGCAATTTTTTTTAAACGTTGTTATATACTTAATTATTATTCCTAAAATGGTCATCAATTCCAGGTTGCGTTTTATGTTTTGAGTTTGTATCCATATTGGACTTTAAGTAAGGTTTCTCTTTCTCACACATCCACATGTTATAAGCAGAAGAATGTCTCCAAAACATCCACAAATAGATTGGACTTTGAAACATGTGTTCACCAACTAAAAGCCATATATATTTTTGGGCCATTACTTTCATTTTTGTTCACTACATTACATAACATAATGGGCTCATGAATAGAACACATATCTTTTCATTTACTTTATTATTATTATTATTACTTTTCTCTCTCATTCACAATATCATTTCTTAAAAAGAGTTTCCAAATTAAACATATAGTCATGTATATGATTCAAATATTTGTGGACTTTGGACAATGACATAAACATTTTCATATCTTCTTCCCAATTCACTTTTTGTCTATGGACTAATTAATTTTTTTTAGATCAGAATCTAAAATTTTGAAAGTCTTATAAAACACTTCAAACAAATTTCTATTTACAATCATTTTGCTTGATTGTTTGTGTAAAAAGGGTGTTTAAATGTAGAATATAACAAGTAAAATAATATATTTTGAGTTTTTCATATCTTATTTATAATTTTTTTCAATATAACATCTTCAAAAGAATTAAAGAATCATTGCTACAATTTTGGTCTTCTTTGATATGTAAAAGCACGTCAAAAAATGTCTACCTTGATGGTCTTTGTCCATCAAATGGATAGGTAACAAGAAAGTTCGACCATCAAGAAAACTAGATCAAAACATGTCATAAAAAACTCTTTCTTGATGATCATACAATCAAGAAATAAAATTTTGATGTTTTTTGTCCATCAAGAAAACTGAAAAATTCATCAAAAAAATTGTTTTCTTGATAGCCAAAATATGTAATAAAAGACCTAGTTTATTAATTTTATTTTGTGAAGAAAATAATAGATTTTCATTTATTTTCTCACGCCCACTTGGCATCTTCATGAGATTGGTTTCATCCTCAATCAGGATTGTACTAACAATTTTAACATTGATATCCAAATTTATAAAAACGTTGGACCTTTTATCCACAATATATACAGGTGTCAGTTGAACTAAGTTCATATGTTATACAACTTCTACAAATTTTTAAAACCTTAAATTACAAACTTTCAATTCAACTCGTTAAATTTGAACACAATAACTAATTTAATTTTGATAAAGTCACTTATTTCAATCTAATTATAATTACACAACAATTAACTTTTTAAAAAAGTAATATTGTATTATTGATGTATAGACAAGTAATAATTGGAGAAAAAAATAGTAAAGCTTTAAGATTATTATTGATGATAATATCGTGTTTTCAAAGCTATTAACGATGATCTGAATTTCGTGCTTCGTAGAAAATAGTTTTTTTTTTCTTGATTGATCTTGTCCATAATTTTTTTTTATGTCTTTGTTCATTAAGAAACCCTAGATCCATCAACAAAATTCTAAACCCATCAAGAAATCCAAAACAAATATTTTTTTCGATGATGACTATTGCAAATCAAGAAAATTCATTCTTTGATGGGCCTCGTCCATCAAGAAAAACTTATCTAATTTGATGGACATTGTCAGTCAACTAATATATATCGAGAAAATAAAAAATTCACATTTCTTCACCTTCGAAACAAACTGTAGACTCAACGTGAGTCATCGTTTGAGGGGATATTAAGAAAAAAAATCAAGATCTCATATCTTCTCCTGTAATTCAGATCTTCGTTATAAATTATCTTTCATTATACTTTATCATATTTACGTGATTGAATTGTGTATAAATCTTTTCATCTATCAATAAAAAGAATGAAGCAAAATTCAAAACAATTCATTACAGTTGTTTCATGGATAAGAAGTTGAAATTTAATTTGAATATTTCCTTGGGTTTCACTAAGCAAGTCAAAGTGACCATTCCCCGTTTCTATACAATTATGAAAATGATAAGTAATCTTTTTGAGGTCTCAAATACGTTCTGAATACACCTTGTAAATGGAATAAAGAAAGAGGAGGAAAAACGTAGGAGAAATATTATTGTTATTTTCAAGTTCAAAACGGTCAACTATAGTAATAGGGACAAAAGCTAAGAGAACTAGAGGAGAAGAAAATATAGCAGGAGAAAGAACCCACTGACTTTATCTGGAAGTTGATAAAACTAATTAATCCGAACTTATTCAATAATATCGAAACTAAATGCAATTCTAAAATTTCATAGGCCTAGAACTGAATAGGGTTCTAACATAAATAAAATTCCAAATAAAGCATAACTTAAATACAATATATATTCCAAGAGAAGAATATAGCCATGCCTGAAGAAGATCTTACATTATATCATGTGTTCCTTATATTAATCACAGGTATACATATTCTAACTACTTAGCCATTTTGGTGCTGTTTTAACTCACACTTCTTTGTGCTGGGATAATTCGTGAGATGCTTGATGGTTTCAAGGTTCTTTCTTCTCCATGTGAATACCAGACCAACGTCATTTTGTTCTGAAAATTAGTTGCAGTAAAATTAAAATTGTGAAGAGATACATAATCTAGGACATCTAATGCCTGTGTAAGTGAACAACAGATGTATAAGTTTAATTAGTTTTGTCTATGCCCTCTCAACTCTTTTGTATGTTGCAAACATACGTGGAGCTTGCTACCCAAATTAAAATCTGGAATACATATCTTCAACTATTGATGAAGCTACCAAACGAAAGTCTTTGGAGAAATGAAGACAAATTTGTGGAATGTACATGGAAAGTTATTCACAATTTTACTGTATGATGTAATTTCTAAGAACATTAAAAATTTGTTCCAGTAAAAGAAATCCAAAAAGTGAAATGTTAGTATGTGTGATGCTAACCACCAGTAGGCAATATGTTCTTGATTTTGAAAAGTTTAATAAACCATTTGTTCATCATTTATTATAGAACAAGCCAACATCTTTTTATCTTATTTTTTACTTGTTTTTACTTTTTTTTGTTCTTTTGGAGCCAGTGAGCAATTTTACAGCCAAAACAGATGGTAGCAAGAATAAAACTTATTCCAAATCCCAAATCACCACTTCATTATTCTACTTTGCTTGAACTCATTTTTAGTTCCAAATTAAGAGAAAATAATATAAAAACTGGGAAGACATTTCTCCACTTTGTCCTTAAAACAAGTTAGTTCACATGTCCATCTTATTTTCTCTTTTACCATCTTTTACAGAATCTTTTAGTGTAGATCGTGGGTAATTAGTTTAGACACACAATTAGCCTACACTGTACAACTTTATATCACCCAAACGAAGTACTCCTTATAACTAATATTTGATATCATTTTCTGTGTTTGACCTTAGTTTATCCAGGAAACTTATCGTTTCGCTTACACTTAGGCAAACAAGCGAAACGATAGAAAAACTTGTACTGAACAAGGGTTCAGTGCTTATACGATCAATATATATATATAGTGAGCATCATGCATGCAATCCGAACCTCAACAACCAAGTCCAAGTTTTTGGCAGCGTTGTAAGTATCTCTCCACCCACAAGCGAGTTTTTGGCGTCATCACTAGAAAATTAATTTTTCAAAAAATTAGGAAGAAGGATTTACTTTATTCTAGTGAATCGTGCATTCAGCTGAAGATCGTGTGAAGAGGTTTGTAACACCAGAGCAATCTGTGATACATGGACTAACCCCAGAAATTGAGTGCATCTTTCGATAGTAATAAGAACGAACTTTATTGGATGTGATTAAAATGCAAATGAAGTTGTGTGTCTCAAACGCCTTGAGTCAAAAAATATTCTTTAATGTAAAGAGTTTTTACTGAGGTGTGAAGGAAGTGTCCACGAGATGAGTGAGCAATTACAAGCAGAGACTTACTGCGATGAGCGATCGTGTAGCAGAGAGTTATGCAACAAAGGATCAAAGACATTCAAGAGACTATGCTTAGGATGGCTATACAAGGCATGGTCGTTGCAAGGCTACAATTATCCTCACATAAGACTTGCACGCATGGATGCTTTTGTAAAGTATTACTTTCTCTATCTTTAGTACAAAAATGCATCATTAATTTTGTGTATACTACTGTTGTGGATAGCTTTTTTTTACTTTTTATAGTTCTGTTTATTTACCTTATAGTTATAGTTTTAGAACGCGAGTTCTGTCGCGTAAAAGTTAGGCGATAAGAATAGGGTTCTGTGAGATAAGGCTGCTTTGCGAGATAGTTACGTAATAGGACACATTAGGCACTTTAACGTTCTCGCAAGACTTTCCGAGTAGAGGAAAAGTTCGTACAATTATTAGGGTTTTGGGAACAGCAAGCGCCAAATTTAAATTTCAAATTAATATTTATGTCCATTCAAGATTAGACATTCCCTTGAGATACTAACCTTATCTTCTTGGGAAGCTAAACTCTTCCTCGCCTTCCTCTCCTCGCGACAAACTACAAACTTCAACTCCTTTTTCCTGACTTCACTTCATGCTTCCACGGAAAAACATATGACTTCTCACAGCAGAACGCCTACTTGATCGTCACAAAACACCGCAACTTTCACTCATTTTTCCTTAAAACGCAACCTTCTTCAAAACGCCTCATTTGTACACTTAGTCAAGATAATCCTGTTATGAAGTTTTTCAATAAAACTTCCTTTTCGGATTTGGATGTTGGTTGTGTGTTTGTAACTAGAATAGAGAGATGGACGATAATGAGTTAAGATTTTTTTATAATGAAGTGTTAGTTGAAGGGAGTATTTGTGTGAGTAGTACAAAATTAGGTCAAATTGTATGTGTTTGGTCAAATTTATTTGTCTTAAAAGATGGAAAAGTTAGTTTTATTTTTAAAATTATGAATGAAGTATAAATGAAGTTTTGTTTTAAAAATATATTGGAAATGGTAAGATGTCAATTTCAAATTCATTGGTTTCAAATGTCACGAGAGGATCTGCCTCTATCCAAATCCAACCTTTTTCCTTTTTTCTTTCTTTTTAATTAAATACATCTTTGTATTATATTTATAACTTCTGTCACTATCACCATCCACTATATATATATATATATATAAATTTGCAAAAAAGAAAGAAAAATGTTTAACTCAACTTGTCTCATACTGCTACAAGGCTAATGGTAAGTGTATTTGATATGTACTTCAATACAACTCGTTTCATTGTTTATATAAAACAAACCATTATATATATCATTGTTCATATGTACATCTATTTGGGTTGTGAGTCCAACTGCTATATATCTCTAAAGGCAATAATCTACTATATACTTTGTTTTAAGGCTTTTTTTTATGTACAAACTCCATAAATATATATAAAAGTAAACATAACTCAACTGATATAAAGTATTGTTAAAAATAACGCATACACTCTAAGTCCACTAAGGTATATAGGAGAAACACTTTTTCTTGTCTCACATTGGAGATTTTAAGAGTGAGTAGATGATATATATACAAAATTACCACTTGCAACTTGTAAAAGTGTGCACGAGATTTCCATCTTTGTCTTGGAATTACTTTAAAATGCTAGCTCTTGTATTGTAGCTTGCCTTTTGTTTTTGCCCGAGCATCACTTGGTCGCATGGCATGCTCAGATGCCCCTTGGTCGAGATGTCTTAAATTCCTCGCCTAAACTATGCTTTTGCCACCCAATTATCTTGCATCTCGCCTAGCACACCCATTCAAACGCCTAGCAACATATCCAACGCCTAACATCAATACTTCTTCAAAATTCCTTTCTCCAATGTCACTTTGGCTACAATGACGCTCAAAACCGGTAACAGCCAACCTTTACTAAAAAAAATTCTATCTTTCATATTAACTCAACACAACTTTAACTTCAACTTCTACACTAAAGCGCTAGAAGGATTTAGGGTTTACAATTGTTGTTTGGTTGGGGATGAGCTTCGGGTAATATTCTCAAAGCTTTATAAAATTAGTTTTTAGACCTTGAGCAAAAACGACTTTTTATCCTTAAACTTATCAAGTCATTATTCTTGTTATTATCAAAAATAAATATATTCTGATTCAATAACATCAATGAAACATTTTGAGCCCACCTATTAAATTTTTGTCAACATTTCTATATTGCAATGAGCTTTATGGGAACACTTACTCATTTTCATTATATAGTTAATTTCATTCCGAATACTGTCAAATTGCATTAGATGATAAAACAGTTTATAAAAAAATAGCTCATGACACCTTTTTTTTTTACATTGTAAATTGATAAATATGACGGTAACCGATCGTAATTTGTCGTTTTTATAATTTTTAAAATGTAAGTAAAATAAGCTCTATTATCATTCTTTTTTTTTGCTATTTTTGCAAACTCCCCATATATAAAACGATCGGTAGTAAAAAACTTTTTCTCTCCATTTTGTCTCTTTCATTTTAGTAATTCTAACGATAACATTAGTGATGATTTTGTCAAATTCAAGACTTATTAAACAAATTACCACTAAATACATTAATTAGATATTAATTATTTCAAAAAACTTTTAACTTCTCAGATTTCATTATTTTTTTACAAAATGATTTTCACTAATTTTGTTATCGTTACAAACTTATCCACTAACTACATTAATTAGACAATTCGCACTAATAACAAATATATATTATATATATATATATATATATATATATATATATATATATATATTTTTTTTTATTTTTTATTTTTTTATTTTTTTTTTTTTTTTTTTTTGCATCTAAGCTCTCTTCCCATTCTACAAATTTAAAATTCTCTATATAAAGTTCATTATGTTAATTGAGAAATATCATTGTCTCAAGTCTGTGATAACGGACAATGATATAGAAATATAATGATATAGAAATATGAAAATGTTTGAGGTCACGTCATTGGACCATTAAGTACACAAAAACCAAATTAGATGAATGAAGCACCAAAGTTTACTAGAGCTAGCAAATGAATAGAAATTTTCAGATTGAAGTATTGTTGATTAATGTACTTATACACAATGGTTATTAGAGTAATATATGGAATAGCTTATTTAAAAAAATTTATTCAATAAACAGTGAGCAAAATATTTTTGTTATTGACAATGCCAATAAATTGCTATTCGTGGCTTTGATTTGAAAATTGTTTTTGCATTTGTTTCATCACGTGAAGATGAATAGATTATTCTAGGATTTATTTCTATTGTATTTCATAATCATGGGTTGTCTTTAAATATAATACATCTTTAAAATAGATTTGATAGAAGGAATGATCAATATTAAATATAAACAATAAAAATAATAAAATATTTATTTAATCATTTAAATTGATGTTTTGACAAGATTGAAATTGAAATTATTGTAAAGTTAGAAATTTGACATGTCCATAGGAAACAAAAACTTTACTGATATAAATATTTTTTTACAGAAACTATAAAATTGATAAGTAATATTTGTGAAATGACGTAATAAAATTTATAATTGAACAAAAATTATGAAGGATGTAAGTGTGAAAGATCTGAAGATCCTCCAAAGTGGGTTTGAATTTGGTCTATACGCTTTGAGTGATTGTTGAAAACTTTTATATTACTCTCTCTCTTTTCTCTCTTCTTTTTTTTTCAACTGAAATAACTTCCTCCAAATTATACTATGAAACCAAAACGATGCCAACTCTTTCCCTAAATAATCATTTTGACCCTTCATTTCAGTAAATTACAAAATCACCCCGTTATAATCTCACTATAATAACTTCTTCTTCTTCTTCTTCTTCTTCTTCTCCTTCACCATGTCTGAACCTTCAACTTACTCAAACCACTTTCCTTCTCCTCTCACTTCCCTTTCCATGATGGATTTGAACTTTACTGCCCGGAAACCTCCGCATACGTCCGCTAGGATGGACATAGAACACATGCCTGAAGCTCCACACCGTAGTTATCACCACCGCCGTTCCCACTCCGACACCTCCTTCCGTTTCGCTAATTTCGACCTGATTCGATCATTCTTCTCCTCTTCGACTCTCCCGACATCGATTTATCTTCTGCTCTTCCTTCTCCCTCTCCCTCCCCGTCCCCCACGCCGTCGGGGCTCGTATGGCCGTCGATTCCTTTAATTCCAAGTCCCCTGAAGACGCCTCTACCACAAAACCTAGGGCTGCAAACGGTAACTCCGCTTCCTTCTTCAATTCTCACTATCGGAGCTTATCGATGGATTCAGACTTCTTCGAGGGCTTGGGGATGGCCGGAGATGGAAGTGACGGTGAAATACTTGGGGGAGAGTGACGGCGGGGGAGAAGAAGATTGCTCGTCATAGGCATAGCAATTCAATGGATGGGTCTTTGACTTCCTCGTTTGAAGTTGATTCTTCCAAGAAGGCTATGGCACCTGATAAACTCGCTGAGCTTGCTTTGATGGACCCTAAAAGAGCTAAGAGGTTGTTGATTCACTACTTCATGTTCTTCCTTTCAATTTTCTCATGAATTAATGGGTTTCTGTTTCTTTCTGCTCCGAATTTTCGTTGAACTTTGGATGTTCCCTGCAATTAATCAAATTAAATGACAAATGGATTTGTGATTCATCTTCCATTTTAGGATTCTGGCGAATAGACAATCTGCTGCACGATCCAAGGAGAGAAAAATACGTTACACTAATGAATTAGAGAAGAAGGTGCAAATGCTTCAATCAGAAGCGACTTCCCTTTCTGCTCAGGTCACTGTGTTACAGGTATGGCATCTATATTTTTGTAGCTTATGAAGAAGGATAATGAACAGGTGGACTGAACTATAGACAAAACATGAATCTTTTATATATCTTGCTTTACAAGTCTCATGGGTGGCCTGTAGCTATCATTTGGACTTGTTATGGTGATGGAAGAAAGAATTGGTAACTTTTGACCTTTCAAATTTGTTTGTTTTTTCTCCCTCACTTTCAAGACTTATTGTACAGATAATGAGGGCTTTGTCAGTCTTGATGACTAAAAAACAATGGAGAAAAGTGTTTTTTGTTTTTGCTTTTGAGTTGAGTGAGGGTATTTCAACTTTTTGGTTTGTGTTCTTAGATGAGAGGATATGAACGACTTCTTGATATGTTTCAACCGGTTGAGCTATGCTTAATAATCTACTTTGGTGCAGAGAGATACCACTGGATTGACTACTGAGAACAGAGAACTCAAGCTAAGATTGCAAGCCATGGAGCAGCAAGCCCATCTGAGGGATGGTACGTGTGGTTCTTCATTCATAGAAAAATGCCGGCGTTTTTGGTTTCATTTTTCATGAGGGCTTCATTTACACTACACATGGAGATGTTAACTATTCAAATGTTTGGTGCTTTTACAGCTTTGAATGAGACATTGAGGAGGAAGTACAGCGACTTAAGATAGCCGCTGCCCAACTGCCTGTTGCAAATGGCAACTCATTCAACATGGGAGGAGGGCTACCTCCTCAATTCCCTCCTCTCCAAACATCATTTCTTCAATTTGGCAACTCCCAGAATCATCAACAGCCACAGCTGCTTCACATGTCTCAGCCTGATGCTCGAGGAGGGTCTCCACCGTCCCAGCTTCCAGGAGCTTAACCACATGCTTTAGATAATCTATTACGTAGTGAGGATTGGTATTTTTATTTGGGAAGCTAAGGAATTGTAGCCTGTATCTTCTACATTTGGATTTGTATGAGTATACTTGTAAAAAGGAATATACATGTGTACAAAAAAAGCTGTATTATTTCTTTGATAATTGAGGATTGTATTGTAATAACACTCGCAGCAAATAATAGGGATCACTTCTTTGTGAACAACTTTGTCTCGCCTGTGGTGAAAAGTTTACCCCTTGCTTGATCTCCTGTCATAAACACTTGCTCATCATATAACTATCAAGTTCCGTTAAAGAAACCAGATGGTTCTACAATTTTTGGTTATTTCTCGTGGCAAGAAAACAAAAATGAACAAATAAGGATGAGAGAGAAATTCAAGAACTCGAGAACATATTATTGTTCAGTATCACTTGAATACACGCCTATAGCCATTCATTCATACTTGAAACACACAGCTATTATAACAGCTATTATAACCCAAAATTCAAGTGAATCCAGAGTTTCACTGCAAAACAAGCAAATACAACAGAATACAACTTCCATAAATCCGTATCAACTCCTGTGCAACTTACAAGCACAGCTCTCATTTCCCAACTCTGCTGCAACACATGGAGGCTGAACGTTCTCACCATCGTACCAAGTTGACCGTTTCTCGACCAAGTCGGATAGGAAATCATCCAGCTTCTCTTGGCTAACGCTGGGCATTACCACAACATGGGCAATATTTCCTTCACAAGCTAGCTGCCACCTTCGAATAAACTCTTCATCTCGGGGTCGTTCAAACACAACTGTACTGCTGAGTTCATTCAGCATCGCACTAATTCCCACATCAAGAAGCCGGTCTTTCAAGTAGTGTGCATTTCTGAGACACTTCTGAACTTCCTTTTGGAAACCTTTATAGCCTTTTCTGTTAAGCGTGTACCAAAGGAAAATAGGAGCATGGCCATTCCGACTTCCATGATTGTGGCATCTCTTGAGGCTAGATACTCAACATTGCTGGAGAGGGCATTTATATGCTCCAACCTTGTAAGCTGAACACCACAAGGCATAGGACATCCAACAAACTTGTGGCCAGAAACACTAACACTTCCAATGGGCTTCTTAAACGAGACCTTTGGTGCCTGCTCAAAAAACAAAACTAGTGAGCTGGGATAGTATACTGAAACTTACAAGCACAAAATACAGAAGTTTTATAATTGCTTTCATTTCAGGTGAGCCAGAATGCGGAAGGGTAAACCCTAAGAAAACCAAAAGTATCTTTTAAAGCATTAAGATGCATGGAAGTAATTCTGCCGTTCCCTAATAAAATGTCATGCCAACTTCTCATTTTACAGTTTACTTGATTCATGAGGCAAGTATGTAAGGTCCTGAAAATATCCAACTGACAAGCCCGAACAATTAAAAATGACTAGAAGCCAGCAGCAGGGACATGGATCGAGTTCATCATTCAATTAACAAACTACCTTGGAAAACAAATAGTAAAAAAAGTTGATACCTAATGGAACGGATGGTCCAATATGTTAAATATAGGAAGAAATTACGCATTAAATAATCAATTGTTGCCCCATTCTTGGCTAAGCAATTATATTTTCATGCATGGATTTATTTCAATATTCAATCAAGAGAATCTAGCAGCTGGATTTTATAGGCATTCTTAAATTAGCCTATCCAATCTCTAGGCCTTCCATTTGATTAACCTACAATAGGTAAAAGAGTCAACTATCGACAAGAGAGTATCTGTTGGCAGGAAAGAATTGAATGTAGGATGAAGAGTAGCAGTTGGACAAGTGACCACTTGATGCCTCTTAATAGTTTACAGAAAAGACTGCTCCTTGTTCACCCTCTTCTTCAAACATACGTAAAGTTTTTTTATGAACGGGAGGCCAAAAGTCCCCATCAATTCTGCCACCAAAACTTTCCAGTTTCACCTTAACCTCGAGGTGCCTTCCCAGTAAAACGCGGCGTGTTCGAATTCTGATCGGTCACTAGTAAAGTTAGATTAAGTTAAAAACCTCCAACGTAACCTCTTTTGGTTCTTGCTAAATCCATTGAATCAGGAACCTCCAAGCCTTCTGCGCAGAGTCTGAGGGTAATGAGTGAACCACCCAGACAGTAATTTGTATTAGGGGCAGCTCCCACTTAGGAATCAATTCGACTTACCACGGCAGGTCTAAGGTTCCTATCAACATAGTCACTTCAACTTTCATCTTACCTTCAAGGTGGAAGGTCAGAAGTGGTAGCTATTAATTTTTCTTTTTCTTCTTTTCATCTTAAGAGCTAAATTTGGTAAAGCATCTGATGTGCCTCTTAGTTGTTGCCAGATCCATTGAATTCAGAACCTCCTATCAGCCTCTGATTACTAATATCTATAATATAAGGAAAAAGTATGATCTAAATTAAAGTAGGATTGTTCATTTTTGGGATTTGGAGTAAGCTGTACATTGGTATTTGGGTCCAAGTGTTAGGCAGGCCCAAGTTCTTTTTCATATTTCAGGTGGTCAGTTAAGGGAAGGAGGCAGGAAATAATTTCAAGGAAACTCGAGTCTCTGGAGAGTGCTCTCTTGAAATGCTTTTCTCTCTTATCAGTTCGTTCTCTACACTTCGTGTTCACTTTTGCAAGGTGGTACCTTACAAATCAGTATCAGAGCAACATCCTATCAAGAGAAAATCAAATGGCACAAAAAAGTTTGATGAACACCTAGAATCAGAGGTTGAAACTCAGAGGTTTCTGGTTCTGGCTTTTGAGAAGTCAATTGAATCCATGTCGCTTAATATGGGAGGAATTTTCTTCACAAGTTGAAGATACTATAGAACACTTGTTGGAAATAATTAATTTGTATGATCGTGACAAGCGTCAAGGAAGAAAAACTAGCCAATTTGGGGCTTGCTGCTGCAGTAAGACAAGGGAAAATTCTTTGGCCTAAATGGGTGCGAAGGTAAGATAAAGGGCAAATATTCTATGAAACTAGTGTTGTAAAGGAGAAAATTCTCAAGAATGTTAAGTTTTTGTCTAGCAGGTTCTCCATAGAAGAATTAACACCTTGGATAGAGTTTTGAGGAGGTGACCAACTTGACTGGGCCGTTGTGTTGCATCAAATGCAGGGGAGCGAGAGAAGATCTTGGTCATATGCTGTGTTTGTGATTTTGCTTACGCAATGTAGAGTCTTTTTTTCCGAGTTTGGTAAAAGCTCGGCTAACAAGCATAAAGCCTGCAAAGAGATGATAGAGGAGGTCCTCCATTCTCCTTTCTCTGAGAAAGAAAGATTTTTATGGCAAACTGAGGTATATGTGGTATGGGACTTTGGGCCTTGGGGGAGAAAGAGTAGAATTTTTAAAGGGTATAAAAAACCTTCGAAGTTTGGTCCCTGTAGGGTCTGTGACTAGGTATTTTATAAACTATCTGTTAGGTCTTATTATATAGGATTGGAGGACGCCTTTTAGGTTGTCTCCCTTGCTATGGGCTTTCCCTTTTTGCATATATGTCCGGGCATTCTTTCGTTTTTCTCGATGAAAGTTTGATTAGGTGTAAAGGTAAGATAACATTGTTCTGATAGGAGTAAGGTTATCAACCAAGAATTAAGGTAAGGAAAGAAGCAGCCACCCTTACTGAAAGAGTTAAAAGGTAAGGAAAAACCAAAAGAAAAAAGCACAAAAAAAAGGAATTGGAACTTGGCTGAAAAACTCAGTCTATCAAACCAGGACCCAAATTGTATGGCAATATCAAGTTCCTTCAAGTGAAAAACAACAAAAGGTAGAAACACACCTCAGTGAAAATTATCAGTAGGCAAGAAAGTGACTTACACGTTTGACAAAAGGCATCATAAGTCCAAACAATGCTCCATCACAATGAATGTAGAACCGATCTTTTGAAAACCCACATTCGTTAAGTGTTTGTATCACAAGATCAAGATCATCAACAGCTCCCTTCACCGTGGTTCCTGCAACAAGAATCCACTTAATTCTCACAAATAAAACGGACATATTCCCCTGTTTTTAGTCCAAAACATAAAAAGAGATAGAGAAATTACCAATATTAACATTGAGTATAGCTGGTTTGTCTTTGTTAGCAAGCAGCTTAACTCTAAGGTCAGCACAATCAATCTCACCAGATATCAGAGTACCAACCTTCACACAGTCCATTCTATACATTCTAGCAGCTTTGAACACGGAATAATGAGTTTCCGAGAAGCGTACAGAATCCCATCCGGCAAAACTTCTCTCCTACAAGAACCAATGCCTAAAATTTCACTAATGCTTTAAAAAAAAAAAAAAAAAAAAAAAAGAGCATCCATCAACACCATACGAAACAGGAAGCGAACAACTCAATGAAACTAACCCGACGAGAATCCCATGAAGATTGCCTTCCGTACCACAATTTGTAATATATCCCAGTACTCATTCTTCTCAATCTCCCAAAGGCGAGCAAACCAATCTAAAACCCCAACCTCAAACTGCCTCGAATGCACACCGTAATTACTTTCAATGAACGGATCGCCAAGATTGTTAATTGAGAAATGCTGTAACTGCGATAGAGCACCGTAATCGAAGTCCAAATTATAAGGATACCCTAAAACAAAAAAAAACAGAGTAAAATCCAAATCCAAATCAGAACAACGAAAATTTTCAGTTTCTCAAACTAAAACCAGACAAGAGTTAACTAAAAACCTAAATGATATTTAGTCCTCTCAAGAAGATTCTTTCTATAACGAGCCAAGACGCTAGCCATGTAAGCTTCCTTATCGCCGGTAGACTCGTCATTGGCGTCAGGTTCGGTGATGGATAAGCAAGTGGTGTGAACATTTCTACCAAGTACAATCTCCCTCTTTCCTTTCTGATTCGAATCTACGTGTTGTTGTCCATTGAGATCCAAACCGTTGTTGGACACGGCCAAGGGTGGGAGAGGGTCGGAAAAGACAAGATTGGTATCAAATTTTCCGATCAAAACCTCAGCCCCACCGTTGTTTTCACCCATCCCCATCACGCTGCCAACCATATTCTCAGTATCTTGTTCCTTCCAACAAATCCTCTATATATATATATATATATGTGTGTGTGTGTGTATATATATATCAATATGTATTCCTGATCTGGAAAACCAATCAAAATTTAAAATGAAAACAGATTACAAGAAATGGAAAGGTAATGAAAAAGACAGAGAGATGAAGAAGAAACCTGAATGGTTAGGCTGAGTATTCGCGCTAGAATGGTGTGCTGTGCCCTTTGCCTATAAAGAGAGAGAGAATAATTATGAGTGGAATCCTAACTCCATGAGTGATGGCTTTATAAAGGCAAAAGTTTCCCACGCTGTTACTACCTAACATTTACTCATAAATATGTATATAGTTTAATACATGTAAGTAAGTTCAAAATGTTAATCTCCTGAAAATATTTACGTCTAAAAAATGTAAAGATAAAACGTCTATACAAATTATAAAGGTAAGTTAATTGCCTATCTATCACATTTTATTATTTAGTTAATTGCCTTTTACAATGAAATGGGATCACTATTCCTTCTTATATTAATATTGTACCTATAAAACATGAAACTATCTATACAATCATTAAATTATCAATAGAATATTTAATATCAAAATATTTTTATGGTCAACAATAGTTAGTTTTTTTCTTTTTTTACTCTTTTGTTATTTTCACATCATCCAACCAAATTCCTATATTCCCATTTTCTCTCTTGCTTTCTAATTTGATTTTCTCTTTTGTCCTTTTTTTTGTTTGTTTTCTTGTGATTGTCCGCTTAAAATAAAGTTATAATTACAAATATCTAAATCAAATCATTAACAAAATCTAAAAACATTATACTACTCCTTTGCTTAACCATATAACAATAATGAATTTACATCATTATAATTTACTACCCTTTCATCGAGTGATAAATCAATATTTGTATTATGATCAATCATTTGACTTCTATCATTGATAGATTTTGACAAATCTTGCTGTATTTACGATATTTTAAAAATATTGTTATATACTTGATTATTTTAAATTTAATTACTATATTTTCAACTATTTCATATTACATAATTATTAAAATATAAAAAACACTTATTAATAATTCACAAAACGTTCTAAAGTGGTTAAAATATCTAAAATAATAATTGAAAATAAAATGTTATAAATTTAGGTTGTAAAGTATAAATAAATGTTAATTTATGTTTTAAAGTTAAGGGATTACAAACAAATTTCGAAATGACTTTATTAATTTAAAAGAATGATGTTTCTGATTTGTAAAAGAACAAACGTATGAATATAATATAGAAGTTAGACTTCTTAAAGCAAAACATTCTTTTGATTGAAGACAACGTATAAATGTATAATAGTCTTTTTCGACGTTTAAACTCAAACAATTCTAGGGATAAGTATAACTCAACAACCCAACTCAAATTAATATATATTATTTATTTAATAAAACTTTTAAAAAAAGTTGCGAAACGTTCACGTGTGCTTTCCTCTCCTCCATTTCTCTTCCTCACGGTGCCACATCTTCTCTCTTCTTAGATCTTCTCCTTTTCAGTTTTTGGTTTTCCATACAAATACCAATAAAATTAAAATTTAAACTTCATGAGAGTTGTAAAGGATTGCTACTAACTTGACTTTGCTTTTACATGCACAAATCATAATGAATGAGGGTTATTGTTGTTTACATTGTTTTTTGCCTTGCTATTTAGAATTTAACCCAACTTAACTCATACTTTACGGATTGGATTGAGAATGTCTCACAACTCAATCCAACCCGTTTATAAATATACCCGTACAACGTAGGAAGAAAATACATAAATGAATAGATGGGAGTGAGGTTTATAAACTTATAATATTGGAAATGAAATGGTTGTGAAAATGAGGCTGTTAGGAATGCATTTGTTGGATCCTGAGTTTAGTTATGTTTATAAGTTTATATCATAAAAATGAATTGATCCTTAGTTTAGTAATGTGGAAAAACGGTTGGGTGATTGATTTGAATTAGAAAAAGAAAAAAAAGAAAAATGGCTGGCTGGCATCTAACACATTTGTTCATCGCTGGGTCCCAGAAAATAAGCAATTGAATATTCTTAGAGAAAATGAGAAAGAGAAGCGACAAGACCGTATCACGTGCTTACGCTTTGGAATCTCCTATTTCCCCACCTCATCTTTCCACTTTTACATCTCTACCCCTTCTTCCTTTATTACTTAAAATATCAACTCTCTCTTACCCTACTAATCCTTTCCAACCAAATAAACAATACAAAATTCAAAACAAATAATAAACAATATGTGGATTGGAACTTCTTCTTTTAGTGGGATATATGTTTTGTAGTCTTAAATTTTGCTTTTCCTTTTAGCATTAAATTATGTTTGAAAATTAGATATAATTAATTTCAAAATAGAAGGAGAAAGATGGTATTTAAAATATTTGGGTCTATGGGGATAGACATTGATTGGAGGGGATAGTGAGAGAGGAAAAATAAAAATATCTTGATATTTCTTTATATTTTTTGGGGAAGTGTGGAGATAAAGAAAATTAATTTTCTGGCCCCATCCAATCGCAATATCTTAACTTTTTTTAGCAAAACAAATATTCGTCTTGATTCATCCAAATTAGAATAATGGTTATAAAATAGATTCTTTTCTTGATTTTGAGATGGAGATGAGCTCTTATTTTATTTTATTTTATTAGTTTTAAATACATAAATAAAACCACTATCGTAATTAGTATAGAGTTTTTGATATGGACAACTTCATGTTTTTAGTGTGCGTTTAAACTTTTTATTATGAGATTTTTTTAAAAAATTTTAAAATACGTATATGTGTGAATAAGTCTTTAGGAAGAATATAGTTTTAAAATAGAGGCAATTGCATATGTAGCAAAAATAATTATAAAAATATAGTCCATAGTACCATCTTTTTTATTTTGCACAAATGGCCAAATTAAAGGCCTAGCCTAAATTGAGAATGGGTCTGATACCAAAATTACAATTTTGCCCCTTACTTTAAAAAATAGTGTGATATTGAATCAGTGTAACAGCATTATTGTCCTCTCATTATTATTAATGATCAATTATATCCATTATTATTTGATTGTTATTTGATATAGGTTAATGATACTAATTTACCATCTTATTATTGTTTAATTTAGTAGGATAATATTTACTATTTACTGATTTTTTTTATACTTACTCAGTAGTTTATCGATATTTTTAATCTTTTAACAATTATTAAATAGTTTCTGATTATATAATATGATTATTTTTCTTTTTTCTTTTTTCTTTTTTGTGAATGGTTAATAATTTTTTCTATTAACATTATGATTGTCATATAATCCTATAGCGTACATTTTTTTTTTTTTGTTAATTTCTATTCATATGATTATCTTTTAAATTCACATAAAAAAATAAAGAAATGTTTAGTTCTTAACCTATATTAAAAATGTACATATCCTTATTTCTTATTTCATTGTTTGTGGTAATTATGTTTACCAACAATGAAAAAAACACGTAAAATGAATAAAAAATTGCAGATTGAAGAAAGAAATTAAACTGAAAAATAACCCATAGCAATATTGAAGAAAACCCTAAAAAAAATTAAGCAATAAAAAACAAAATCATACAATAACACCAAAGATCAATGAAATAATACAATGGCATGGAGTCATAAACATCAAAAGGAGAAGATGATGTTGTACGTAGACTACAAAAGGAGAAGGAGAAGGAGAAGAAGAAGAATCGTGCAAGAAATCGCAATGAAAGGAAACTGCAAAATCGAATGAAATTCAAAAATTGTAGACGAAGAATCTGAGCAAAAAACTAAATATAGAAACGAAAGAAAAAACAAAATTTATGAAATTCCAATATGGAAACGTAAGAAGAAAGAAAGGAAAACGATAGAAGAAAAAAAAGGAAAAACGATAGAAGAAAGAAAGGTAGGTATAATTTTGGAAATTTGGCAATATTTAACAAAATCAATATATTAATTAAAATATTGTTGTATGTGCAATTTTCAAAGTTAACGAAGAGTTATTATACATTTGTTTTTTCATGGTAATTTTTTTTTTCTCCAATTTTCAAGTCATCCATTCTACACACTCCTTGAACTAATATTTTAACAATTAAAGGACGAGAATTTTATGCATGTTCAGGAGTGATTTTATAATCACTAAACTTATTTTTTATTATTCAAATCACTCTTAAATCTAAAAAATATTATCAATATTGATTTATTAACTTATATTAAAAACAATTTAACATATCTATAATTTATAAACATCTCATTAAAATTTAGAATTTTTTTTTGTATGGATGACTTCTTTAAAAGCGTCTTTTATGATTAAATAACTCACCACTCACAAACGTATGACATATAACTTTCTCTTTACGTGAAAGTGCATTATCACTTTTTTATAGCGTATCAAATAACCATCTCTATCATAACCCTAACATGATGACAATATATTTTTATCACAGTTTGTTGACATTTTCGCATAAGTATATGGTGAGATATTTGTGGAAAATGCAATCTCTAGTATATCGCTTTGAAATGATTATATCTAACTCTAATAAGATGTGATGATCCCTATGACAACCTTTTATTTTTATCGGTTTTGTTACGTTCATAAATATAATGTCATCTTGATCGTATTAAGACTATCATAGGACGGTATCTTTAACGTAATAAGTGATGAAAATGTAGTAGTATACTCTCACGTAATCAAAAGATTATATTTCAAAGATTTGTAAAAGGTAAGTCTTTAACGAGAGATTATGGAAAGGTCACCTTATAAAGGAAAAAAATAATTTTTTAAAAGTCAAATTTAGTGCTTTTATTTTATAAAGGATCTTTTTAATCAACTTTAAAAGTTATTCTACAAATTATGTACATTAACTCTTTGACCAATGACTACATTTCTTTAAATTTATTGAGTCCATTAAAATTGCAATGGAAAGAAATGAGACAGCAAAGCAACCGCTCCCCGAAAAATCAACCTATTCATCATCTAAAAGATTATAAAAAATTTCGAATCAATCTATTGATCATCTAAAAAGATTTGAGAATCTTCAAATCTAATAGCGAGTTAGTCCTAAAATACTATACAACGACTTTAGCTTCCAACTCCTCATTTGGTTGTAAGGATCGAGTTGCATCTCAATTGATAATTATATATTATGAATATTATTAGCGTCGTAAACATACGGCGAACAATAATAAAATAAAAAAGGAAATAAACTCTGGTATTGTAATATTTGAAACTAAAATAGGGTTTAGAAGATACACATTAGGGCATATGTTGTAAATGAAATAGTTAACTAAAAGGACATTTGATTAGTTATGAGAAACAAAAACGTCCCTTCGTCTACACCAAAGGCCTCTATTTGGGTCAATAATGTCATATGCATCGATTTTGGATAATGGTTATATCCAATCAATCTCAATGGAAATAATATATGGCCATATTTTTAGACAAAAATAATGGCCAAATTACATATTTGCCCACTTAGTTAATGCTGAAACCTACAAAATTTTAAATTAAATTATGGGAAAATGATTAAAAAATGTTAATATCTCAGTTCTTAGCCACATATTCTTGAGAAGAAGAATACAAATTGTTTAAGCAATTGTAGTTTTAGGATCGTGTCAAGATTGTTATTTATTTTGGGAAATATGTTTTTGCTTGTATTGTTGTTGAGGAAGTGACAAAAGAAACTGGGTTTTGGTGGTTTGTTGATTGTTTTGGCTTAAGAAAAAATGGTGGCAAACATAGACATTATATAAGTTGGCTTTTGCACATTTAAGTGGGGGAATATTTGAAAATAATTACATATGCATTATGCAACATGTCGGTATGGTTTATTAGTGATAAGACTTCTATCATTCATAGACTCTTATGGTTTATTAGTGATAGACCAATGTTTGCTACATATAGTCTATTAGTAATAGAATTTTATTATTAATAGATTATGACAAATTTTGTTATATTTGCAATTTTTTAAAAATATTGTTATACATACTTAATTATTTTGAATCTAATGACTATATTTGCAACTATTCCAAATTATAATGAAAAAATAGTATTTACAAAATATAGTAAAATTTCATATTCTATTTGTTGAAATTTATGTCATAAAACTCGTTGTTTGTAATTTAAAATCATATTCTTTTTCAATAAAATTGTTATTAAGAAATTATTAGTAAAATTATTCTATAATCTTGAATCCAATAAACAAAGGTCCTGAGGCTATTATTGAGAAAACTTGAACTATCTATGGAGACATAAATGTGGATCAAGTTCGAGTATATAACTTAAATGATATATATAATATACGAATAAAGATGAATACCTTATTTCTGGGATACTATGGACGCGACCCACTTTGTAGTTAGTACAAACGATGTGATCATGAATCGTTCATGTAGAGACATGAAAGTGGGGGCATTATTCTATGGAAAGAGTTTACATAAGACTAAACCATGAAATAGTCACTTTTATGTTTTAACATCGTTTATTGTTTAAAATTGACTATTTTATTTATTGGTGACCTAGGTGACCTAATCTTAATCTTGAATATGCAAAAGGCATACGATGTGATAAACTTTGAAACAATTTGACTTACATTTTACTATAATGTTTATTATGATAAATGATTATGTGGCCAACAAAGCAATCTGAATTTATTTATAGTGCTTGATAAAAGATCTCATTCACTAGGCGTTTTCGTCTAACCTTTTAAATATTTTTTTTATTCCCTAGGTAGCAAAGGACATTCGATGTTGAACTTGCTATCTCGATCACCTACCGTGCTTCCTTAATTGCATCATTTTAATAGTGGCCGCTGTTATCTCGCATAACATGTAGAAGTTAGGCGAGAAAAGCCAAATCATTGTCTTGAGTCTGTATTCATTTCTTTTGAAAGATTTATGTACTAAAAATTAAATGTACCCTTGTGGTTCGTTTATCAATGAAGTTTCTTGTTTTATTCAAATTCAAATTGCGCGTTTAAATCTTATGGTTTAAGAAGTTATTCTACTTAATAGACGTTCAACGTGTTATCTCGTGGAAAGATACGCGTTAAGTGACTAGGTGGCATGCTTCCACGCGGTTGCATTGAGTGACCTTTAGAGCGGGATATGACAAGTGGTATTCAAGCATAAATTCTTGGGAGCGTTTTCAAGTAGAGTCATGCATTTGGCGTCATGTACTGATATGAGAGTCTAACATATTAATATGATATAGGAACCATGACACCATGAGGAAGGCCAATATGAGTTAGGCAAGTGGCAATAGATGTCCTAGCTACTGGGAGCGTCAATAGAGCACAAGCGTTGAATGAGATGGCTAGTAACCCATACATTTCAGTGAGGAGGATAACTGAGGAAGGCATGTTTGATCGTTTCCTCAGAAATTAAACTAAATATTTAGCATCGAGAGGCTAAAGGCATTAGGGGCAACAAGCTTTGTAAGAACCACTAATTCAGGTGACGCGGAGAAGTGGTTAAGTTTGATAGAAAAGTGCTTTCGAATGATGGACTGCCCCAAAGAGAGAAAAGTGAAATTAGCAACGTTCTTGTCGTAAGATGACACAGAAGACTGGTAGACTCTCCACACGACTAGGGCAGGAAGAGAAGTCCTCATCACGTGGGAATAATTCAAAAAGACCTACAAGGATATGTTTTGCCCTCATTCCTTCTGTGATGCGAAAAGAAACGAGTTAATTTGTTTGGTTCAATGCGATACCACCATTGCAAAATATGAAAAATGACTTATTAAGTTGGTTAAGCATGCTTTAGTCTTTGTTGTTGATGAGGCAAACAAGTGCAAGTGGTTTGAAGAAGACTTGTGAACCAAAATTAGAGCACCGATCACGACCAGTATGGATTGGTCCAAACTTTTCTAAACTGGTTGAAGCTGCCATAAGGGTTGAAAGTGAAGGAATGGAATTCACGTAGCGTATGAACGCAGTGAAAAAAGAATTCAATATGAAAAACAAAACAAAATTCAAATAAAACAAAATTCAAATAAAACAAAATAATGCCTAAACATGCTTCTAAGGATGAAAAGGAAAAAACACTAACCTTTGTAAAATCTTCCAAGAACTCCTTGAATCTACCAAGAACACCACAAGTCTTCCTCCTTATTCTTAAGGTAAAAATCAAGTTGTGGGCTTCTGTGATTTAGTTTGAATAATGAGAAAACTTTTTAAACGATTTTTTTTTCTTTTCGTAATATGCAGAGAGTTAAGATTGTATCTTAACCATCTTTCTTAAGAGAGATGGAGGGGGAAGTTATCAATAACTCCCTCCTCTCCATCACGTATAAAATAAAATTAGTATAAATTTAATTCATATTATGCCTCATATAATATAAACTTTATAATGCCTCATATAATATAAACTTTATATTATATCATATATAATATAACCTGGTTTAGCTCTCTCATATAGTTCTAATATGAATTAAATCCATATTAATTTTAACCTATAGTTTATTTATGAATCTTTTATATATTATTATTATTTGAATCATATTCAAATATTAGCTTATCTTATAAAAACTTTATATTATAATATATCAAATAAATTGTATCATATACAATTTATTTCCTTTAATCAATTTGAAATTTTTTAATTTAAATCAAAATAAATTTGATTCTCATTTATCTTTATTGAGCTAACAATGGGACCTTATGGACTTACATATTGAAACTCCAATTATATGAGATTAATTAATTAAACTCTTTAATTGAACTATCAGTTGCACTCTTCTTATTGAAGATATATTTTTGTGTCCATTACATGTAACCAATCCAGTGCAATGACCCTTCACAAACTACTCGTAAGTACAGCTAGACCAAACATTATTGTTTTGCCCCTGTAGTTACATCTAACTTCTTAAGTACCACTGATTCTTCTAATGAACAATAAGTTATAATTTTACTATAACTGAACTCCTCTCGACCAAGAGAGAGTGTGGCGTCATTGTTCAAGCCCTTAAGAGAGCAATTTCTCTACTTACTATAGAGAATGAGTGAATTCCTTCTTGTGTAGTTGTGTTTCTAGCTCCCCAATTAGAGGAATACCCAAAATGGTATGCATATTGAGTCGGCGACATAGGCTACTCTCACCTATACAAATCAAAGGATCGCATTCATTGGTAGAAATTTACAACTTACTCAGGATTTAGGACAAGTCACTTATGGTCATATTGGTGCAATTTAGTCTCAACTAGTAACGCTGTTAATAAGGGAGACTGTTTATTTCATTTGTTCGGTCTTATACAAACTCTTTATATAGAATACCCGCTCTAATGTCTCGACATGAATGATTAAGATCAAATCATTTGTAGCACTTTATAACAATTGTAACAACTACAAAGCAGACCATATTCGTAGTATCACTATGATAAGGTATCTGATCTTATCCATCTACTACAAACCATTTAGGTTACCTCTAGTGCTTAAATACCAGTGCTTCTTTAATGAACAACCTGTTTTGGTCAAACCAATAAACATAAACTCCTCTCGTGCCATAGAGAGGGTAGGGTCATTTGTTCAAGTCTTAGAGACACCATTTAAGGAAACGCTCATCTACTTACTCTAAAGTAAGAAGGTAATGAATTCCATCTTGTGTAATTATGTTCTTAGCTCCCCACTCGGTTTTATCTCCAAAATGATAAGCATATTGAATTGGTGATCTGACCACTCTCATCCAATAACATTTATTGACATTATACTAATAACAATTTACTAATAACGATCAATGAATTATATTTACAATCTACGAGTTTTAGGACATAAATCCTAACAGAGGGCACGCTCAGAGACATTTGCTGATGTTGGGTCCAATGTACTTGGCGGAAGTGAGGGATTTTAATTGAAAGATAGGTTCAATATGAAGTTCCCTACTATGTTTTGCCAGGGACTGAACATGTCGCCCGAAAACACGATGGCTGCAAGACCTAGTCGATCGAGCGACTGTGGGTCGGGTTCTAGGGATCAAAGAAGAAGCGTGGAGGAGAAATTGTGAAGCATGTGGACGTCATTCATAGGACAATGGACTGGGCGGATGACTAGTTCAAGGCCATTGAGTATTGGCTGAAGATAGCTAGACAAGAGGAAGACATTTTACAGTGGAAAATCATTAAACAGTTGCAGTCTATCACCCAGCTTAGTGTAGAGGACAATGCACAATGTATGATGGTAATGACACAGAAGATGGTCGTCACGAAAATCTTTCTTGGACCTACTTGATGATATGAAGCTCGCATACTGCAACATCATTTTGTGTGATAACCCGTGATTGATTGTCCACTTGAACCACTTGACATGTTTTTAAATCTTTTTTGCTTCTGCATGATGTCTGGTGTAATTGACTTCATTTTATAACTCACATTCTAGAAACTATTTTGTTCTTTGTAATTCGTTTCGTTTCAATAAAATTATGCTTGAAGTTGTTGATTTAAATCAATTGTTAAACATACACAATTTTTCGAGAATGCATTTACAATATCAATTTTTAAAAAAGGTATAATATATTCGTACATAACGACCCAACATTAAAAAATGTTGAAAATGAGCGTCGTCTATGAAGAAATTACTAGAAATTGTTATACGAAAACTATGAAAATTTGGTAACTTAAATATCTAACTTGTGTATTGGAGTTAGAATACAAACTTTAAAAAAATTAATAATTTATTGACACGAAACACTTGAGTAAAAAATATTGAAAATGGATATCGTATTTAAGAAAACTAATGGAATTTGTTTTCTGAGTATATGATAATTTGGTAAATTAAATATACGAATATTTGTGTATTGGATTTAGCATACAAAATAATAATAATAATAATAATAAATTCATAATTCTTAGCCCAAACATGTGTTATAATAACCCATTTATAATCATTTCCTTAAACACATGTTATCATAACCCCTCATAATCTATTCCACTTAATCTTTTCTTCAAACACATGTTATCATAACCCCTCGTAATCTATTCCACATAATTCTTCCTCCAAACACAGGTTATTATAACAAAACCTTTTTCATAACTCAAGAATTATCATAATCCTTTCCTCCAATCGTTTCCTTCCCTTCCGTTCTCCCAAACAACGTAACTCAAGAGATTCTAGTATACACAATTTAATTTATCAATTTTCTTACGGTTGAGAATGACTCACTACTTTATTTAAGCCCACACCTCAAAGCATATTCATGCTTGAGTGAGGTTTCCATACCGCATTGGAAGTTTAAGGGTTAAGAAGAGATTATAAATAAGTGAACTCTCTATAGGGTAACTATGCTTGTCAGCCCCTCCAATCATCCAACATAAACAACTCATAATAAAATTATGTCAATTATGTCAATTTTATTTTGAAGATAATGGTTTTCACAAGACGACGATCCATATTTGATATCCAAAGTCGGAGTTAAAACATGTTTGATTTTTAAGAATATTAAATTTAAAACAAAATTTCATTACTATTGGTATGTTAGTTTAAGAAAACTAAGTTCCTTTCAATTTAAAACAAAATTTCATTACTCCTATTCCTCACTCTTCCCTTTTTACTATTTCCCACGTTTCATCTCTCGCCTGTGTCACTATTCTTCACTCTCATTTCGTTCTTCACTACCTCATTTCGTTCTTTACTTTTCCAAACATAAATTATAATAATCTGCACCCAAACACAGATTATAATAACTCATAAACTATCATAACTCACATATTATAATAACAATATGTTATAATAATTTACTTCACGTTCCAAACGTCCTCTTACAGACTTGTAACATGAACAAGGTTATCAATTGCCAGCCCCTAATGAACACCATCGACTTTAAGCGATTCAATAAACTAAGAATTGAAACAACGCAAAGTGTAGACTTTGGAAATGGCACACACTCAATTTTGAAGTTCTGATTTTAGGGCTCCAACAAAACCCCTTTCAAAATCTATCTCAAAATCATCAACACATGTTCAATCCCTTTTTTTTCTTAGTGAAATTATGAACAATTTTATCTTCACATCAACATTTTTTTTTGTTTTTACAATCCAAGAGCACCCAATGGTTTTCCCCTGTCCAGCTTCAAAGTAGAAGATGAGCATTGCTAACATGGCGATCCTAGCATGCTTGATTTCTGCCAACTTCAATCTCTCCAATTTCTCCGTGTCTGCAATGTAAACCCCATCTTTAAGAGTTCCTGCAAATCCCAATGGATCGAAGAATTTTCCTCCGGGATACCCTTGTTCTCCGGTTGCGTTTGCGAAATTCTCTGCCGTCCTCGACCATGGTGTAGCCCATTCCACCGATTGAGATTCTGGTTGAAGAAATCCACCCATCGTTTGCTTTCAACCATCCCATTAGCAGAAGCTGGGTTCCTAGAAGTGATCCGAAGGAGAATGGAGCAATTGCGCCTGGATCTGCTCCGGCTTCGAACCATGGGATTCCACTCCAGGCTTGTCCGACGAAGATTCCGACCACTGCTGCCATTGCCCACCGCCCGTGGATCAGCTCTGCTTCTCTATACCACTTCAAAAATGCAGGGTCCTTCCCCAAACCCAATGGGTCGAAGCCGTAGTCACCTGGAAGTCTACGAATGGAACAAGTAATTGCTTATCAACTTACTATGGTTGCTTAGCAAGTGTTCGTTTAAATATCTCTTCTAAAGTTTTCAACTATGGTTGCTTAGAAAATGTTTGATTAAGTGACTGTTCTAGATTGCTAAGAGTAACTGCTTTGAAAATGTTCGATGAAATGCTATGCCAGATTCTAGATGGTAATTACCTAGAAACCGTTTGATAAAATGCCTTTCCCATATCTTTTCAAGAATGCTGCTCTAAAAACGTTCGATAAAATGCCTATACCAAATTCTCCACAACAGTTGCTTAGAACATGTTTGATAACAATTTTGTTCCCTAATTTTCTACCCCTGTTTAATTCCAGTCCAAAGTAACTTAAACTAGGACTAAAATCCTATCTTCCAACTGCAGGTTCAAAACAATAACCTATGTGCTAACTTAAAGAAAGTAAAAGAAACATACGAGCCATCAAGCCATTCTGGGTCGACCAAGTTGCCACCACCTCTAACACCAGGGAGCCAAGACTTCTTAGGCTGAGCAGCAGCGACGATGACAAGCTTGCTAGAGCTGACAACATTGACACTACCTCTAGCTCCGGCCAGCAAGGTCCGAGTTCTGCTACTTCCACGGAGGAAGGGTGAGCCCAATCCAGTAAGCACAGCACCAGAAGTTGCAGCCATGGTTTTTGAGATGGGAGATTTCAGGTATGTAATGGAATGTGTTATATGATATGATGAAGAAGAGGGTGTGTGGGAGATATTGTGAATTGAATTGTGGGTTTAAATGGAGCCAAGTAGGAATCATGAAGATGAGAATCTGGAAGGGAAATCTAATAGGAGGGTGTTGGATAGATTTCGGACCAATGGGAAACAAGTTCTTCATCCTCTTCTTTAAAGACCACTTGACTGCCAACCACGTGGACGATCGCTCTCTTTGTTAGCCCTTTTTCAGCCTCATGTTTCACTCCCAATTTTCTACTATGAAGCCAAATCCACTTTGAAAAGTTAATGCCCCAACGTCTTCTTTTGGGTTAAAGAAATCTTTTTTCACTTGAGATGCGGAGTTGAGTTTGGTAAATTTGTATATTAGATGCGAAGTTATTTAGTCTATATTTTGGGTGTAGAACTAGTGATTAAGTGAGGATATCTAGTGCAAGTTTTTGTAAACTAAATAAGTCTAGTTTTTAAACAACTATTTTTGTTTGCTGAATTAAGATGTCAATTTTGAAAATTTACATATCATTTTATATTTTTTTGAAGGAACTGTTGTGCTTGGAGTGGCCAGAATACTATTGTTTCATGTGAAGAAAATTAAAATAAATATTCACATTAGCAAATTAAAATCTCAATAGATAACCGTAAAATCACGTATCTGATAGAGATAATAAGTGACAAGATATTTTCTTTTTTTTTTCCCTAAAAATCGATATATCACCGATATATCTTTTCACAATAATGTTGTTCATTGATAAGAAAATTATGAATGATCTTTTATCCTAACGAGATTAATTAGAGGTTTAGAATGTCAACGGGACAAGAAAATTGATGTGGAGCAAAGAAGGCACGACATCGTAAGGTAGAATAATCCAATTTCATGCAAAAACCTCAACGCTCTATGACTTTGTTGTGTAGTGCTGCGATGCTATAGAGTTTTTTGAAAGTAGCATTACTACCCTAGTTGCCAACAATTCTTACACATTTTTGGCACTGAATTTGAATTTTAGGCATTTTCTCTCGAACTCTTTTTATTCTTTTAGACGAATTGACTCGAGCCGACTTTCATTCATTTTTGTTGGATGTTTTCAAGGATGTATCATGCCTAAGATACTATTATCTATCTTGAGATTCTAGGCTTATCTTTTGATTCACACACTTCTGATGTTTTGAATATTTTGATCTTGGGAACCTTATGATCTAGTGTGAATTCTTTCTTTGGACTTATTTCTTTGATTGAGTGTGTTTGGAAATGCTGGCGATTTGCCAAGCATGTTTAATTAATTGTTATAGATCTAAATCTAATACATAATTGTTAGTTTTAGATTGCAAGATAACAGAAGCTAAGTTAGAATCATTTATTGAATTGACAATTTCATTCTAATAACATTTATGTAACTAGCTTAGGATTGTATTGATAGAACTAAGTCATGCACAGCGGAAAAAGAATCGAATTTCTACCCTAATTGCCACAATTAACATGTAACCATAAACTAATCAAATTAGGGTTTTAAGAAGTATTACCTTTGAAGCTTTCAAAAGGTTTGATGTCTTCTTACCAATTCTACCCGAGACCACCACTAGTACTCAACTGCTATCCTCTAGACAAAGAACCGGGTTGTGGGACCCAATTTTGGTGTAGAAAGTAATGGAGATAAAATGAGATTGGAAGCTTTCTTTTTTCTTTTGTTGAGATTATGAAAATGATAAAAGAGGCAAAAGTCCTTCAACATTTGAAAACATCTCTATTTATAGCCTAATTACATGCAAAAATGCATGCAATTCAATTGCCAAATCTCAACACCTAATATTCCACTAACAATTAGTGGAACTTAGTGGGCTAGGTGTCTATATCTCATATAGCCACATATCCCACTAAGAGTTAGTGGGATTATCCAACAAAATGTTGGATTTTCCCACTAACTTAGTCCAAGGGTAAAATGGTCATTAGATTTTTCTAGTCAAAAGTCAAACTTTGACTTTTCTAAGTCAAAAGTCAATATTTTGACTTTTTACCATTTTGTCCGTCTTGACTAATTCCAACCTCCCGAGCATGAATCCGCATTCATTTTTCCAAAATTCAAATCACATTTGAATATAAGGCCGGTCAAAGTTTGACTTTTCAAAGTCAAAAGTCAACATTTTGACTTTTTACTATTTTTGACCAATTCCGAGCTTCTTAGTATGAATCCGCATTCATACTTATAGTATGTAAAACATAAAGCTCTATTTCTAATTAGAAGACCGACGATTATATCACTGTATATGTCGGTTTTCCTTTCTTCTCCCTATTCGAACAATTCGACTTATTTCATCACACTGTTCTAAGTTTAATCCATATGAGCTAGCAGAGGAACCTAATGGACCTATAGATCATGGGCTCCAACGATTCAAGATTAACTAGCTAAACTCTTTTAAACCGAGTTAATCAACATTCGTTAACTAACGGGTCATTCCACTAAAGTCCCGTAGTTGCACTCCCCTCACTATAGATATATTTGTGTCCATTTGATAAAACCATAATCAGTAAGTTAATCCTTCACAGGTTGCTCGTAACCTTGGCTGGGTCAAAATACCGTTTTACCCCCAAGATTACATCTTGCTCCTTAAGTCCCACTAATCCACTATTGAACAATTGGTTTAAGGTTCAACCTATAAACTTAATCCCTCTCGGGCCAATGAGAGGGTGGGGCCCCTTGTTCAAGACTTGGATTCAGTGCTTAAGAGAGCAACCTATCTACTAACCCTAAAGCGGGTAGGAGTGAATTCCATCTTGTACCCTATGTTCCCAGCTATCCACCCGATCTTACCCCTGAAATGGGAGGCTTATTGGGCCAACGCTGATGAGCTGCCCTCACCTATGCAGATCTAAGGATAATCTCGTATGAACAGGAGTTCATAGTTAACTCAGGATTAAGACTAAGTTACCTAGGTCATCAATAATTGAGATAGTCAGTTTTAAACAGTAAACGGTGTTATAACGTAAAAATGACTAATTCATGGTTCAGTCTTATGTAAACATTTTACATAGGATGCCCCCACTTTCATGTCTCTACATGAACGATTAGGATCACATCGTTTGTACTACAAAGTGGGCCGCATCCATAGTCTCTCAAAATAAGGCGCCCAACCTTTATTTCATATACTATAGACTATTTAGGCTATATACTCGAACTTGATCCACGTTTATGTTTACACATAAAGTTCAAGTTTATTCAAAAAAAGCCTTGGAACTTTGATTTATTGGATTTAAGATTATAATATTTAATTTCTCAATAACAACTTTATTGAATAGAATATGATTTACAAACTACGAGTTTTAGGACAAAAAATTCCAACAAACTCCCACTTGGACTAAAATTCCTAGTGGTATGAGAGATGTGGTGTGAGAGAATATATATGAAACTAGGGCACATGGCCAATAAGTCTCCCACTTGTCCTAGTTTACAAACATCGTACACCTAAACTGTGTAGGTGACCCTCAAACACTTTAGCCATGAGGGCTTTTGTAAAATGATCAGCTTCCATTGTGGAATCAGCTATACAAGTTTGCTTTATGCTTCTCCAAACTACTGCTCCTCCATTTAGAGTAAATACTGATTCTGATGTAGACTTTCTAACATCTTTATTAGTTTGGAAATCTGAATCAGTGTATCCAGTAAGGATCAGATCCTTTGTACGATACATGAGCATGTAGAATGTTTTTAACGGCTGTCCAGTGATCACGTCCATGATTGGATTGATACCTACTGACCATCCCTACTGAGTAGCAAATGTCAGGTCTAGTACATAACATTGCATACATTAAACTTCCAACAGCGGAAGCATAGGGAATATTTCTCATATCCTCAACTTCTTGAGGTGTCTTAGGACATTGTTCCTTTGACAAATGAATTCCATATCTGTACGGCAGCAGACCCTTTTTGGAATTCTGCATTTTATATCTAGACAACATTTTGTCTATGTAAGATGCTTGAGACATGGCTAGTGTTTTGTTCTTACGGTTTCGAACAATTTGGATTCCGAGAACGTATTGTGCATCTCCCAGATCTTTCATTTGAAATTGCATAGCTAGCCATTTCTTGATATCAGGAAGATATCCTAGTCATTTCCAATAAGTAGAATATCATCTACATATAAGACTAAAAAATGCTATAATGGAATTGACGACCTTTTGTAAACACAAGGCTCGTCAACATTTTGTTCAAAGCCATAAGATTTTGATCGCAATATCAAATCTTATATTCCAGGATCTAGAAGCTTGTTTTAATCCATAAATGGATTTTTTAAGCTTACAAACCTTTTGTTCTTGATCTTGTTTTATAAACCCCTCTGGTTGAGACATATAGATGCTCTCTTCAAGATTACCGTTCAAAAAAGCTGTCTTGACATCCATCTGCCAAATTTCATAATCATAAAAAGTGGCGATGGATAAGAGTATTCTAATTGACTTTAACATGGCAACGGGAGAGAAAGTTTCCTCTAGTCTACTCCCTCTCTCTAGGTATAACCCTTTGCCACAAGTCGAGCCTTAAAAGTCTGTACTTTACCGGCATGGTCTCGTTTTCTCTTGTAGATCCATTTACAACCAATAGGTTTTACGTCATTTGGTTGATCTACTAGAGTCTAGAAAGAATTAAAGTACATAGACTCCATTTCGAGGTCCATGGCTTTGATCCATTGGTCACGATCTACATCTTTCATTGCATAGGTTAATGGATCCTCTATGCCATATGACGACTTGAGTTTCAATTAAACCCAAATAGCGATCAGGCTGATGAACAACCCTCCCACTACGTCGAGGCTCTCTCAACTGTTGAGAAGGATGTGATTGACCAGATTTCCTAGTCTTATCAACTACTTTAGTGGATGAACTAGGTTTTATCTATAGCACTTTTGGAAATTTCTTTAAATACTAGTTTACTACGAGGTTGATGATCCCTGATGTGGTATTTTATTTTCTTGAGGATCATAAAACAAACCACCTCTTGATTCTTTTGGATAACCTATAAAAAAGCATAATTTTGAACGATGTTCCAATTTCTTTGGATTTTGTACCAACACATGTGCTGGACAACCCCAAATTTTAAAATGACGTAAACTGCCTTTACGCCCTTTCCATAGCTCATAAGGTGTTTCTGAAACACTTTTAGAGGGAACATTATTCAAAATATAAGCAGCTGTTTCTAAAGCATATCCCCAAAAAGAATCTGACATCTGAGAAAAACTCATCATAGAGCGAACCATGTCTAACAAGGTCCAGTTTCTTCTTTCTGATACACCGTTCTGTTGAGGTGTACTAGGTGCAGAGAGTTGTGACTGGATTCCATTTTCTATTAAATAGTCTCGGAATCGTAAGTCCATATACTCTCCACCTCGATCTGATCGAAGTATTTTTATTGTTTTACCTAATTCGTTTTCTACTTCAGCCTTATATTCTTTGAACTTTTCAAGACTATTAGACTTATGATGTATTAGGTAAATATGACCATACCTTGAATAATCATCAATGAAGCTAATGAAATATTCATATCCACCTCGAGTTTTGACATTCATTGGTCCACAAAGGTCCGAATGTACGAGCTCTAAGGGTCCTTTGGCTCTTAGACCTTTTCCAGTAAAAGATCTCTTGGTCATTTTTCCTTCAAGACAAGATTCACAAGGAGGTAAAGAGTTATCTTCTAACGGACTTAGAAGCCCACTTTTAACCAATCTCCCAATCCTATTGAGATTTATGTGACCAAGTCTTAAGTGCCATAAATAGGCATTAGAAGAAACTTTTTGTCTTTTATTCTGAGTTTTCAGCTGTTCTGAATATTTCAGTATTTAAGACAAAATTTGCTCTAGTTGGTCTTAACTTATATAAGTTGTCTTCAAGTATAGCAGAACAAACTAGAATACCTTTATAGAAAACGAACGCTTCATTAATTTCAAAAGATATTCTATACATTTGTTCCAAAATACAAGAGATAGATATTAAATTTCTTTTCATTTGAGGTACATATAAGACATTCTTAAGTATGACATATCTATCTCTAAAAAACAACTTTAAAACTCCCACTGCTGAAGCTGAGACCATCTCTCCTGTTCCAACCTTGAGAGTGATCTCACCTTCTGAAAGCTTTTTCCAAGAACTATTTTCCTGAAATGAGAAGCAAATATGGTTAGTGGCTCCTGAATCTAGTATCCAGGTAGAATTTTCATATTCCACTAAACATGTTTCTACAACTAGTAAATCATATTTACCTTGTGTTTCCTTCTCTGCCTTTTTTTCTGCAAGGTATTTTGGGCAGTTTCTTAACCAGTGCCCGTTTTGGCCACAATGGTAACACTTACCTTTTTCTGCAGCTTTCTTACCCTTGTTCTGTTTGGGAGTCTTTCCCTTTCCCTTCTTTTTTATTTGAGCATTAGGTTTTGAGGGTCCAGCTTTGGTTTTAGAGGACGATCCTCTTATAAATTTTCTTTTTGTGGTAGCAACATTTGCTTCCACTTGTTTTCCTTTACCCATAGTTAGGTTTTGGAATCGCTGGAGTTCATTCAGAAGGGTTGTCAAGTTAAATTCTATCTTGTTCAAAGACGCATTCGTTTGGAATGGAATGAAGCTCTTCGGAAGAGACTCTAAGATAAAACTAACTTGATTAACCTCTTCGATGGGACCACCATTCACTTCAGCGATGTTGAAGTGCATCATCATGTCCAGAACATGTTCTCTAACAGAGGTCCCTTCCTTCATACGCTTAGTGTAAATGTATTTGACTGCCTCGTGTCTTAAGGACCATTCTGGTTGCCCAAACATTCCCCTTAATGAATCCATAATCTCTTTAGCCGTGGCTAAGGATTCATGTTTCTTTGCCAATACATCAGACATGCTGGCAAGAATGTAAACACGGGCTTTTTCATTAGCTTTTATCCATCGATCATATGCATCCCGACTAGTTCGGTTAGCATTAGAGGCAGGGTTTTGAGGACATTCCTCAGTTAAGACAAATCTTAAATCGTCAACCACTAGTATTGTGTTAAGATTTGATTTCCAAGCCGCATAATTATCGCCATTAAGTTTTTCGGAAGCTAAAAGTTGAACTATTGAGCTATTCATGCTGAAAAACAAACATATTCTTTTTAGGAAAAAACTATAATCATAAAAAATATCCAATCTAATTTAGCAATTACTAATAATGTACCCTTTCATTATTTGTATTTTGCAACAATATTTCAAAGGTTTAGAACAACCTTCTCCGAAGGGTAGTTGATTATTCCTCCTTTGAACCAAGACAATCTTGACTAGATGCTATCTCAAGAATAACTCTTTATTCTTTATAGCACTTAGTTATCGCTACTTTAGTCAAGAATATACTAACAACTTAGTAATTCTTGTAAGTGTTACCCACCATTTTCAGATTTTATAGATTAGAATCATTTCTGAAAACTAATCTAAGAAATCCTATCCAGTTTTGGAGTTCGCGGTGTTCCGAATCCTATAATACAACCCTCCGAAGGGAACGTCGCTCCACGGCAGACAAGCAGGCATATTATAGAAATCTCACGGTGCGACCTAATAGAAGAGACCGTGGGATGTGCTGCCACAAATCCCTCACCTGTACTATGAACTACTTCCCCTATTCACCTTGATTTTGATCCATGCAAACACTCTCCGAAGGGAGGCCGCTCCTATGCACGGCACAAAGCCCTGCATGGACCTCACGGTGTGAACTCTTAGGGACACTAGAGCTAAAATACATTATTTTTCTCTAGTTGAAGTGTTCTAGAGAAAAAATAGGGTAATCCAAGCTTCAAGATTTATATTTAGGCTAACTTAAACAAATCTTAAGTCTAGATAAAACATCCAAGTATAACCATTATACAGGATTTTAACCTATGATGTCTAGGTGAAAAACCATTTTTATTACCTCACACCTCTCACGAATGCTCATAAAACTAGGTTAACTAGGCTCAAGAACTGATTACGATCTCCAGGTAGGAGGTGTTCCGTAAACCGTCAACTTAAGAACCTCCAACCTTAGTCATCTTATCTGACTGGTTGACAAGATTGAACCAGGTGAGCCTTTTGTAACCAGTTTTACAAGATATCGACCTATTTCTATGAAAAATGGAAGATATATTTAACCTAAGTGAGCATGCATTTAATCTTTGTTATTGATTTTAAAAGTCTAATTTATTTTATAACACTTATAAAAACTTCTAGACTTAATCAATCATTTTATCAATATATAATCTTATAAAACAATCAATTAATATGGATTTTAATTATTTAACTTTAACTAAATCATATTTAATTAAATTAAATCAAACAATAATTAATTAATTTGATTAAATCATATTTAATCAAGAATAACTTAATTTATTAAATAATTAATTAATCATATTAATTAATTTCCATATTAATCAATTAACATGCATACAATACAATATAACTTTTATATCATACATTTTAATGCATGAACATGTTAACCTATGGTGGGATTTTAAATCTACACTAGAAGAAAACTACCCTACAATGACAGTTATATATCTCAAAAAATGAATGGAAGAAAAAAAAACTGTCACGAAATATAAAATTTCGCGTTTTTGGCGGGAAAAGACGGAATTTTTCGGAAAACACTTTTCGCAACAGTTATTAACTGTCATAGAATGTTAGGGTTAAATTTTTTTTCTTTTTTCCTTTTCTTTTCTTTTTCCTTTTTCTTTCTTTTCCCTATTTCCTTCTTCCTCCCCGTGCGTCCTTCCCCTTCTCCCCAGCTGCAACCGCCGCGCCTCTTCTCCTTCCTCCCGTACGTCGCGACGACTCCACCGTCTCCTTCTCCCTTCCCTTCCGTTTCCTTCCCGCCGCAGCCCAGCCGCAGCCAGCCGTCTTTCTCTTCCGTTTTCTTCCCGCCGTAGCCCGCGATCTGCCGTCTCCATCTCTGGATCGCCAAGCAACCTTGCAGCAGTCGTTCCGCGCGCCGATCTGCCGTCTCCATCACCGGTTCTGTCTTCGTCGAAGCCCGAGTCGCCGTGTGAACCAGTAACCGCCACGTTCGCCGCTCACAACCGCCAGTCGTCGATCCACATTCTGTTTTCCTCTTCATTCAATTTCCCCTGAAAAAACCCTCACCCATCGAATTTCAAGACAATCGAAGCAACCTCAAGAGGGAAATCAAGACAATCAAGCCGTCCCGATGGGTGGTGCCTGTTTTTGATTGGTTGCAACGCGAAGGGGCTTTGGCTTTGGGCCCTGAAGGCCCTTTGGTTGAGGAATTTTGGGATAATGTTAGAAGATACGCAATTTACGCCCTTACTGTGAGTACCGGTGCTATATATACTATTCTTCACTTTATTTTGGAACTGATTTTTGGGGGTGCCATTCTCCAAGGTAAACCACATATTGCCTTCTCTATCTTCGTTCTTTTCTTTCTGCGTTGGAGTTTCAGAACTGACAATTTTATAGTTTGTAGTTTATAATTTCTCATTGAAATTGGATAGTAGTAGAAAGAGAGGTCTTCCGATTAAGATGGATAAAGTTTATTATAATATTATTGTTTATTTTTTTACCATATTAGTTTGATGTCACTGTCAATTCATGAATGCATTTGATGCTTGTAATGGTTGAAGAATTAAACATATTTTTCTAGAAGAAGAAACCATTGTTTAAATAATGATCTCAACGAAGTTCTACTTCCTATGTTTGTTTCAGTTTTTTGAAGTGGAATGAACAAAACTACAAATGTTTATCAAACTGCCTTTCAAGTGTATGGTATTAAAAAGTGTAATGGAATTGGAGGCTCTGATGAAATGAAACATCAAAAGATAGACATAAACTTAAATTTCTTTAGGTAAAATTCTGCGTTAATTGTATTTACTAGTTGAAGTGAAATTTACTTTTCATTCAATTGCATCAGTGTCTGCATGAAATATTGTGATGTGGCTTTGATGTTCCACACTGATATGTTAATTTTGACATTTTGAATAACATTGAGAACTTTCCACTTTTCAAACCTCTATTTGGTTTGTATCTTAATTAACAGTTGTTGAATTATGAAAATGGTCACCTACACTTGTAAATTATTTAATTATCGTTTATTTCTTCTTTTCAGTGAAATATATATTTTGCACCTATTCTTTGGCAAGAAGTTTAAAGTCACACTCATATTTATTGTGCTAAAAATTTCTGATGTGTTGCCATAAATATTTTGTCTTTTTTCTACTATTTACTCTGAAAGAATATTTGCTTTTTTTTTTTTTTGTAATGGGTGTTTAATGATTCCTATGAGTTACCACATTTGTGATTTTCTATGTTTTCTCAGGTTTGTGAAGAGGCATTCACCATTTACCTATATTATTGTGGACAATAAAACGTAAGTATTTGGATTTCCATGCTCCTCCTCTGTAATTGAGTGTAAAGGTCGTCTTGTTTTTGGCTTGTTTTGGTTTTCATCTTGCCCCTGTATATTCTTTCTCTCTTATTTTTGGTTACTGGTGTTAAACTTTACTCTAAAAAAATATGGACGGTGTTAGAACTTTGAAAAAATGCAAATGCAGTATCCTTTGATTTTGATTGCATAATTTGGATTTAGTGATAATCATTGAGGTAGCCTTGCACCGTTTGGATTTTGATAGCATATTGCAAATGTGTGTATTTTGTAGCGAAAAATCTATGTGAGAATATGTATGGTTATTCTCTATTGTCCTTCATTTTTTATGTTTGTTGTCCTTCAATTTTAGAAATTTGTTATTTTCTTAGAAGATCATCATTGATAAACATCATCGGCCATGTTTATGATCATAGAAAACTTATCTTCTGATGCATGCTAATATGATTCTTGTACCAAGATTTTCAATATCTTCAACTCATGTAGCATTTTTTTTATGTGAGATCTTAAGACCTAGATATGCAAGCAGCTTTAACTCTCCTTCAAACGCTGTTTGATCGTTTGTATGTTGACAAGCAAATGCAATGGGTCTTAAACCCTTTTCTTCCATTTCTCTAATCTTCTTTTCCAGGTTTAACCTCTTTGTTTACTTGTAAAATAACATATTTATCTTTAATCTTTAAAACGTGTTGATTAATTTTTGCCATGTTTTCTAGTGGATTACTTTGGTGAGGAGACATGCTGAAGTTGTATTGAATGATGAAATAATATTCTTCTCTTTATGAAATTTTGTAAGGTGCAGAATAAAAGTTTCAAGTAGTTCAATTTAAGCTTCGGTTTAGTAGCTAGTTTGTTTTTAGGTTTTTAAAAATTAACCTAACGATTTACATCTTTCTAAAGTACAAAAGTTAAACTTTTAGCTAAATAAAAAAAAAGTTCAAAACAAAAACTGTTTTTTCATGGTTCTAAAACAAAAACAAAAAACCAAATAGTTATCAATGGAAAGTATTTTATATTGTAAGAACGTTTGATATCCCAAACTATGGACCTAAGTTTTTGATAGATGATATGTTCTTATTCTCAAATAGTTAATATTAGTTTCTACTGTAGTTCAAAACTCTAAATGCAAAGTTTTTTATTTTCTTTGACATTTGTTGTATGGTATTGTAGTTCAAAACTCTCTATTGTAGTTTACAAAATGTAACTTTTGCGTTTTTATTAGGTTTTGCATGAATATGATCTACTATAGTGTTGAAGCTACCAAGTAAGTGATTATATTTACACAACAATTATGAGGGTCTTTTTACAACGAGTTATATTGTTATGTTTAATGTTACTCTTATGAGTTTTTATTGATATGTTTAATATTTACTTTGTTGCTTCATACCCAAGTTGTTGATTCATATCTCTCTATTGTTCGTCCCTATTTTGATATTGATTTTTCCTTTGTTTTTTTGTTTATTACCTAAATTGTGCTATTTGCTATCATTTTCCTTCTTTTAAATATTATTTGGCATTTGACCTTTTGATTTTGTTTTGGGCACTTTTGGTGTCCTATTTGTTTTAGTTTTGTTATAAAACAGAAGTTTTGACTTCTATGGTCAACATGAAAGATGAAAACAAAGGTCGTTGGTTCATAAAGCTAAGGTTTGTTCAACTAGTTATGAATGTTGATATATTGTTCTCGTATGATCAATTGATTTTGGATGATTATCTGCTTTTGGGTTCTTATAAAATGATTTGTACTAGTCAAAAATGATTTTTAATCCTCTGGAGACCACTCTCCAACATTCTCTTTTTTGTGTCTTAAACAGCTAGATTGAGATATTGAGAGTGTTGTTTTTGGCGACAGATTAGAGCGATTTTCAGGTGAGTTTCAGTTGTGTGTGTTCTGTTTTAGTTGTGGGTTCTTTTAGGATTCTTCTAACCTGTGCACATTTTTAGCAGTTAGTATGATAAGCATACTATCTATACACCTAAAACCCATTGTACTATTTATTATATTGACGTATTCAATATTGATTGTGGACTGTGTATTCTAGAGAGAAAGAGTGAGCTGGGTATGTTTTTGGTATGTGTATTCTAGAGAGAAAGAGTAGCAGTATGTTTTTGTTTGCTGTGTTTGCCTAATATAGTCCTCATGGTCTTCTCTTTTCATTTCATGGAATCAAGTGTTGAAGTTCTTGTTTGTGTTCTGTATTTTGTTGAGACGTTGATTTAGTATATTCATTGACTGTACGTATGTGTTATGGATTCTTTGTAGAGTTCAACTGGAGTCGACAAGTTCATGAGTTTTGTTTCAAATATCATTTCCAGAAACGAACATTCTCGGTTGGTCCAGTCAAATATATTCGAATGTTATTTAAGATATTTTTTGATTAAGGGTTAGTATTTCGTACATGTGGATTACTGAAACTTGTATTAAGATGTACAAATATTATAAATCGTATTATAGTGTATATATATTAAAGTGTTGGCTATTTTCTTGTACATTGGTGTGAAACTTGTATAATTTCAAATTTGTCATTCTCAGCTACATTATTGTCATTCTAATGGTTCGTGTAATGGTGGAGCTGCATGGAGAACAAAATAAAACTATAGGAAATTGAGAAATGTGATAGTTAATAGTTGTTGTAAATTGGAGAACGATGACAGTTATTTAACAAAATAAATTGTCACGATTGCTCTATATGTGACAGGAATAACATGTCGTCATAAGATAAACAATGACAATTTTTTTAAAAAAAAAACTGTCACGATTGCATTATATTATTGAATGGGAAAAAATGTCGTCAATGGCAAAACAATGACATTTAATGTTATCGAAAAACTGTCACGATTGCACAATCGTTGACTGGAAAAAAATGTCGTCAATAACTAAACAATGACATTTTTACAAAAAAAACTGTCGCGAAAAACATATTCATGACAATTAATACATGTCACGATAATAGAATTCGTGACAATTATTTAACTGTCGTTAATAAAGAAATGATGATAGTTATTGAATGTTATAAAATAAATTATGACAGTTATTGAATGTCGTTGAATGTTGATTAACGACATTTATTTCATGTCATAAAACAACCTATTGCGACAGTTTTCAAAAACTGTCGTCGAAGGCCTTTCCATGACTCCCGCTCTATGACTGAAAATAACTGTCACGAAATCCGTTCGCGACAGTAAATAACTGTCGTCGTAGCCCACTTTTGTACTAGTGCTATATGACATTCAAAATGCACATACAAATTTAAAGTAATTTAATCATACATCACATGCATAAATAAAAAAGAACACCCTAAAATGGACTGATTTTTGGCTCCTAAATTAAGCTAAGTGCTAAATTATTACATAATTAATTTGGTGTAGTACAGAACCACTCCCAAAAACTTCGAACCGGCTAAAAAACCAACCGAAACCGCTTGAACCGGCCCAAAAACCAAATTTATTGGCTTGAACTGGCCCAGGCGCACACGGGTCGTGCGAAGGCAGGCGCGCGAGCGAAGGCGGGCGCGCGGGCGCAGGAGGGCGCGCAGGCGCGTGCGGGTCGCGAAGCGGGTCAAGGCGGGTTTTCGGGTCTGTGACCTTCTTTTCTTCATTTTTTTTCAATTCTCTCACTCGGTTGAACCAATTACAGCCTAGCTTCAACTCTAATGACTTTTTTTATTTTTTTAAAAATTACAAACACTTTGCAACAATAAAAATAAGCCATCAACAAGGCTAATTACAATAATTAGAACAAAAACACTTAATCTAGAGCCAAAATCATAATATATCCATTTTAGTTCAAACCAAAATTTATCTAATAAATATGAACCCACCACATGCAATTGGGTAAAAATGAAGCATGCTCTGATACCACATGATAGAACTAAGTCATGCACAGCGGAAAAAGAATCGAATTTCTACCCTAATTGCCACAATTAACATGTAACCATAAACTAATCAAATTAGGGTTTTAAGAAGTATTACCTTTGAAGCTTTCAAAAGGTTTGATGTCTTCTTACCAATTCTACCCGAGACCACCACTAGTACTCAACTGCTATCCTCTAGACAAAGAACCGGGATGTGGGACCCAATTTTGGTGTAGAAAATAATGGAGATAAAATGAGATTGGAAGCTTTCTTTTTTCTTTTGTTGAGATGATGAAAATGATAAAAGAGGCAAAAGTCCTTCAACATTTGAAAACATCTCTATTTATAGCCTAATTACATGCAAAAATGCATGCAATTCAATTGCCAAATCTCAACACCTAATATTCCACTAACAATTAGTGGAACTTAGTGGGCTAGGTGTCTATATCTCATATAGCCACATATCCCACTAAGAGTTAGTGGGATTATCCAACAAAATGTTGGATTTTCCCACTAACTTAGTCCAAGGGTAAAATGGTCATTAGATATTTCTAGTCAAAAGTCAAAAGTCAATCATTTTGACTTTTTACCATTTTGTCCGTCTTGACTAATTCCAACCTCCCGAGCATGAATCCGCATTCATTTTTCCAAAATTCAAATCACATTTGAATATAAGGCCGGTCAAAGTTTGACTTTTTCAAAGTCAAAAGTCAACATTTTGACTTTTTACTATTTTTGACCAATTCCGAGCTTCTTAGTATGAATCCGCATTCATACTTATAGTATGTAAAACATAAAGCTCTATTTCTAATTAGAAGATCGACGACTATATCACTGTATATGTCGGTTTCCCTTTCTTCTCCCAATTCGAACAATTCGACTTATTTCATCACACTGTTCTAAGTTTAATCCATATGAGCTAGCAGAGGAACCTAATGGACCTATAGATCATGGGCTCCAACGATTCAAGATTAACTAGCTAAACTCTTTTAAACCGAGTTAATCAACATTCGTTAACTAACGGGTCATTCCACTAAAGTCCCGTAGTTGCACTCCCCTCACTATAGATATATTTGTGTCCATTTGATAAAACCATAATCAGTAAGTTAATCCTTCACAGGTTGCTCGTAACCTTGGCTGGGTCAAAATACCGTTTTACCCCCAAGATTACATCTTGCTCCTTAAGTCCCACTAATCCACTATTGAACAATTGGTTTAAGGTTCAACCTATAAACTTAATCCCTCTCGGGCCAATGAGAGGGTGGGGCCCCTTGTTCAAGACTTGGATTCAGTGCTTAAGAGAGCAACCTATCTACTAACCCTAAAGCGGGTAGGAGTGAATTCCATCTTGTACCCTATGTTCCCAGCTATCCACCCGATCTTACCCTGAAATGGGAGGCTTATTGGGCCAACGCTTGATGAGCTGCCCTCACCTATGCAGATCTAAGGATAATCTCATGTGAACAGGAGTTATAGTTAACTCAGGATTAAGACTAAGTTACCTAGGTCATCAATAATTGAGATAGTCAAGTTTTAAACAGTAAACGGTGTTATAACGTAAAAAAGACTAATTCATGGTTCAGTCTTATGTAAACATTTTACATAGGATGCCCCCACTTTCATGTCTCTACATGAACGATACGTCGTTTGTACTACAAAGTGGGCCGCATCCATAGTTTCTCTAAATAAGGGCCCAACCTTTATTTCATATACTATAGACTATTTTAGGCTATATACTCGAACTTGATCCACGTTTATGTTTACACATAAAGTTCAAGTTTATTCAAAAAATAGCCTTGGAACTTGATTTATTGGATTTAAGATTATAATATTTAATTTCTCAATAACAACTTTATTGAACAGAATAGTGATTTACAAACTACGAGTTTTAGGACAAAAAAATTCCAACAGTATGAAGTCGAATATTCTGCAAAGAAAGTAAGGAAATCGGTGTTTCTGTCTAACACAAGTACGAGTAAAAATACTATAAGGATGAAGTGTATCGCTTACATACCCTATTATTTGGAGGAATGTCGATGATGAAATGAAAAAACAAGATTCATTAAATGAATGAGAAAAATCTTATTTTATTTTTAAAAAATGTTGTGCCTCAGAGGAGTTGAATCTGTTCGATGTAACGAACTGAATCTATTAGTAGAACATCAATACAAATTATGCAGCAAAGTATATATAGGGTTGTAAATGCAAACAAAATAAGCATACAACATCAACACATAAAAATCAAACAGTCATACAACATCGACACAAAAAATATATATCAAACAATCATACAACATCAACATCAACATCAACATCCCTTAAAATGGCTATGGATAGTAAACATGAGATGACATGAAAGAAATCATGAAAAGTATGAAATGGCAGTGGATAAGGTTTTATGTATAAGAAGGTATATCCTTCAAATAATGAAGAAATTCATGACCCATAATATGCCTTAAACATAACAGATCGGAATTGAACAGTAAGGACAGACATGCACATTCTTGTTAACATAGATATGACAAAAGAAAAAAGAAGGACAAATGGAACTTCAAAAGAATAAAAGAAAATGAATTTACCTACCAAATGAAGAAAGAACAGAGGAGGAAGCAAGGAAAACAACACATAATAAAATACAACAAATGAAGTGCTATATATAGAGGGATAGATGGTCAAGTATGCCTTTATTGACCCATACCAAAAAAATAAAAGAAGGGAACCTCTTTAAATGACAGAAGTGTACAGAAAAGAGGAGGACATAGTCAAAACCTACCACATTAAGACAAAGATAAGCTATGAATAGACAAATGCATAACCAAGGAAAATGATTGAACACAGACAGTGCAATGTTATGGATTGATGAGATTTGCTTACAAATAAAGAGAATAAAACAGAACAGACAGTTGCTTGCAAATAAAGAGAGCAGACTTCACAGCAACTCAACATCATAAGGCATCTTAATTGCAAGTAAACTGAAACTGTAAACATAGTTACTCAAATGTCAAATGTCAAAAGAAATAAATATGACAACATATTTCTTAGTGTCAAAAGAAATAAATATGACAACATATTTCTTAGGGCACCAATTAAAAAACATGCCTGAAAATGCAGTGTTCAGATTGCTAAACATCGTAGCAACAAGAAATTCAAACAAACAAAACTAATCAAAAACATGAAAAACAAGGACAACATTGTAGTTTCAGACGGGGATGGCCAAAAATGAAAAAATATGGAAGGACATTGAAGTAAGAAACAAAACTACTTACGAATAATTTTCCAGACAAGCACATAAACAAAAGTAATTACAAATAATTATGAATTCAAAGAAACAAAACTAATCAAAAACATGGAAAATAAACAACATTGTAGTTTCAAAGAGGATGCCCAAAAATGAAAAAAATGAACGTAAATTGAAGTAAGAAACAAAACTACTTCAAATAATTTTTCAGAGAAGCACATAAACAAAAGTAATTACGAATAATTATGAATTTAAACAAACAAAACTAATCAGAAACATGAAAAACAAACAACAACATTGCAGTTTCAAACAGGGATGACCGAATATGAAAAAATTGGAAGTAAATTGAAGAAAAAAACAAAAACAATTACAAATAATTATTCAGACAAGTACATAAACAGAATTAATCACAAATAATTATTCAGACAATACATAAGTGTAATCCTTATCATCAGCTTCGATAGAAACTCAAAATCCAACCACTTACCTCCAACCCTACCTTGCTCAAACATCCCAATTGCAGAAGATGATAGTAACGATAGTGTAGGAAGTGTCCAAATCAGAGAGAAAAAAATACTCGATCGGCAAATGGGAGTCCAAGCGGCAAGGGGAAGTGGAAGGGGAAAACTGAGTCGGAATTGCATGTTCACCAAGAAGAGTGGTGAACATGCAAGCGATTGAGTTTCGGAGGTAAAGTGCAAAACTCGGTCGTTCAACAAAATCAAAAGGGATACCCATTTGTTTCGGAGGCAACGCTGTGAGCGAAGCCTTCAACGAAACTTGGGAGGACGACGAGTAGGAGAGAAACAAAATTAAGAAATTTTAATCTGTTTTTAAACTTTTAAAAATGGTTCAAAAGTTCTATAAGTTAGTTTTGTATGAAAACTATTAAAATTTTGTTTCAAAAGTATCCTCCAACTATTCAAAATTTTCATAAACACTCTTAAACTTATAAAAAATTCAAAAATACTTTCATTTATCTAATTTTTAAACAAAATTTCTTATCCCTCAAAATAAAAATCAAAACTTTAAGTTAAAACTATAGTTTTAAATTTTCATCCATATGTAGGCATTTCTATCGATATTTTCACATTTTCATGTGTTTGATATTGATAGTAATGAAGCAATATTTCCATTACACCATAGAAAAATGCACAAATCACAACAAATAAACATAAAAATAACACTAATATAAAATATAAATAATAGACATGTTTACTTATTTGAAAATAATAAAATATTTATTTACTAATTTAAAATTATTATTTTTTAATTATTGTTTTTATAATAATTTTTCAAAAATATCTATCGAAATCAAAATTTATGTAATATCAAGACTTCAATATATCAGTCAACATTCATATCTTAAACATGATTTAAACCATACAATTTTACAAAATTTCACGAAGTTTTCTCGTTAAAACAATTACTAGTCAAATAAAAAACATCTCACGTTGAGAGATCTATCAGACTATCACTATATGTTAATAGTCATATACATTTTGTTATTTGACAATGGTACAACAATAACTATTGAGAAGGGTTATGTTTGTGATCTATGATTATGGGTTAATAGTCAGATAAAAATAAAACTATAGTTTTAATTTAAAATTTTTATTTTTATTTTATAAATTGGTGCAAAATTTGGAGATTATCTTTTAACTTTTTTTTTTTTTTTTGAAGCATAAGGGTATTATATTTTTTAAAACTTTTTAATAGTTGAGGGTTATTTTTTAGGAAAATTGCATAGGATGACATTTTGAGAATATAATATAACAATTATAGCACATTGTTTTAGAATTTTGCAAATATGGTAAAATTTTTACTTCTTCATCTTAAATTTGACATTATTTCTAAACTACCATTCAATAACTTATTTTTCTTCCTCTTTTTAATGTCCTACTCATTATTTATTTATGCTCCCACTTTTTAAGGCCCTAATTACTTGTTTATTCTTATACTAGAAAAATTATTTATTCTTTCTGTCTTCATCTTAATTTTAAAATATCAATAGTACATTAGTTTTAATATGAATAATATAATATAATGGTTGTTGATTGGAGTAATTTAACTTTATTTGTGATTTTTTTTTACTTTCTTTATGTGTATTTTGAGTTGAATTTGATTCCAAATGATTTTCTTTTATTTTTTTATATTAATTTTTTTGTTTTACTCTGTCTCAGTTTCGTATGATAGTATTGTAGTATACTTATATTATATGTATTAGTTGGTTAATATACTTACTACGTGGTTTTCATTTTTTCAAATTTTATGTAGTTTATTAGAGTATTATTAAGTATATGAATGATGTAATTCAATATATCATTATCAAGTATATCAACAATATATTGTTAAAACATATCAGTAAAGTGAATCATTAACAAGTATATGAATCGAGTTTACAAGTGTATATCGATAGCATATCAAGTGTATAAGTAGGACTTCAAGCATATCAAGTTCATTTAATCAATCAATTGTATAAGTGGATAATACTAAATGTATATGCAATGTATCAGGTGTATCAAACATATATTAGCATGTTTCGGTATCGAGTGTATCAAAGAGTATCAGGTGCATCAAGTGTATCAATCAAATGTATCAGGTGTATCAAGAAGTATTAGGTGTATCAATGGGTGTATTAGTGATAGAACTAAGTCATGCACAGCGGAAAAAGAATCGAATTTCTACCCTAATTGCCACAATTAACATGTAACCATAAACTAATCAAATTAGGGTTTTAAGAAGTATTACCTTTGAAGCTTTCAAAAGGTTTGATGTCTTCTTACCAATTCTATCCGAGACCACCACTAGTACTCAACTGCTATCCTCTAGACAAAGAACCGGGTTGTGGGACCCAATTTTGGTGTAGAAAGTAATGGAGATAAAATGAGATTGGAAGCTTTCTTTTTTCTTTTGTTGAGATTATGAAAATGATAAAAGAGGCAAAAGTCCTTCAACATTTGAAAACATCTCTATTTATAGCCTAATTACATGCAAAAATGCATGCAATTCAATTGCCAAATCTCAACACCTAATATTCCACTAACAATTAGTGGAACTTAGTGGGCTAGGTGTCTATATCTCATATAGCCACATATCCCACTAAGAGTTAGTGGGATTATCCAACAAAATGTTGGATTTTCCCACTAACTTAGTCCAAGGGTAAAATGGTCATTAGATTTTTCTAGTCAAAAGTCAAACTTTGACTTTTCTAAGTCAAAAGTCAATATTTTGACTTTTTACCATTTTGTCCGTCTTGACTAATTCCAACCTCCCGAGCATGAATCCGCATTCATTTTTCCAAAATTCAAATCACATTTGAATATAAGGCCGGTCAAAGTTTGACTTTTCAAAGTCAAAAGTCAACATTTTGACTTTTTACTATTTTTGACCAATTCCGAGCTTCTTAGTATGAATCCGCATTCATACTTATAGTATGTAAAACATAAAGCTCTATTTCTAATTAGAAGACCGACGATTATATCACTGTATATGTCGGTTTTCCTTTCTTCTCCCTATTCGAACAATTCGACTTATTTCATCACACTGTTCTAAGTTTAATCCATATGAGCTAGCAGAGGAACCTAATGGACCTATAGATCATGGGCTCCAACGATTCAAGATTAACTAGCTAAACTCTTTTAAACCGAGTTAATCAACATTCGTTAACTAACGGGTCATTCCACTAAAGTCCCGTAGTTGCACTCCCCTCACTATAGATATATTTGTGTCCATTTGATAAAACCATAATCAGTAAGTTAATCCTTCACAGGTTGCTCGTAACCTTGGCTGGGTCAAAATACCGTTTTACCCCCAAGATTACATCTTGCTCCTTAAGTCCCACTAATCCACTATTGAACAATTGGTTTAAGGTTCAACCTATAAACTTAATCCCTCTCGGGCCAATGAGAGGGTGGGGCCCCTTGTTCAAGACTTGGATTCAGTGCTTAAGAGAGCAACCTATCTACTAACCCTAAAGCGGGTAGGAGTGAATTCCATCTTGTACCCTATGTTCCCAGCTATCCACCCGATCTTACCCCTGAAATGGGAGGCTTATTGGGCCAACGCTGATGAGCTGCCCTCACCTATGCAGATCTAAGGATAATCTCGTATGAACAGGAGTTCATAGTTAACTCAGGATTAAGACTAAGTTACCTAGGTCATCAATAATTGAGATAGTCAGTTTTAAACAGTAAACGGTGTTATAACGTAAAAATGACTAATTCATGGTTCAGTCTTATGTAAACATTTTACATAGGATGCCCCCACTTTCATGTCTCTACATGAACGATTAGGATCACATCGTTTGTACTACAAAGTGGGCCGCATCCATAGTCTCTCAAAATAAGGCGCCCAACCTTTATTTCATATACTATAGACTATTTAGGCTATATACTCGAACTTGATCCACGTTTATGTTTACACATAAAGTTCAAGTTTATTCAAAAAATAGCCTTGGAACTTTGATTTATTGGATTTAAGATTATAATATTTAATTTCTCAATAACAACTTTATTGAATAGAATATGATTTACAAACTACGAGTTTTAGGACAAAAAATTCCAACAAATCCTTCGTGGCGAGTCCTACTATCCCGTGCAAATTCAATGTCGAACTATTCTAGCATGTTGTCTACTACACAATCTCATCAAACGTGAGATGATGAATGTTAATGTCGTTGACGACGTTGACGAGGGAGACTCCACCTACGCGATGATCGGAGGTGAAGACATTCAATTCATTGAGAACTCGAACGAATCGATGCAGTAGAGGGATGATTTGGCCGTCAGGATGTTCAATCAATGGCAGTTGCATAATAAATGATTTGACTATGCTTATGCAAATGATGGCGACGAAGTTGCCAGGATGCAATGTCCATGCGACCACAGTTATTGACTGTTGCATAAAGACCTTGAAGCACTCGTACTAGGCAATCACATAAATTCGCGGTCCATCATGCAGCGGGTTCAGTTGAAATGACGATGAGAAGTGCATCATTGCTGAGAAGGAGTTGTTTGAAAACTGGGTCAGGGTATGTGAAAAGTATAATTGTAATGAAATATAATTTTTATTTCAATATGAGACAAGTCTAATATTTGATTTTTCATTCCTATGTAGAGTCGCCCTGCAGCTAAGGGCTTGCTGAATAAGTCATTCCTATATTATGACGAGTTATTAATATGTATTCAAAAAAGATCAGGCAATGGGAGCCCGTGCGAAGACATTTGCCGATGTCAGATCAAATGTTCCTCCTGGGTGTCGAGGACTTTACGCACGTGGATCTCAATGATATGAAAATTCCTTCTATGTCCAGCCATGGGTTTAAGATGTCCCCCGACGACATTGCACGACCTAGTCAAGGAAGCGATAGTAGGACGTGTTCGAGCGGCTTTAAGGCGAAAGCGGGGAGGGCAGAATTCGAAAAAAGCTGATGTCATTAAGAATGCCATGACTTGCCAAACCGACCAGCTGGGGCTCATTGCATAGTGACCATGCACTCAAGGATGAAAGCAGGGTCTGTAGAGAGGTCGTTCGCGCATTGCGTGCCATACCTCAAGTCACTAGGTGTCATACCTCAGCTCATCTAGGCTGGAAAGGACGCAATTGCAATTGAATACTGATGAACAATTTAGCGGACATGAAGGGTTTCCTCAAATTGACGATGAGAAGCTTGATTATCTGCATGGTTATTCGTACGAGGCACTAGTTGATTTTTTATTTTACTTGCATGGACTATTATTATGGTTTTTTTTTTATGACTCTACCTGTTAACTGTTTTTCATTTATATTTTCTAATGATATTGCAAGTCATGTGATTTTTGTTCAAATTATTCATGTAGTAAAATGAATGTGACTTAATTTAATACAGCACACATATATATACACACACACACATATATACATATACATAATATTATATGTACATATATGAATATATGTACAAATTCAATATTGAAAGTGTAATTTTTTTTTTACCAAATCATCCGACGTCGACTGAAGTAATTGACTTAATTTGTGGATTGGTAATGTACATATTGAACATGTTGTCTATTAGTTGTTACGTTTGAATATCTATTGTGACGCAACACGTAAAAGTGATATAACGAGTGCAAATATACATGTATATGTACATATATACATAAATTAAATAATAATTCTTATCACATCACTATCAGCATAACACTTTCCCCAAACACATCTTATCATAACCTTATCACAACACTACCTAAATAACTCTTCCCCCAAACACATCTTATCATAATACTATCATAACACTACCCACATAACTGTTCCCCCAAACACATCTTATCATAATACTATCAAAACCCTACTCACATAACCCTTCCCCCAAACACATCTTATCATAATACTATCGTAACCCTTCTCACATAATCCTTCTCTCTCGAACACACTCTTATCATAAAACTAGTTTAACATAACACTAGTTTTATCATTGCCCTAACCCTTCCATAACTCAACCCTTCTCCAAAACACACCCTTAGTGAGATTAGGGGGTATTTTGGGAGAAGGAAAGGAAAATGGGAGGGAAAAGAATAAGAAAAATGAGGATTATGAAAAGGAAAATGATTATTTATAATCATTGTTCGGGGAAATTTATAAGTTGGAGGATTACGAGAGATTATTTATTATACATGGGGAAGGATAATGATAAAAAAAAAATGTATTCTTTTTTTATTTGTGTAAAAAAATTGTATGAAAATAACTAAATTATTTTTTTTTCATGGGTATGAAATTCTTGTTTTTTTTTTTTTTTGTGACTCCAATATAAAATGAAAAATGTGCTAATATTTTTTGCATTTGTGTAAACTTTTGTATGTTGTTCGTACCATAAAGCTTTTACAACCAAAAATTGTATTCAAATTCATTTTTTTAGTTAAGTTGTAAGACCTCATATCCATACATACATACAGGTGTCAGTTGAGTTGAGCTCATGTTTGCTGTATAAATATTTTTTTACTTATAAATTATATCCAATACACTTTCTATAGTGAAGTATTTTTTTATTCATTTGTGTAGTAATTTTTTTTCTTATTTTTTTTTACATTAAATCTAATACACAAAACAAATTGTATTAATTTTTTTTTGCTTGGTGTAAAATATGTTTTTTAAATTTGTACCATAAATCCAATTCACAATGAAATTGTATTATCTATTTATTTTTCATTTGTCTTAATTTGTCTTTCAATGATCTGTAAATCCAATATATTAAAAAATACGCTCGTTTTTTTTCTTTCTTTTTGGTTGCATTTTCAAAGGTTTGGAGGAAGAAGTAAGTGCAAAGGATTATGACAAAAAAGTTATTATATTTTATTTCGTACTCTTGTATTTTTTTTATACAAAATTGTATAGTAAATCCAATATACAAATATTCGTATTTTTAATTTACTTAAATTTAGATTTTTTTATTGGAAAACATGTTCATACGCAAGCTTTTCGTGTCAATAAATTAATCGATGTGTTAGGTGCGAAAGAAATTATATTTATTTCTTAAATTGCATATCACTAACATTCAATTTAAATAAATAAAGATGAACATAATAACATTGAAACAAAATGAAATATAATTTTTTTTTTATTTAAAATGTAATTAAACGGTGAAGTCAATTATGTGGTATATTGAGATAATGCAAAATAATAATAATAAAAAAGCAATGGAAACCAAAATAAAAAATGGGTCATGCGGTTCAAAACTAACGGACAATCATTATATTGAATATTTGTGGTTTTGTGAAAATAAAATTAATTAAATATTTGTGGTTTTGTGAAAATAAAATTAATTAAATATTTGTGAATTGAATATTTAATTAACCATTCAATTGGATTTTTGGTGCTGTTAAATTTGAATTTAATTAAATATTTTTTTTGGTATTTGTTTAATTAAATTAAAGAGTTGAATTTGTGTTAGAAATTTGATAATTATATGTATATGTTGATATATATATATATTATATATATATATATATATATATATATATATATATATATATATAATAGTTATGAAAAAAATGAAAAGATAATTATATTCGTTAAAATATAATTATTAAAAAATATATTTATACTTCAGCAAAAGAGAAAAGTTTGAAATGCTTCCATTTATGGAAGAAAGAGAAACATTAAAAGAGGAAAGAGGGGATTGAGAGGAAGAAAAGAGAGGGATTGAGAGGAAGAAAGAGACGGATTTCCTCCCTTAATCCTTGCCTCCAAACAAGAAATTTGAATGAAAAGCTTCTATAAAAGCTAGCCAAGCCATGAGATCTCACCTCAGTAGTATTGCTTGGCGTGGACCACTCTTGAATTAGTTTTTACCTTTTTTCATCGACTTTTCTTTCCAACCATGAAGGTCCACTTTGTTAGTTAAATATTACAAAGCTAGAAGTCCTTCTAGGATCCTTACAATATTCACAAAGAAAGCTACTTAGATCAAACCTAGAATCTATGATGGTCACTCTTAGATCCTAAGACAACTCACTCTATGAATAGTTTGATCAAGACAAATCCAATGAATTGATTTTTAACATTAAATCTAAAGGAGGATTTGAAAAAGAAAGAATAACACCAAAAGGGTTGAAATAAGCACAAGCTTTTTAAATATTGATTTTCTACCTTTTCAAGAGCAGTATACAAGCCAGTTTATAGACTAAATTGTTATACATGAGGTGAAAGCCCAATAGTCATACACTAAATTGCTAATTAAAAAAATATATACATGAGACGGAAGACTAATATGTTGGAATTTATGTCCTAAAACTCGTAAATTGTAAATATAATTCATTGACCGTTATTAATAAAGTGTTATTATTGTAATAATTGTTTAGGGTTTACCCATGCACGAGTACCAATTTAGAAGAGAAATGAAGCCAGAGCTACAGAAACACTAGAGGCATGTGATGATGGGAACCAGTTTACGATGCCAATTTTGTGCAAAATGGCATACTTGACACTGAGTGCAGCAGAAGGAATGCCAGTGAGTGGCCAAACTATAAGAGACCCTCCTGTCAACACAGATGCCAGGGTATCTGTTGAGTGGGTTGGTAAATCAGCATTCTCCGACGGAGTAAGCCCTAAGAAAGTATTAATCACATAGGGAGAGATGACAAGTGTTCGTCCTCTGACATGAATTGTTTGATAATCTGGACTGCTTGGATCATCAAAATCAGACGATAGATTAGCAATGACCTCTCTGATGAGCTTGGGATAGAATGGTCCAACATTGAGAATCGTGCGCGAAAGTCCAGCCTGATTAATTAGTTCCATTATTGCTACACAAGACTGATGTTTGTATGATATATTCACCTCATCAGCCAAACGCGTTTGCACTACGAACCTCCAGCACTGAGCATTCTCCTCATGATGGAATGAGATCCCATCAATAGGAACAGATGGAATATTTCGGGGAAGGCATCTTCGTCCAGTCTTGATTGTGACCCCTCTAGGTTCAGGTACCTTGGTTTGAGGAGGAGGAGAGGAAGTCTTGTCTGCTTCCTTAGTGGCGGAAGATGGAGGAGCTGGTTGTGCAGCGGCAGGCTGTGAAGAAGAATAGGGTTGTGCAGGTGCCGGAGAAGGAGGAACTTGAGTGGGTGCATCAGACAACTTATGTGATGAAGACGAACCAAAAGACTGACGATTTGACATTGGTACCGAAGTCGAACTGGAAGCATCCGTCGAAGAGTCAGACATAGGGCTTTCCCTTTTTCTTTTGACACATTTAGTTTTGGACTTTTGGAAACCCCTTCCGGCACTGACGACCGTGATTGAGTCTTTTTCCGTAATAACTCAGTGAGCGGAATCTGATCTTGCAAATCAGACGATGCACTGGCAGCCATTGTAGTAGGTACATCCTGTACTGACTCAGAACTACTGGAACTCATAGTATAGGATACCTTACCTCTATCTGCCATCCGTGAATAAGGACGACGAGACGGAATGCTCTTGACCCGCTTTCCTCTCATTCGAACTCCATGCATGTTAGAGCGAATCTCAGAAGCATGAGATGCTGGAGCTTCTTGATAGTACCCCCGCCGAGTACTCACTATAGTGAACAAATGAGAAACCGAAAAAATTTCAGCGAGCAGAACAAACCAGTCGAGAATGTGGGAGAACCTAAGCCTGTTTTCTTTTCATATTCCATCTCTTCCCGCCCAAATTTAATCCACGATCCTCCGTGTATTCAGCACGTGGGCCAAACACCCACCTCTTTCTTTTCTTCTCAGCCCACACTAAAATAACACTATCAGTTTCCTTTTCCCTTTTTTTTTTTTTTTTTTTTTTAAATTTCTTCACGACACACTCCCAACTCAACCTTTAAATATTCAAATGTATTAGTGTCAAGTGGTTTGGTAAAAAATATCCGCTACCTGACTGAGTTGTTCTGACATGTGTTAAGGAAAATCCCTTTTATCCTCAACTAAATTGGGAATGAAGTGATGACAGATCTGTCTATATGCTTGGTGGCGACTATGTTGAACTGGATTCTTTGAGATGTCAATAGCACTCATATTATCACAATACAATACCATACTGTCTTGATGCAGAACATATTCACTGAGCATTTGTTTCATCCAGACAAGTTGAGCACACACACTCCCTGCTCCAATATACTCAACTTCTGCTGTAGATAGTGACACAGAGTTCTGTTTTTTGCTAAACCAGGAGAAACCAAGTTGTTTCGTAGAAAGAAACATCCACCAGAAGTAGATTTTTTGTCATCAGTACATCCTGCCCAATCTGCATCACTTTAACCAACTAGTGCTGAAGTTGTACCAAAAGAATAGTGAATTCCATAGTCAGCTGTACCTTGTATGTATTTAATTATACGCTTAGCAGCTTGTAGCTGTGTATGACGAGGTAGCAGATTGAAATCGGGCACATTACTCCAACAACATAAGCCAATATCCGGATGGCTAGCAGTAAGATACAGGCTGCCAATCATACTTCGGTATATTGTAAGATCAACTGCTTCAGATAAACAATCTTTTATTTAATTTGATCTCTGTAGCAGCTGGTTTTCTCTTATCCTGAGAATTTTCTAAGCCAAACTTCTTAATCATGGTTTATGAGCATATTTTGCTTGGGATACAAAAATCTCGTTCTAATTTTGTCTGATCTGTAACCCAAGAAAGAAGGACACACTCTCCCACCAAGACTCATCTCAAACTCTGGTTTCATAATGTTAACAAAACTTGTCACATTATCATCTGGAAATCCACCAAATATAACTATCATCCACATAAATCTGAGCTACAATGATATTTTCACCTTGTTCGATTTTATGAACAAGGTTCTGTCAGTGATACTTCGAACATAACCCTGTCTTTGCAAGTACTCACTAAGTCGTTCATACCAAGCTCGTGCTGTCTGTTTGAGCCCATACAATGCCTTGTGTAATTTGTAAACATGCTGTGGAAACAACTGGATCAACAAACCCTTTAGGTTGAGAAACATGAACTTCTTCATACAGATATCCATTTAAGAAGGCACTCTTCACATCCATTTGATACAACTTGATCCGCTGTATACATTGCAATGCTGAGTAAAAGGTGAATAGCTTCCAGTTCTGGCTACTGGAGCAAACGTTTCATCAAAATCTACTCCTTCAATCTGAGTATATCCTTGAGCAACTAACCGTGCTTTATTCAGAATTACTATACCCTGTTCATCATTTATATTTTTAAAGATCCACTTTGTACCGATAACATTTACATGCTGGCTCGTTTTGGTACTAACTTCCAAACCTTGTTTCGTTCAAATTGCAGTAACTCCTCTTGCATTGCATGAATCCAGTGTTCATCTTTAAGAGCTTCAGCAACTGTTTTTGGTTCAATTGTTGAAGATGTAACAAATATTTGCAATCAGTTTTGCATAATCAATCCGATCCTTCTTTCTGGTATTGATTCCACTTTGAATATCACTAATGATACTGTTAGAAGGATGATTCTTAATTATGTGGTGAAGGGGGTCCTGTCCGTTCTACATTTTGGTCCACTTCATTGGACTACTGATCACTACTACTCTCACTAATATCAGCTGTAGTTGATGAGTCAGTAGTTTCATCAACTGGTGTTATCTGAGCTTTGTATTAGCACCATGTCATCTCCTTCCTGTGGTTTGACGCCTGGACTCATATCATCATGTATTACCACATTAATTGATTCCATCACAGTTTGGGTACGTTGATTATATACTCTAAATGCTCTGCTATTCGAAGAATAACCCAGAAAGATTCCTTTGTCTGCCTTTGTATCCCCTTTTAGTTATATTAGTTGTACTTAACTAAGCGTTTAACTAGATAACATAAACAGGAAAATACAGTGCACTTTGTTAACCCAGTTCAGCGAAGAGTGCCTACATCTGGGGAGCATATCTGCTCAGATATAGAATATTATTGAGAAGTTCAATGCATAACTTGTCACTAGGATTACAGAGAATAGTCATCACAAAACTAAACATAAACATCTGATTCTCCTGAATCGTATGCCCCATCCGTTGAAGACTTGTACGAACTCCCCTTGGACATCAGAACTGTCTACACAGCATGCACAATCTTCATGTTAACAAGTTCTCCCAATTTAGGCAGGCTCCCCCTGATTTACAGAACTGATTCCTCAATCCTGAGGTCGTCTTCTCAAGTGCATATTCCATATTCACCGATAGTTAAATTACAGTCATTGATTCAACTAACGTTTTGTACTCCCTTACGTCATATGTATATCATATCAAATTATATATTCTGGAAGCCACTTTACCTTTCCTGCAATTGCTTTTAAACGTTCCGTTGTACTTCCAGTCAGGTTATCTTCACCATCTATGCACACCTTTTTTTCATTGTATATCTCTATTTAAAACCAACAACACAACTTCTTTCCCAATCTAAGGAACTAATTTATTTAGATTCCTTTATACTAGGGATTTACTTTATTTGAAAAGATTTAGTTCATTTGTCAAAACCCAATAAAAAATATCAAAAATTCCTTTAAATCTTAACAAAGTGTAGAACATACAATAAAAAACATGACGTATAGACTTACATCTTCAACTGCAACCCCAAAATGCCCAAACCCAGCTCCAATATCATACTTGTCAACTCCATAATTTGAGGTCAGCAGACAACCAAAATAATATAATTCAGTTTATGTAAGCAATTCGATGAGGAATCAATATTTCCACATCTAAAGAAGCCCAAGGTTTATAGTTTTGAAATTATATATAAGAAAGTATGTTTAATGGAAAATATGTTTACAAATATAAAAAAAGTTTACTTTCTATGAGTGATAAAGTGTGATGGATCAGAATAGACATCAATAAATTGATAGATATTTATCTATGTCTATCACAAATAGAAAGTAAAATTTTGCTACGTTTGTAAATAAGTTAACTCATTTTACTATATTTCAAAACATCCCATTATATATTGTAAGTATAACTTACGGTAAGTAAGTTCAATAATAAATTGAGCCTCTTCGGGACCGTATCCAAGAAAAACATTTGTATATTCTCCTCTGGTATGTCATGTTTTCGCAACAACTTCATCCCCAGGCACTCAGTATAGAGTCTGCAATAAACATATTTTGTATAATAACTGTCTTAGGAAGAAAAGAAAAGTTGAAAGATAAGAAAAAGATGTAGCAACAAACTTTTAGTCTAATGGAAATTATACATACTTTATTGTCCTCTCCAAATCTTCAACACAATAGACAACACGAAGCAATCTCCTCTTATCTTTTCTTACCCACTCGAGAATATTTTCAGGACTAGGTGTTGTGCAAGCCTGTGCTGCATATCCCTTTATGGTCATCCTCATGGTGTTATTACACTTCATCAACAACTTCGAAGATTTTAAACCAAAGAATTGTGCCTGTGGAACAACTATATAACAACTTAAAATCATTCTCCCCAGACATTTGTTTCTAAAATAACACAATGGTCATATCGCCAAGAATCATAGTTAGCAAATGAACAAAATAGAAAACATATATCCAAACTTTAGGCTTAAATTGACTTTAATTAATTATTAACTAATTGATTAATTGTTAATTAATCAGTAGATTTGATAATAGAATCTCATGATTCTCTCTTACTTCTTTTCCTATTCCAGGAAAGAAAGAGAGATATAAATATCTAGAAAAAAAAAACAGTTTTCTTTAACGAAATTCATTAAGAAAAAAGCAAAGGTTTTTCTCTCTGCAAAAAGAAAAGGTTCTTTCTCAAATATCTCTAAACATTTTCTCATCCCAATTGGTTCCACAAACCAATCTCATCGCAGAGGATAGGAAGGTCTCCGACAGGTGGTGTCCCCAATTCGGTGACTTGTAGATTCAGAGACGTCATCGAAAGTAAGTTATCTGTTTTCTTTAATTTAAAGTATGCTTAGTTTTTATTTAGATTTTTTATTCTAAATTTTTTCCAATGTACTGGTATTTTAAGATTTCCAAATTAATTTGAGTAACGGTTCTTTAAATTTTTTCGCTGCCATAGGGCTTCTATCTCTTCACTCGAGCGTATGTTCACAACTCATAACCTACCAAAGAGAAGAAAAGTAGGAATAGGGTGCTTCATGACCCAAATTGGAAACCACATGTCATCGAATTTTCAAAACATAGTTTCAAACCAACCCAAGAAGTTTTGAAAACATGTCATCGAATTACTTGAGCTATCAAAACCAATTAACAATGCTTAAGTTCGTAACTTATGGCCTTCCAAAGAGTTCAAGAAGTGCGAAAAAGGCACTGGAAGTCCTATACTGCCGACCAAGTGTGTGCGCAAGCATTTTTTAAAAACAAATCCAAAAAACCGTTCGAAGCGCGTCTAAGTTTTTAAAAAAGACCAAACAATGGTTAAGAGTGTAGGTCGTGACTCACAACCTACCAAAATTTTAAAGGCTGTAAAAACAGCACTACATGACCCAACATGTCAACCAAGTGTGTAAGCACAACAAACATAGTTTCAAACAAACCTAAAAAGTGTTTAAAACGACCTAACAATGCTTCGGCATAAGTTTGTAACCCATAACCTACCAAAACTTTTAACAAAGAATTTAAAAAGTAATTCGTGACCCAAATTGGCAACCAAGTGTGCAAGTGCAACAAACTTAGTCTCAACTGAACCCAAGAGGTGTTCGAAACGTGTTTGGGCATCACTTGAACTTTCAGAATGACCTGGCAAAGCTCGAGTGTACGTTCGCCACTCATAACCTACCAAAAAGTCAGAAAAGTAGGAAAAGGGTACTTCATGACCCAAATTGGAAAACACGTGTGTAAGTGCAACAACAAACCCAAAAGGTGTTCAAAACATGTTTAAGTATCACTTGAACTTTCGGAACGACGTAACATTGCTTAACTATAAGTTCGCAGCACATAACCTACCTAAAAGTTTGGAAGTGTGAGAAGAGCACTCTGTGACCCAAAGGTGCTAGAAAGTACGCAAGTGCAGCAAACTCAGTCTCAAACGAACCTAAGAAGTATTGAAACCATGTCTAAGTATCATTTGAGCTTTGAAAGTGACCTAACTAAGCTTAAGGGTACGTTCGTAACTCGTAAGCTCCCCAAAAGGTTAAGGAAAGAAGAAAAGTGTGTAAGTGAACCAAACCTTTTGTCAAACAAAACCTTAAAAGTGTTCAAAACGTGTGTAAGTATCATTCGAACTACCAAAACAACCTAAGGATGCTAAAGTGTAAGTTCGTGACTCGTAGCCTACAAAAAATTTCAACAAAAGTTATAAGTGGAGGAAGCTACTATGCGCTAAAAGTCTCGAATACGGTGGCTGAAATTAGGTGACCAGAATACTGCCTTCTTTCACAGGACCATTCAGTTTCGCCTAAACAGTAATACTTTGTGGTCTGTGGTTCATCTGGATGGTACTCGGTTGACTAACCATGAAGAGGTGACTCAAGTGGCAGTAAAATATTTTAAAAACAGTCTAGGTTTTTAGAATATTGGTTATAGAGAGCTCTCTGCTTGTATTGAGAATATTGTTCAGTTTAAAATATTGGTTACAGAGAGCTCTCCACTATCCAAGGTCTGAGGAGTGTTGCCAGACCCTCCAGGTGCCAATTGGAAGGGACGAGGTGAGACAAGTTCTTTTTTCCATGGATAATGGAAAGACTCCAGGTCCTGATGGGTATTAGGTGGGTTTCTTCAAAGGAGCTTGGGCTGTGGTTGGGGAGGATTTCTGTGATGCTGGTTTACATTTCTTTGAGACTAGTTATCTCCCTTAGGGAGTGAATACCACTGCTATTACTCTTATCCTAAGAGGAATGGTGTTGACCGTATGGAAGTTTTCAGGCCTATTTCTTGTTGTAATGTTATCTACAAGTGTATCTAAAAATTTTAGCTGATAGACTTCGTGGGTGGCTACCTTTGTTTATCAGTAGCAATAAGTTTTCTTTCATTCCAGGGAGGAGTATTATTGATAATATTCTTATTTGTTAGGAGCTTGTTGGGGGATACCATAAAAACACAGGAAAATCACAGTGTACTATGAAGGTTGATCTACAAAAAGCCTATGATTCTGTCAATTGGGATTTCTTCTTTAGTTTGTTGATAGCTATTGGCACTCCTTGGAGCATTGTGAGTTGAATTAAAGCTTGTGTCATTTCCCTGATGTTCTCCATTATAATTAATGGATCTTTAGAAGGCTTTTTTCATGGGAGGAAAAGACTAAGATAAGGTGATCCATTATATCCGTTCTTATTTGTGATGGTCATGGAGGTACTTTCTCACATGTTGAACTATCTGCCTCAGAACTTTCAGTTCCACCAGTTTTGTGAGAAGGTCAGTTTAACTCATCTTACTTTTGTGGATGATCTTATGATTTTTTGTGCTGCTGATGAGTCTTCTATGAACTTCATAAAAGAGACTATTCAGAGGTTTGGTGAGTTACGGGGCTTTTTGCTAATCTTGGGAAAAGCTGTTGTGGGGTTTAATAGTGCAAAAGCTTCTCATCTAGCTGCTAGTAAGGGTTTTACCATTAGTCATCTACATGTTCGTTATCTTGGGCTTCCTTTACTCTCAGGAAGGTTATGAAGCTCTGATTGTGATCCTCATATTCAATGGATTACCAGTTATATGTTGGATCGGTATGGCAACCCTAGAGGGGGGTGAATAGGGTTTAAATAAACTTTTCGACAAATAAAAAGTAAAATCAACTAATTAGATATTTTCTAAAATTTAAATAAAGAACTTTGTAAACTTTGTTAAATAACAAGATTGATAAAAAGATATGAATGGAAGTATGCAATCAAACTCAACCAATAAGAATATGTAACTAAAATTAAATTAAAAAATAATTAGAAAAGAGTTAGAGAAGAAGACACCGTAATTTATATAGTGGTTCGGTTAAACTCAACCTACATCCACTTTCCCAAGCACCCCTTGGGATTTTGATTGAAAATCTTCTTTGGACTCTTTCCACGGATTTGAGCCGAACCGATTCTTGCTCCTTTTTCGGGTTCAAGAGCAAACCCGATCCTTTCCACGGATTAGGATCCAACCGTTACTATATGTTGAAATCTTTTAAATCACACAAAAGAAAACTCTCTAAAAAGAGTTGAGTTATATCAATTTGAAGCTCACAAATTTAATCCTCACAATACAATAAGAAGCTCTCAAGAATAAGATGAAAAGAATAAAAATTGGAAGCTTTAGAGAGAATAACAATGTTGGCTTTTTGCTTGAGGATTGTAAAGATGTGGTAATCTTGTGTAAATGTGAAGTATTTAAAAAGAGAGGAAAGATAAACTCAAAATCATTTGGGTCATTAGATATAAGTAAAAGAAAAATGAATGGTTGAGATTTAAACTTAATTAGCCGTTAGACACAATACAAATAATAATATAATAATATGTCTTTTCAAAATATTTTGTTTAAAAAGAAATCAATAAAACAACTTCACCCTCTTTTAAAAAAAACTAGCCGTTAGACACAATAAAAAATAATAATATTAAAATCATTTTTCTTTTAAATTCATTTTCTTTATAAAAGCCAATAAAACATAACAAAAAGCCACATTTGTTACTTCTTCATTGCTCCAAGTGGCTTTCTCTAATTGGTTCAAATTGAATGCTTGGTCGCCACGTCACCATCTCGGGTATTTTTTCGTTAAGCTTCTTTTAGCAATATTTTCTTCATTTGAACTTCGATTTGGGTGATTCAAGAGGCGTTAGAATCATTTTTCCAAGCTCTACGATATGGTCTATTCAAATTAATAAAATTGTCAATAAAAAAAATCAGATTTGTTATCATCAAAACATAAATTAATTGAATAATTAAAATAAATTAATTTGAGATTAAGGGCCAAAAAGCCAACAATCTCCCCCTTTTTGATGATGACAAATCATTGAAGAAAAATAACTTGAAACACACATGGTCAACAAGTAATTCTATTATCAAGATGTATAACCATAAAGCTCATGTATATATTTCACCACAAAGATCATACTTGAAAACAATTGATAAGAGAACCTTCTTTGTCCTTAATTAATCATATTTTTCTTATACTTCTCCCCCTTTGGAATCATCAAAAACAATACCAAGGAAGTTAGCTCTCCCAAAAAAAATATGAACACATACAAAATGTCTAATTCTCCCCCTATCAATATGCATTAGGGTAACAATATCAAGTAAGATATAAAATCAAGATGCATCACAACGAATAATTCCAAGCTCAAGCCTATTTTTACAAAAGCTTTCTTCACTCAAAGGTTTGGTAAATATATCCGCTAATTGATTATTGGAACTTACAAACTCAAGAGTAATATGACCATTTTGTACATGCTCTCTAATAAAGTGATGCCTAATATCTATATGCTTAGTTCTAGAATGATGAATAGGATTCTTAGTCAAATTTATGGCACTAGTATTATCACAAAATATAGGCACATTATCAAATTTTAATCCAAAATCACAAAGAGTTTGTTTCATCCAAAGAATTTGTGCACAACAACTAGCAACCGCAATATATTCCGCTTCGGTAGTGGATAAGGCAACCGAATTTTGCTTTTTACTAAACCAAGATACTAAGGAACTACCAAGAAATTGACAAGTCCCACTAGTACTTTTACGGTCAAGTAAACTACCGGCAAAGTCCGCATCGGAATATCCTACCAAATTAAACTCAACATTTCTAGGATACCATAATCCAACATCAATAGTTCCAAGCAAATATTTAAGTATCCTTTTAACAGCATGGAAATGTGATTCTTTAGGACAAGATTGAAATCTAGCACAAAGACATACACTAAACATGATATCGGGTCTACTAGCGGTCAAATAAAGTAAAGATCCGATCATACCTCGATAAGTCTTTATATCCACACACTTACCTTTTTCATCTTTGTCAAGCTTAGTGGTAGTGCTCATAGGAGTTTTTGCAACTTTACCTTCATTTAATTTGAATTTCTTGAGCAAATCCCTTGTGTATTTTTCTTGACTTATGAAGATGCCATCCTTGAGTTGTTTGATTTGAAGACCAAGGAAGAAACTAAGTTCTCCCATCATACTCATCTCAAACTCATTATGCATACACTTGGAAAATTCTTCACACAAAGATGAATTAGTAGAACCAAATATAATATCATCCACATAAATTTGTACTATAAGCATGTCATTATTTTTAACTTTAATAAATAGAGTATTATCAATTTTTCCCATCTTAAAGTCATTCTCAAGTAAAAACTTGCTAAGTCTATCATACCAAGCTCTTGGAGCTTGTTTTAAGCCATAAAGAGCCTTTTTCAACTTATAAACATGATTAGGTAAATCAAAACTTTCAAAGCCCGGAGGTTGTTCTACGTAAACTTCCTCCACAATATAACCGTTTAAAAAAGCACTTTTTACATCCATTTGATACAAAATGAAATTTTTATAAGAAGCAAAAGCAAGCAACATTCTAATAGCTTCTAATCTAGCAACCGGTGCAAAAGTTTCTTCATAATCTATACCTTCTTCTTGACAATAACCTTGAGCTACAAGTCTAGCTTTATTTCTAATGATATTTCCATTTTCATCCATCTTATTTCTAAAAACCCATTTAGTTCCGATTATAGATGCATTAGAAGGCCTAGGGACTAATTTCCAAACTTTGTTTCTTTCAAATTGATTTAATTCTTCTTGCATAGCTAAAATCCAAAACTCATCACATTCGGCATCTTTAAAACTTCTAGGTTCAATTTGAGACACAAAAGCAAGATTACTAAATAAATTAAGAGAAGAACGAGTTTTGACACCTTGTTCGGGATTGCCAAGAATTAGATCCTTGGGATGGGATAGAGCATATCTCCACTCTTTAGGCAAGGATGAAGAACCCTCTTCTTTCTTCTCTATGATGTTCACATCTTGCATACTTGGAACAATTTCTTTGCCTTTGTCATTAACAAGTAAATCTCCAAAATCTTTTTCTAAATCATCACTACAAATAGACTCATTAGAAACATTATTCCAAGATTCATCAAATACAACATGAATAGATTCCTCAATAACTAAAGTTTTCTTATTGAAAACTCTATAAGCTTTACTAGTAGAGGAATATCCTAGAAAAATACCAACATCCGTCTTAGAATCAAATTTTCCAAGTTTTTCTTTGTTATTCAAAATAAAACATTTACAACCGAAAACTTTGAAATACCCAATATTTGGAATTTTTCCATGCCAAAGTTCATAAGGAGTTTTATCTAAAGATGGTCTAACTAAAACTCTATTTGAAACATAGCAAGCGGTGTTAACGGCTTCCGCCCAAAAATATTTAGGTAAACCATACTCATTCAACATTGATCTAGCAAATTCTTGCAAAGTACGATTTTTCCTTTCAACTACACCATTTTGTTGAGGAGTTCTTGGAGAGGAAAAATTATGGGAAAAACCATTTTCTTCACAAAAAGCTTTAAAAGCATCATTATCAAATTCTCCTCCGTGATCACTCCTAATTTTGGAAATAAAAAATCCTTTTTCATTTTGTACTCTTTTTGCAAAACTAATAAAACTTTTCAAAGCATCATCCTTATGTTTTATCATCAAAACCCAAGTAAATCTAGAAAAATCATCAACTATCACAAAAGCATAATAATTTCCTCCATAGCTAGCAATTCTAGAAGGGCCAAATAAGTCCATGTGTAATAGTTGTAAGGGTCTAGTAGTAGAGATCACATTTTTAGATTTGAAAGAGGACTTAGTTTGCTTACCCATTTGACAAGCATCACAAACTTTGTCTTTTTCAAATTTAAAACTAGGAAGACCTCTAACCAAACAATTTTTAGAAATATTTGAAATTAAGTGCATGCTAGCATGTCCTAGTCTTCTATGCCATAACCAAGAATCATTATGCAAAACCGAAAGACATTTATCAATAATAGGATAATCATTCAAATCAAGAGTGTACACATTTTCATCCCTATTTCCAACAAACAAAACTTTTCTATCACTAACATTTTCAATTATGCAATTTCTTTTATCAAATATTACTCTAAATCCTTTATCACACAATTGACTAATACTAAGCAAATCATGCTTTAAACCATCAACCAAATGAACATTTTCAATCAAAGTAGATGAATCATTTCCTATATTACCCTTACCAATTATTTTACCTTTCTTGTTGTCACCAAAGGTTACCATGCCTCCATTCTTTTTGGAGAAAGAGATAAGCTTGGATCGGTCTCCCGTCATGTGTCTTGAGCAACCACTATCCAAGTACCATTTGTTTTTCTTGGAGGCTTTCAAACAAACCTAAAAACAACTAATTTCAAGTTTGATCCTTTGGTACCCATACTTGTTTGGGTCCTAGAATGTTAGCATTTACATATTTAGGGATCCATTTCATTTTTTCATAGACATTACAAGCACTAGATCTAGATAGGTAACAAGAATAAGCTTTATGTCCATACTTGCCACAAGAAAAACAAACAACATTATGCAAAGATTTATTTTTCATAACAAATTTATGTACTCTACTTTTATTGGAGAAATTCTTCCTTGGAGCAATGTAAAACTTTGCTCTTTGCGAAAAATTTCTTCTTGAATAAGTATTTTGAGCATACTTCAATTTAAAGCATTTAGGTCTAATGTGACCTTCAACACCACAATTATGACATATGGGTACAAAACTAGATTTAACATGATTAGACACATGATTAGACATGTTAAACTTAGGCACAATAGGTGATGCTTTAACGAATGTAGTTTTAGAACTTGAAGGAGTAGATGATTCATCAATATAGCCTAAACCTCTCTTATCACCATAAGATTTTCCTACTTCAATAATTTTGTCCAATCTTTGAGCACCTATTGTCAACTTTTTAATAGTTTCTTTAGCTTTATCAAGTTCTTGTAAAACACTTAGTTCATTTTCTTTAAGCACTTTAATCAAGTTATCTTTTTCACAACTATCATGCTCAAGAAATCTAACTTTATCAAGCAAAGCATGCTTTCTCAATACAAACATGCTTATCACTAGAGACATTCAATTCTTCAATTTGCTCAAAATTTTCATTCTCTTTAAAGCAAGCAATTGTATCAAGTAAAGACTTATTTTCACTAATTAAAACATTGTATTTCTTCTTAAGCACAACATACTTAGAACTAAGTTTTTCTAGGTCATTTTGCATGCTTTCAAAATTTTCAAATAATTCATCAATAGAAAGAAGTTCTAGAGTTACCTTATCATCATGTTCATCATCTTTGTCACTATGAGTCATGAGACCAAGATTTGCCATTTCTTCAACTTCACTTTCACTTTCACTACTATCATCCCATGTAGCCTTCATTGCCTTCTTTTTGGATTTCTTAGATGATTTGAGGAGAGGACAATCCGTTCTTATATGACCCGATCTTTTGCATTCATAACAAATCACCTCATCCTTTTTGCTTTTCTCACCTTTTGACTCTTTTTGGGTTGATAGGTGTTTCTTGAAATATTTCTTTCTTTTTATGAAATTTTTGTACTTACGTGAGAAATAAGCAATGTCATCTTCATCAAGGCCATCCTCATCTTCGGGATCAACTTCCAAGGAGATAGTCTTTAATGCAATGCTCTTCTTCTTTTTGGACTCATCCTCCAAGTGCTCCTTCATGATGATCTCATGAGTCATGAGTGAGCCAATAAGCTCCTCTAGTGGAAGTTTGGTGAGATCCTTTGCTTCTTGAATCGCCGTTACCTTAGCTTCCCAAGTCTTAGGTAGAGACCTTAGAATTTTTCTAACATTTTCGGAAGTTGTATAAACTTTACCAAGACCCTTCAAAGCATTTATGATGTTAGTAAATCTAGTAAACATATCGGTGATAGTCTCATTAGCATCCATCTTAAACAATTCATAATTATGAACAAACATGCTAATTTTAGACTCTTTAACTTGATTTGTTCCTTCATGAGTAATTTCAAGAGTATTCCAAATTTCTTGAGCGGAAGAACACATGGATATTCTATTAAATTCATCTTTACTCAAGGCACAATACAAACAGTTAATAGCCTTAGCATTAAATGAACACTTTTTCATTTCATTTTCATCATACTCTTCTTCTAATTTAGGCGTATCAACATTATCAACATTTTTCATGGGTACATAAGGACCTTTAGCAACAATTAACCACAAATTATAGTCAATAGATTGCAAATAAATTTTCATTCTAGCTTTCCAATATGCATAATTTGAACCATCAAAATAAGGAGGTCTAGAAGTAGATTGACCTTCAACAATACCATTTGCCAATAGGTTTGCCATAATGCTCTAACAATAAAGTTTATCAAGAAATTAAAATTTCAAGATGAGCAACCTCGCTCTGATACCAATTGTTGGATCGGTATGGCAACCCTAGAGGGGGGTGAATAGGGTTTAAATAAACTTTTTGACAAATAAAAAGTAAAATCAACTAATTAGATATTTTCTAAAATTTAAATAAAGAACTTTGTAAACTTTGTTAAATAACAAGATTGATAAAAAGATATGAATGGAAGTATGCAATCAAACTCAACCAATAAGAATATGTAACTAAAATTAAATTAAAAAATAATTAGAAAAGAGTTAGAGAAGAAGACACCGTAATTTTATAGTGGTTCGGTTAAACTCAACCTACATCCACTTTCCCAAGCACCCCTTGGGATTTTGATTGAAAATCTTCTTTGGACTCTTTCCACGGATTTGAGCCGAACCGATTCTTGCTCCTTTTTCGGGTTCAAGAGCAAACCCGATCCTTTCCACGGGTTAGGATCCAACCGTTACAATATGTTGAAATTTTTAAATCACACAAAAGAAAACTCTCTAAAAGAGTGAGTATACAATTTGAAGCTCACAAATTTAATCCTCACAATACAATAAGAAGCTCTCAAGAATAAGATGAAAAGAATAAAAATTAGAAGCTTTAGAGAGAATAACAATGTTGGCTTTTTGCTTGAGGATTGTAAAGATGTGGTAATCTTGTGTAAATGTGAAGTATTTAAAAAGAGAGGAAAGATAAATTCAAAATCATTTGGGTCATTAGATATAAGTAAAAGAAAAATGAATGGTTGAGATTTAAACTTAATTAGCCGTTAGACACAATACAAATAATAATATAATAATATGTCTTTTCAAAATATTTTGTTTAAAAAGAAATCAATAAAGCAACTTCACCCTCTTTTAAAAAAACTAGCCGTTAGACACAATAAAAAATAATAATATTAAAATCATTTTTCTTTTAAATTCATTTTCTTTATAAAAGCCAATAAAACATAACAAAAAGCCACATTTGTTACTTCTTCATTGCTCCAAGTGGCTTTCTCTAATTGGTTCAAATTGAATGCTTGGTCGCCACGTCACCATCTCGGGTATTTTTTCGTTAAGCTTCTTTTAGCAATATTTTCTTCATTTGAACTTCGATTTGGGTGATTCAAGAGGCGTTAGAATCATTTTTCCAAGCTCTACGATATGGTCTATTCAAATTAATAAAATTGTCAATAAAAAAAATCAGATTTGTTATCATCAAAACATAAATTAATTGAATAATTAAAATAAATTAATTTGAGATTAAGGGCCAAAAAGCCAACATTATATTCGTTCTTTTCTAGAGTTTTATCTTTTGTAGGTAGAGTTTTGCTTGTAAAAGCTGTTCTTCATAGTCTACAGGTTTATTGGGCTAGTGTGTTCATGCTGCCTGCGAAAGTCCACAGAGATGTTGATAAGATTCTACGGTCTTATCTTTGGAGAGGTAAGGAGGAGGGTAGAGATGGTGCTAAAGTTGCTTGGGATGAGGTGTGTCTTCCTTTTGATGAGAGCGATCTTACTATTCAAGATCAGTCTTCTTGGAATATAGCGAGCACGATGAAGATTTTATGGTTGTTGCTCGTTAAGTCTGGCTCTCTATGGGTTGCTTGGGTGGAGGCTTATATCCTTAATGGAAGATCGTTGTTGGAGATCGATGTTGGAGTTTGTCGATCTTTGTATTTTAGGGTCATCTTACGTACGAGGGATTTATTAAAAGAACATGTTAAGATGGAGGTGGGTGATGGCAGGAGGTGTAGAGTATGGTTGGATCCATGGTTACAAGGTGACTCGATCATTCAACAGTTTGGTGATAGGGTGATTTACGATGCGAGTAGTCGAGGGATGCGAGGCTTGCGGATTTCATTAGTTTGGATGGTAAATGAAGGTGGTTGCGTGTTTCTATGGAATTGATGGACATTTGGGATAGGATTCAGAGGGTTAGGCCGTATCCTAGTGTTGAGGATAGGTGGGTCTGGATGCTGGGTAGTCATGATGGGTTTTCGATTGGTAGTGCGTGGGATACTATTCGTCCTCATAGTATTAGGGTTGGTTGGTCGGGTTTACTGTGGTGTGGGGGAAATATCCAAAGCATTCCTTTTGTGCTTGGTTGGCTATCAAGGATAGATTGGGTACTAGAGATAGATTAAGTCAGTGGGATAGGTCGATTCCTTTGTCTTGTATTCTTTGTGGGGGGAATTATGAGTCTCGTGATCATTTGTTTTTTTCTTGTCCTTTTGGGTGAGAAATTTGGTCTAGGATCCTTACGATCAAGTCCTCTTCTCATAGGATTGGGTATTGAGAGGTTGAGTTCACTTGGATTTGCTATCAAGGCATAGGGAAGGGATTAAGGAAAAAGTTGTGGCGTCTTCTCTGGTGTGCTACGATTTACTTCATTTGGCAGAAGCGTAATCATCGTCTTCATGGAGGTTAAGTTCGTGAGCCTATGATTATTTTCCAGATCATTCGATCGTGCATTCGAGCTCGTACTGCTTCTTGGTCGGAAGATGTTCATGATTTTATTTAGTGTGCTTTTACTTTCTGCTTGTCCCCTGGCTGTGGGGTTTTATTTTTATTTTCAATGTTATTTTCTTTGGTTTGGCTTATTTTTTTATCTGTGACGATCTTTGATATTCTTAGTTGGTTTTTTGTTTTTGTGCTTGTCCCCGGGCTGTGGGGTATTTTCGCTATCTTTAGGATGTGTTGTTTAAGGACCTGTTTGGTTGTTTCGGGTTGTTGCTTGTCTTTTGGTTTTTACTTATCTTCTCAGTGTGAGCGTTTTTCGCTCTTGTGCCTTGACCTCAGGCTGTGAGGTCCTCTTTGTTGTTGTATAATATTATCAGTACCTTTTCAAAAAAAAAAAAAAAGAACCTCAAGACCCAAGTCGACAACCAAATGTGTAAGTGCAACAAACTTAGTTTTAAACCAACACAAAATTTTTTGAAAACGTGTCCGACAATCACTTGAGCTTTCAGAACCACATAACAATGCTTAAGTTCGTAACTTATGGCCTTCCAAAGAGTTCAAGAAGTGCGAAAAAGGTACTACAAGTCTTATACTGCCAACCAAGTGCGTGCGCAAGCGTCGTTTCAAAACAAATCCAAAAAATTGTTCGAAGCGTGTCTAAGTTTTAAAAAACGATCAAACAATGGTTAAAATTGTAGCTCGTGACTCACAACCTACCAAAATTTTAAAGGTTGTAAAAATAGCACTACATGACCCAACATGTCAACCAAGTGTGTAAGCGCAACAAACTTAGTTTCAAACAAACCTTAAAATGTGTTTAAAATGACCTAACAATGCTTAGTCGTAAATTGGTAACCTATAACCTACCAAAATTTTCAACAAAGAATTTAAAAAGTAATTCGTGATCCAAAGTGGCAACCAAGTGTGCAAGTGCAACAAACTTAGTCTCAATCAAACCCAAGAGGTGTTCAAAACGTGTTTGGGCATTACTTGAACTTTTAGAACGACATGGTAAAGCTCGAGTGTACGTTCGCAACTCATAACCTACCAAAAAGTCAGAAAAGTAGGAAATGGGTACTTCGTGAACCAAATTGGCAACCACGTGTGTAAGTGCAGCAACAAACCTAAAAGGTGTTCAAAACATGTTTAAGTATCACTTGAACTTTCAGAATGACGTAACGTTGCTTAACTATAAGTTCACAGCACATAACCTACGGAAAAGTTTGGAAAGTGTGAGAAGAGCACTTCGAGACCCAAAGGTGCTGGCAAGTACACAAGGGTCAGTCTCGAACCAACCTAAGAAGTGTTGAAACCATGTCCAAGTATCATTTAAACTTTGAAAGTGACCTAACAAAGCTTAAGGGTACGTTTGTAACTCGCAACCTCCCCAACAGGTTAAGGAAAAAAGAAGAGTGTGTAAGTGAACCAAATTTTTTCTCAAACAAAACCTTAAAAGTGTTCAACAAGTGTGGAAGTATTGTTCAAACTTCCCAAAGGACCTAAGGATGCTCAAGTCTAAGTTTGTGACTCGTAGCCTACCAAAAATTTCAACAAGAGTTATAAAAGCACCTCAAGACCCAAAACGGCAACCAAGTGTGTAAGTGCAACAAACTTAGTTTCAAACAAATCCAAAAAGTTTTGAAAACGTGTCCCACAATCACTTGAGCTGTGAGAACTACCTAACAATGCTTAAGTTCGTAACTTATCGCCTTTCAAACAGTTAAAGAAGCGCGAAAAAGGCAGTCCTATACTGCCAACTAAGTGCGTGCATAAGATTCGTTTCAAAACAAATCCAAAAAACTGTTCGGAGCGTATCTAAGTTTTCAAAAACGACCAAACAACGGTTATTTTGTAGGTCGTGAAATTCTGTGCTAAATTTCTCGGAGGATAAGAAGTGGGCGCGTGTAATTAACGTGCGTCTCCCAAAAAAATTCTAATTTCTCCCGCTCCGCTGGTGAAAGAGGAGTTTTGCAGGTGGTCTGAATTTGATCGTTTAATGATCAATCTTAGATTGTTGAAGAATGTGCATTCAGAGGCTTTCAGATCAATTGAAGACATTTCGTGGTGATTTACGGCAGGGTTTTTACGTGATATAGACTTCAGATCTGGATGTTTATTGTGGTTTTAATTTCTCGGTGAATTCAGTCCGGCCACATGAGATTTAGGCAGATTGAGAGAGAGGATTAGAACGGTGGATCAAGATCAAAGCACGACAGACTGAAATTCATTCGTGGTATTTAATTTTATACCGTTTGAAATCTATCCGGCAAATTCAAAGGATAGATTGATCGGAGCTGCATTGGATCCCGTTGGCAGGAGACCAGATTTCTTTCCTCGTTCAATTTCGATGAAAACTTGGATGAATTCTATTGAAATAAACGATGAAGCTTCACTCGAATGATGCAGCGACGGTGAAGAAACAAGCAATGACGCGTCTTCAACAGGTTCATGACATGGCGGCCAAAGAACGCAGATTGGCGGCGGCGAGGGATGACCTAAAATCAATTAGGAAGAACCGGTCTGAGGAACAAGAACCGATTGAGGAAAACCGCGGCTCAAGTGAGTCCCGTGCTTCAGCCTTGGTTGCTAATGGGCTAATGGTTGATGGGCCTGGAAGATCTAATGGACCGACTACATGGGCCGGATGGATATGCTGGGCTGAAGGATGAAGCCGAGTCTTCAAATTGGCTGACTAAAGCTGTTGGGCTGGCTGGTGTTGATGGGCCGCAGGATGGAGGTGAAGTTTGAAAGACACCTATTATGCCGAGACATCATGGTGAAGCTAACTCATCATGGGCTTCCTTATTTGGTTCGACAAGTGGAAAGCCTATGGCTTATACTCCTCCTACTTCCGTAGGGGATAAAATTGTGGTGACTCCCACCGAAGAGATCGAGAGATCATTGATCAAGGAGTTAGGGTATGAGAGAACTCCCTAGTAGGACAATTAATTGATGCAAAATTGCCTTATCCAGTCATTTATCGACTAATAGAGAAGATTTGGGGAAGAGTCGAAATGCCTACAATCACACTTATGGAGAATGGCCTCATTTGCTTCCAATTTAAACAACCGAAATCGATAGATTGGATCATGTCTCGTGGACCGTGGCACCTTGGGCAAAACCCATGCTCCTCCGGAAATAGACTCTAGGTATTGTCCCTAAAACTTTTATCTTTGATTCTGTTCCCGTTTGGATTAAACTAGGGAGGATCCTATTGGAATTATGGACAAATGTTAGTTGGGCTGTTGTTGCGAGTGGTATAGGAAAGCCCTTATCTTTAGATCTTGCTACCAAAGAGAGACGTAGGCTGTCATATGCCCGAGTATGTGTGGAAATGAATGTAGACAGCTCTATACTTGCTGATATAACTATAAATCTTAGGGGAGAGGAGTTTTTAGTGACCATAACGTATGAGTGGAAGCCTAGAAAGTGTAACTTGTGTTGTTCCTTTGGACACATCAATGGTACTTGTCCTAGGAGTGTAGAAAATAAAGTCATTAGAAAGGAAGTTAAAAGTAAGGTGACTCCTATTAAAGAGGTGGTTCCGTTAAGTGAGGATTATGATGATGTTGTGTTGGAGTCCTTTGAGGCCTGTGGAGGATAAGGAGGTAGAAAAACCGTGATGACTTTACTATTGTTGCTAGAAAGAATAGGGAGTTGGTCTCGGTTCATGATAAAGGAAAAAGAGTCGAGGTGATTACGAATAACTCTTTTGGCAGCCTCAGGGATGTGGGTGAAGGAGACAAATGGGCTTTATCTATAGTGGATGGCTCTCTTCCACCCCTACGTGTAAATGATTCTGACTTGGTTCTTATGAGTAAGTCCCTTGATGGTATTCCTCTGGGAGCAAAAGCTCCTATATGACCTCATGATTCGTTGGTGTTCGTGGAATGTGTGGGGTCTTAATAACCTTGTAAAGTGTAGAGCGGTGATGGCTTTTCTGGCCGTGTATACGGTGGGTTTCTGTTGTATCTTGGAAACTAGAGTTCGAGAAGAAAATTTTTATTCTATCTTTGGAAGGTTTGGTGATTCGTGGAGGTTCACTAGTAATTACAACAATAGTGGAATAGGTCGTATGTGGGTTTCGTTCACGCCTAGCGAGGTTGCTGATCAGTTTATCTCTGGTTTGGTAACATATTTGCTCTTAGGGGATAGTATAGAGGTTCTTTGTGTGTATGCCTCCAATAGTAATATTGAGAGTCGTATTTTGTGACGGCGTATGACTGAGATTTTTGTTAAATGGAGAGGGTCGGGTATGGTCCTGGGTGATTTTAATACCATTAGACTTCATTTTGAAGCCTTCGGTGGAGCTCCAAGTCCTGGGGATATAGAGGAGTTTGACATGGCTATTCGCGAGGCTGACCTTGTTGAACCATCGGTTCAGGGAAACTGATTTACCTCGACTAGTAAGGTCCATGGGTTTGGTTTGATGAGGAGGCTAGATCGTATTCTTGTGAATGATGAGGGCCTTAGTGCTTGGCCTAACATGTGGGTTAACGTCGTTCCTTGGGGCATTTTTTATCACTCTCCCATCCTTGTTTATCCCAGCTATCAGTGAAGACAGCGGGTCATCTCTTTCCATTTCTTTAACCATTGGGTTGAGGAAGCTTCCTTTTGGGATATTGTTTCTTCAGTTTGGGCTAGAGATACTAGGGTTTCGTCGATTGTGAGTTTTGTGAAAAATTTAAGGAATCTAAAGCCGCTTCTACGTAGCCATTTTTGTAAGCATATTCGACACATTAGTGAGGATGTTCGTCTTGCTAAGGATACCATGGCCCAAGCTCAGAGAGAGGTGGAGATTAATCCTCTATCTGAGAAGCTGAGTAATCAAGCAAACAGTCACAGTGAATTTTTGGAGAGCGGTTAAAGTGGAGGAAGCCACTATGTGCCAAAAGTCCAGAATACGTTGGCTGAAGTTAGGTGACGAGCATACTGCCTTCTTTCATCAGTTTGTATGGTCTCGTCAAAGCAGTAATGCTTTTGCGTTTTGTGGTTGATCCGGATGGTACTCGGTTGACTAACCATGATGAGGTGACTCAAGTGGTAGTAAATTATTTTAAAAACAGTTTGGGATCTCAGAATATTGGTTAGAATATTGGTTACAGAGAGCTTTCTCCTAGTATTGAGAATATTGTTCAGTTTAGATGGTTTGAGAAGTGCTGCCAAGCCCTTCAGGTGCCAATTGAAAGGGAGGATTTGAGACGAGTTCTTTTCTCAATGGATAGCGAAAAGGCTCCTGACCCTTATGGGTATTCAGTGAGTTTCTTCAAAGGAGCTTGGGCTGTTGTTTGGGAGGATTTCTGTGATGTTGTTTTACACTTATTTGAGACTAGTTATCTCCCTCAGGGGTGAATACAACAACCATTACTCTTATCCCTAAAAGAAATGGTGTTGTATGTATGGAAGATTTCAGGCCTATTTCTTGTTGTAATGTTATTTACAAGTGTATCTAAAAAATTTTGGATGATAGGCTTCATGAGTGGCTTCCTTTGTTTATCAGTGCCAATTAGTGTGCTTTCATTCCAGGGAGGAGTATTATTGATAATATTCTTCTTTGTTAGGAGCTTGTTGGGGGATACCATAACAACTCAGGAAAACCTCAGTGTAGTATGAAGGTTGCACTACTACAAAAACAGGCTCTCATGACGTTTTTAAACTGTCAAGAGACGGCTCTCTTGACGGTTTTAAAAACGTCGTTGAAACCAGCGTCAAGAAAGGAAAAGTTCTTGACGGTTGATTAAACGTCAAGAATAGTGAACGTTGACATTTTATAAACGTCAAATATACTTATTTTCATGACGTTTTAGAACCGTCAAGATTGATATTGTTTATGACATTTTTTAAAGCCATCAAGAATGAACTGGTTTATGACATTTTAAATCCGTCAAGAATTTTAATGTTCATGACATTTAAAACTGTCAAGAATGTTATTGTTCTTGACATTTTAAAATTGTCAAAAATGCAATTGTTCATGACATTTTAAAACCGTCAAGCATGCAATTGTTTATGACATTTTAAAACCGTCAAGCATATTTTAATTTTTTTAAAAAAAAGAAATTGTAATTGAATTATGCTGTAATTGAAAGAAATATATTCTGATTGTCCTGTAATTGTCCAACAACAGTTTCATAGATATTTGATATTCATCAAATATAGTTTCAAATCTCAAACATATATAAATAAAACCATTCACCATATATATTCAATTCCAAGACTTTACATATACATAATGAAATAGACTTTACATTAGATTTCATATTCCATTACATTGCCATGAATCCAAATCAACTTAGAAAGTCACAAAACATGCTAGCTATAACAATAATCAAAAGTATACGAATGAACCCCCCCTCTCCTCCATATGAACAATTCAAAAGAATTATCGCCTAAAGTTTCTATACATAAAGTTTCAGATTATAAAGAAGCGACACAACAAAAAATTTCCTACTTCAGAATCACAAAATATTGGTCATAATCATATGTAAGAACCCAGAAAGTCAGCTAACTCAACTCGCACCTCGTCTAGTTCTGCTTATGAGTATGATCTTCATGTATCAATCTATAAACATGCAAAATAAATTAAATGAATTGACTATACAAATAAACCAATTAACTCACAAAACCAATAGTTTGATATATAACATACCGCATTAGATATAGTTTCAAATCTCAAACATATATAAATAAAACCATTCACCATATATATTCAATTCCAAGACTTTACATACATAATGAAATAGACTTTACATTAGATTTCATATTCCATTACATTTCTAGTCACAATTTCTCTCATATACCTCATCACGTAGTATCCACACTCAGTACTCCCGACTTGTAGAGGACACTATATAAAAGCAACAAATTTGAATAACAAAGTAAACCTAATTGCTAGTAGTCTACAAAATATAATGACTTTAAAAGTTGATACTTGCCTTTACTGTTCGCCATAAAGTTTGTTTTCTACTTTTTTTAATGTTCTTTTGTGACTGAAACATCGCTATTGTTCTGTTTTGACAAGATAAGATTGAACAAATAGTTTAAATATTGTGTACATGGATATAAGAATCAACACTAAATGATATACTAGACTAACTTACGTGTTGGGGACGTATCTTATAGTTGACTTCGATGTTGTCCTTAGTGAGTTGAGGTAGAATATTGTATCATCATACGCATTTACGGCTAGCAGTGCCCAATGACCTCTAATTATACAAAATATTAGTACTAGTTTTTTGCAATGCAACTAATAAAATAACTTGACTTACCCAGGATTAAAAGGAGCAAGAACTATTTCGTTAATCTTTGAGACCATCAATCTACTGCATAAGTTTCGAACTCGAGATTCTTGCGAGTGTCCGGCAGAGGTGAGGGACGGATCTAAAAAAATGTTCTGTATATTTTCCTTCGAACCAAGAACAGATGAATACAAGTACCTACAAAATATTATAAACTTGTAAACGAGATACATAAATTTAGATCTAAAGAAATGAAATTGACTTACGTCATATAGGCCACCAATGTAAATGTTTTGACCTCATTCATGTTACAAAGATCAATGATGTCCTCTCGGAGTACAGAAGTCTTTCGACTAATACCAAAAATGCCAACAGGTAGTGGAATAGTGATACTAGAATCTTTCTTCATTATTTTCTCAGCGTATCTAAGAATCAACTTCATTCCTATTGGCAAAACTGACGTCGATTTACAGACAACCTCTCTTTCCTTAGGCATTTTTATTAAGGCTCTCTCCTAATTTAAGAAAAATATTCACTTTCAATACGATATGAATATTAAAAATTTGAGTTTATTAGAGGATCGATCACATACCTTAAAGATGTCCAACTTTACTTTGTCGTCATTTACATTGATCTCCTCTACCTCTTTCCCTTTGATTTTATCCATCAACTTACTCTTTCCTTTGATTATTTTCATCGAGTCACTCTCTTCTAAGATATTTGGCTTCAAACAGCTACCATGTCCAGATAATGGTCTAGACAAGTTTGAGTGGATATGTGCTTCTAATTTGCTTACATGCCTTCGAAGTTCTTTATTCTCAAGTATAGTCTCATCCTCACGTTTATATGTCTTTTTTACAGAATGAAAGTAATTGGTAGAAGTAACATACCCACCGACCCCATGAACACGATCGTGATGCTCTTTTGTACCCAATGCTTGGGTTAACACATCGTTAGAAGAGTGTCCTTTTTGAGACGATGAAGACGTATTCATTGAAATCTCATCCTAAAACAAAAACCAATCTAAGTTATAGAAATGTGTAAACAAAACCAATCTAGTTCAAATGTGTAATATACAAAAAGTCTTACAATTTTATGGACAACTTGTTGAACGTCGTCGTTCTCATACTCCTCTTTTTTGTTAACTCGAGCCTTCTTCCACATGATGGCTCGATCCAAATCCGCTTGATTTGAACCTTCCTTTTTCTACATTCCAATTCCATAATAAGATTAGAACAACCTTTGATAAAGTTTGATAAACTTAATAAATTAGTTCTTACCATTTCCTCGATAAGATTGGCATAACCCTTCCTCGAAATCCTATGGTTATACTTATTCTTAGATCGTCTATCTTGTTGCATAAGTCTTTTTTCCTATTTTCCAAAAATATTGTTAGTGAGAAAGTAACACACAATCTAAGCCTTACAAATATATTTGTTAGTGAGAAAGTAACATACCTGAAAAGTTTCATACAATCTAGACCTTACAAATTCTGCCCAATGGTGTTGATCAATGAATGAATACTTTTCTGGTGGAACTTGTAGGAGTTGTGGTTCATCCTTATGTGGCATAATATATTTTGTTGTTAGCCAACACTTAAACTGACGAAACGAAATGCCTGCAGTTTGGATAATATTTTTCCTAGATCTTGGATCAATGACGAATGCGGCCTAAATATTTAAAAGTGATTAATAAAGTATACATCAAGAACATTATCAATATAAGCACATTGAAATTATATATATACCTCAACCGTACTTAATATTTTATCTTTCAGCTCTACAGGCACACTTTTCCAAGATGAATATGTGATCGGGATATGATAATGTGTCCCAGATCCTATGAAAGACTTCAACTTTGCTCTATTCTCACCAATGGGTACTCCGTCTTCATTGTACATCACCACCTTCTTCTCTCCCAAACTTCTAATGCGAGTGACATCAAACATAATAGTTGGTCCTCGTGGCCTACATATCTGCTTTGGGGTTTCATTTTTAGTACCAAGATGTTCATCATCCTCAATTCCAAATGTTGGTTTCAACTCATCAACACCAGCTTCTTCATCAATAAAGTTGTCTATGTGATGTATGAATCAAAGGCTGCCAATCAAAATGAAGAAACAATTAGCATAGTATACAAGTTTTAAACAAAATTAAAAACTGATCAATTAATTGAGATGAATGAGCATAATAAACTTATGGTACTATTAGTTTGAGAACAGTAAAACAAAACCTTATAATATTATGTAGGTATCCATGTGCCTTCACAATTTGCTCGTATGTATGTTAAGATGTTGTCATCCAAGTCATTATTTAAGTCAACATCTGGCATACCATTGGGTATTCCTTCACGTTGTAGTATTGTATCACCAAGTTCATCATTGTTATATCTATCTTCAAAGTCTCTTTGTGGTGGAGTAAGCACAACTGACCATCTAACATCGCTTGGATCCTCAACATAAAAAACTTGTTTTGCTTGACTTGCTAGTATGAAGGAGTCTGACTTGTGTCCTACTCTATTCAAATCAACTAAAACATAACCAAGTTCATCAATCTGAACACCGCCATTGTTTCGAACCCAATCACATTTAAACACAGGAACATTAAACGTATTATAATTCAGTTCCCATATCTCTTGTATCACTTCATAAAATGACATATCTCCGATGACTGGATTTTTATCTTTAGAACTAGACACTTGCATTGTTTTTGCAACTAAGCTAACTCCACTATTTTGTACACTTCGTTCTTTATCACTAGATTGTGTGTGATAGCGACATCCATTTATTGCATAACCACTATATCTAATAACAAAAGGATGAGGGCCATGAGCAATCTATCGTAAGTTATCTGAAACTCCAGCATTTCCAACTTAAAGCTCAGTTGATACCTAACATGATAATTCTTATTTAAAATTGGACACATAACATGTGTAACTAAATTACTATGTTCAGCACTATACCTCTTCCCGTAGCCAATGTATAAAAGTTCGATTATGTTCCTCTTGAAGCCATTTCTGATTTCTAGACTTATTCCGATATTGTAGTTGCAAAGCCTTCATATGTTTTCTTTGTAGTCATCAATTCAAACATTGTAATATAGTTAGATTAAGTATATAAAAGTCAATAAAACAATCAAGAAAGCAAGAAAAACTTACTCTGTATATGGTTGGACATCGACTGTATTTTCCAAAACATATTGATGAGCTTGATGTAGAAGTTCTTGTTGAGGTTTGAAAGGAACTCCCATGGACAATGGTCTACCAATGTTTGAAGTATCTAAATGGTCTTGTGACTTGCGAGTCCCAAGTCCAATGGGATCTACTCCAGATAAGAAATCAGTACAAAATTCAACAGCTTCTTCTATTAAATAACTTTCAGCAATACAACCTTCTGGACGATATCTATTCCTCACAGAGTTTTTAATGACCTTCATGAATCTTTCAAAGGGATACATCCATCGAAGATATATAGGGCCACAAAGTTTGACTTCTCTAACTATGTGTACTGTGAGATGAATCATGATTGTGAAGAATGAAGGGGGAAAATACTTTTCAAACAAACACAATGTTACCACAATATCTTCTTCCAACTTGTCTAGTTGTTGTACGTCTAATACCTTGTTGCATACATAATTGAAAAAGACGCACAACCTAGTTATAGCATAACGAACATGTTTCGGTAGCACTGATCTTATCGCAATGGGAAACAACTGTTGTATGAGCACATGACAATCATGAGATTTTAAACTATTAAGTTTTAAATCTGTCATTGACACAAGGTTTCTAATATTGGAAGAGTAACCTTCAGGAACCTTTATTTCAGACAAAGTCTTCAAAACACATCGTTTTTCATCCTTTGTAAGAGTATAACACGCGGGCGGAATGAATATTTTCTTTTCACTGCTGATAGGGGCAAGCTCTGGTCGAAGTTTTAGATCAACTAAATCGCGTCTAGCATTCAATCCATCCTTACTTTTCCCAGGAATATCAAGAAGCGTACCTAAGATATTCATGGAAATTTTTTTTTTCAATGTGCATCACATCTAAACAATGGCTAACATGAAGATCCTTCCAGTATGGCAACTCAAAAAAAGAAGATAATCTATTCCAACAAATTTTGTCACTTCTGTTCATCAACTGTTTCTTATGGTTCTTCTTCCCTCTAGAAAATTCAAGATCTTTCAATTTTAAATACACATCCTCCCCATAAAGTGGCTCTGGAATTGTATCAAGTTCTTTTTTACCATTGAATGACTTCTTTTGTCGTCGATACAGATGATTTCGTGCCAAAAATCTACGATGTCCAAGGTATGCCATTTTCTTCCCATACTTTAACCTTATAGAATTTGTATTATCTCCACAAATTGGGCATGCTTTATACCCTTTCACACAACATCCACTAAGGTTACCATATGCAGGAAAATCATTGATTGTCCACAACAAAACTGACCTTAAGTTGAATGGTTCTTCTCGATAAGCATCATAACATTCAACACCACTTTCCCATAAAAGTTTTAAATCTTCAATTAGTGGTGCTAAGTATATGCCTATGTCATCCCCTGGTTGTTTTGGTTCTGAAATTAGCATTGATAGCATCATGTACTTTCTTTTCATACACAACCATGGTGGAAGATTGTAAATAACCATCACTACCGGCCAACAACTGTATTTCGAACTCATGTCACCATGAGGATTTACTCCATCGGCTGACAATGCTAAATGAAGATTTCTGGGTTCAGAACCGAAGTCTGGCCATTTCATGTCTACTAACTTCCATGCTGGAGAGTCTACTGAATGTCGTAACTTACCATCATTAATTCTTTTAGTAGAATGCCAAGTCAAGTTTTCAGCACATTCAATGCTTCTGAATAGCTTTTTAAATCGTGGAATGATTGGAAAGTACCATATCACTTTAGAGGGAATTTGCTTTCTCCTTTCATTTGTATCCTTGACGTTTTTCCACCTTGATTGACCACATTCAGGACATTCAATTGCATTAGCAAATTCTTTTCTATAGAGACAACAATTATTCGGGCATGCATGAATCTTTTCGTATTCCATTCATAATGCACCTAATGTTTTCTTTGCTTCATACAATGAATTCGGGAGCTTATTGGTAGTAGGCAGAATTTCCTTCAAAGTTTCAAGTAATTCTGAAAAACTAGTATCACTCCATCCATACCTAACTTTTAAATTATACAATTTGACTAGAGTAGACAACTTTGTGTACTTTTTGCATTCTTCGTACAATGGTTTTTCAGCATCAATAAGCAACTTCTCAAATCCAGTTGGGTCTTTTGAATATTCCTCATTAGCAACTTCAATAATTTCTTTTACACGTCCAACATCATCATCTTCACATGTATGAATGTCAAACTTTGAAGATTCATCATAGAAGGATGAGTTAGGAAGTTCTTCCCCATGCCAAAACCAAATTTTACAACTTTCATCAATACCATATTAACATACAAGTGATCTCTAACACCCTTTCTACTATGTTTTTCACAATTCCCACATTTCAAACAAGGACAACAAATATAGGAGCTAGTTGTATTAGAAAATCCAAATTTGATGAAGTTTTCCACACCCAACTCATAATCTTTAGACAATCTACTCTTGTGCATCCAAGATTTATCCATCATTGTAAATCTAATGAGAAATAAAGTTATTGTCACTATTGATAATTAAAGTGGAAGGACAAACTTAAAAACACCTAATCTTCAACAAACTACAACAATTGAACACTGTGGAAAGGCAAAATACTGTCAAACTTATACAAAGAATGACTCATAAAATCAGAAAATCAATGTTCTTTAAGCATAAACTAATTAATTCCCAATGCCACAACATAGTAAATTAATGTGAGAAATTCACAATAAACAAGCCTGTTTCAGAATTAATTATTACCAATTCCTGTGTAAAAGTACAAGTTTCATGCTTGGAGTAATTAACACAACAGGTCCAAATGTCGTTTCTAATGTGGTATCATTTTCAAAGATAAAGACTGATCCTATTAGCTCAGAAGATAGGCAGGGGGGTTCCTCTCCATAAATTGAAGGCTCAAACTTGTACTTCAAGGAAAAAGTAAACTTAACTAAGCCGGGATGGTTCCATCAGGATTTCCTCCAGTACCATTAATTGAATACTAGAGCAATTTGCATTATAAATAAACAGTTACTATACCAATATCCGTTAACATCTAAAGAACGTACACAAGGGTAACGCCCCAAACTTCAATTTCCTTCAACAGGTAAGATAGAAAAACAAGTGATAATCAAATTGAAAGCAAAAGAAACACACAAGAAAGCAAGGTATAAAATACATGTGAAACTAGATCTGAGAAGGTAAAGATAAAATTCGTACTTTCTCAATTGAAAACTCCCTTCTTCGATTATCTGTAACACAGTTCGATTACAAGTAAGTAAAATTGAAAAGAAGAAGAAAGAAGTAGATTAGGAAAAATGTTAGAGCCCAAAATTAAAATTCAATACCTTCTCAGTGTAAGCAATAACAGGAGCTTCCCTTTTACACAGGAATTGGAGACAAATGGAGGTTTTCCGGTGAATGTATTCACGCGTTTTCAAATAGAGGTGAATGTGTTACGCGTTTTCGAACAGAAAAGGTGATTACGAGTTTCAAATGGTGAATGTGGTGAACGATGAACTGAACGGTGAATGAATGAAGGGAGAACGATGAACGGTGAAAGGTCGAAGGGGAGAACGACGAACGATGAATGCAAAAGCTTGAGATTCTGGAGAAGCTTCCCTTCGAACGCGCGACAAATTAGGTTTTAGAAAAGAGAAATTGAACTTAAACTAAACGACGTCGTTTTACGAATAATTTATGACGTTTTTTAAAAACGTCAAGAATATTTTATAAATTTCTTGACATTTTTAAAAACGTCAAGGATGTTTTTATAAATTTCTTGACGTTTTTAAAACGTGGAGTAAAATTTTAAATTCTTGATGTTTAAGAAACGTCAAGCATGTCGAATTCATACGCTTCTTGACGTTTTAAGAACATCAAAAAATTAATAGATATTTCTTGATGTATTAAAAACGTCAAGGGAAAATTTATTTTACTTCACGTTTAATAAACGTCAAGAAAGATGTTTCAGAAAATTTCTTGACGTTTTTTATTAAAAATAAAATCTTTCTTGACGTTTTTCGAAAAAAACGTTAAGAAAGGAAAACTGCAAACGTCAAGAAAGCTTGTTTTTGTAGTAGTGTTGATCTACAAAAAGCATATGATTCTGTCAATTGGGACTTCCTTTTTGGTTTGTTGATGGCTATTGGCACTCCATTGAGCTTTGTGAGTTGGATTAGAGCTTGTGTCACTTCTTAGATGTTGTCCATTATGATTCATTCATCTTTGGAAGGCTTTTTTCATGGGAGGAAAGGACTTAGACAGGGTGATCCGCTATCTCCGTTCTTATTTCGATGGTCATGGAGGTCCTCTCTTGCATGTTGAACCGTCCGCCTCAAGACTTTCAGTTCCACCAGTTTTGTGAGAAGGTCAATTTAACTCATCTTACTTTTGCAGATGATCTTACGATCTTTTGTGCTGCTCATGAGTCTTCTCTGAGCTTCATTAAAGAGACTATTCAGAGGTTTGGTGAGTTATCAAGGCTTTTTGCTAATCTTGGGAAAAGCTCTATTTTTATTGTGGGGATTAATAGTGCAGAAGCTTCTCATCTAGCTGCTAAAATGGGCTTTACCATTGGTCATCTCCCTGTTCGTTATCTTGGGCTTCCTTTACTCTCAGGAAAGTTATGGATTTCTGATTGTGATCCTCTTATTCAGAGGACAATTGGTCGTATTTGGTCTTGGTCTGCTAGTGTTTTATCTTTTGCAGGTAGACTCCAACTTGTTCGCTTTGTTCTTCGTAGTCTTCATGTGTATTAGTCTAGTGTGTTCGTGCTGCCTCCAAAAGTCCACAGAGATGTTGATAAGATTCTACAATCTTATCTTTGGAGAGGTAAGGGGGAGGGTAGAGGTGGTGTAAAAGTGGCTTGGGATGAGGTGTGTCTTCCTTTTGATGAGGGTGGTCCCACATCCTTAAGGAGAGATCGTTGTGGGAGCTCGATCCTGAGGCTAGTCGATCTTGGAGTTTTAGAGCCATCTTGCATAAGGGGGATTACCTGAAAGAGCATGTTAGGATGGAAATGGGGGATGGAAGGAGGTGTAGAGTGTGGGTGGATCTGTGGTTGCAGGGTGGTTCTATCATTCAGCAGTTTGGTGAGAGTGTGATTTACGATGCGACAAGTCGGTGGGATGCTAGGCTGGTTGATTTCATTGGTTTGGATGGAGACTGGAGTTGGCCAAGTGTTGAGGATAGGTGGGTCTGGATTCTAGGTAATTGGGTTCTTGATTGCTAGTGCGTGGGATACTATTCATCCTCATTGGGTTAGGATTGGTTGGTCGGGCTTACTGTGGGTGGGGAAAATATTTTCAGGCATTGCTTTTGTGCTTGGTTCGCTATCAGGGATAGATTGGGTACTAGGGATAGGTTGAGTTTGTGAGATAGGTCGATTCCTGATCATTTATTTTTTTCTTGTCCTTTTGGATGGGAAATCTGATCAGGATCCTTATGTTCATGTCCTCTTCTCATAGGATTGGGTATTGGGGGGTTGAGTTGTCTTGGATTTTCTTTGGTTTGACTTATTTTTCTTCTCTTATTATGTTTGATCTGGCTTGGGTCGTGTTCTAGACATTTAATTTTTATTTTTTTTGTGACGCTCTTTGTTACTCTTAGTTGGTCTTTTTCTTCTCTTATTCTGTTTGATCTGGCTTGGGTCGTGTTCTAGACATTTAGTTTTTATTTTTTTTGTGACGCTCTTTGTTATTCTTAGTTGGTTTTTTGCTTTGTGCTTGTCCCCTTTTCAACAGTTGAGCTAAGCTCATGTTGGCATTGTTGTATAATATTATCATTACCTTATAAAAAAAAAAAAAGAAACCTCAAAAGTGTTCAAAACGTGTGTAAGTATCGTTTGAACTTTCGAAATGACCTAACGATGCTCAAGCGTACGTTCGTAACTCGTAACCTACCAAAAATTTTAACAAGAGTTATAAAAGCGCCTCGAGACCCAAGATGGCAACCAAGTGTGTAAGTGCAACAAACTTATTTTCTAACCATCCCAAAAGTTTTGAAAACGTGTCCTAGAATCACTTGAGCTTTCAAAACGACCTAACCATGCTTAAGGCCGTAACTTATGGTCTTCCAAAGAGTTCAAGAAGTGCGGAAAGCGCACTACCAAGTCCTATACTGCCACCCAAGTGCGCACACAAGCGTCTTTTCAAAACAAACCAAAAAATCATTCAAAGCGCGTCTAACTTTTCAAAAACGACCAAACAATGGTTAGAGTGTAGGTCGTAACTCACAATCTACCAAAATTTTAAAAGTTGTAAACATGGCACTTCCTGACCCAACATGTCAACCAAATGTGTAAGTGCAACAAACTTAGTTTCAAAAAAACCTAAAAAGTGCTTAAAACGACTTAACAATGCTTAGGTGTAAGTTCATAACCCATAACCTACCAAACATTTCAACAAGAATTAAAAAAGTAATTCATGACCCAAAGTGGCAACCAAGTGTGCAACTGCAGCAAACTTAGTCTCAAGCGAACCCAAGAGGTGTTCGAAACGTAGTTGGGCACCACTTGAACTTTCACAACGACCTAGCAAAGATTGAGTGTACGTTCCCAACTCATAACCTACCGAAAAGTAAAGAAAAGTACTAAAAGGTTATTCATGACCCAAATTTGCAACCACGTGTGTAAGTGTAGCAACATACCTAAAAAGTGTTCAAAACATGTTTAAGCATCACTTGAACTCTCAGAACGACGTAACGTTGCTTAACTATAAGTTCGTATTTCATAACCTACCAAAAAGTTTGGAAAGTGTGAGAAGAGCACTACAAGACCAAAAAGCACTAGAAAGTACGTAAGTGCAGGACACTCAGTCCCAAACCAACCGAAGAAGCGTTGAAACCGTGTCCATGTATCCTTTGAACTTCGAAAGTGACCTAACTAGGCTTAGGGGTACGTTCGTAACCCATAACCTCCCCAAAAGGTTAAGAGAAGAAAAGTGTGTAAGTGAACTAAACTTTTTCTCGAAAGAAACCTCAAAATTGTTTAAAATATGTGTAAGTATTGTTTGAACTTTCGAAACGACCTAACGATGCTCAAGCATATGTTCGTAACTCGTAATCTACCACAAATTTCAACAAGAGTTATAAAAGCAGCTCGAGACCCAAGATGGCAACCAAGTGTGTAAGTGCAACAAACTTGTTTTCAAACCATCCCAAAAAGTTTTGAAAACGCATTGGTCCTTTTTTCTACGTTTTGGGACGGAACTAAAAAACTGAGTCTGGGGTATCACCGTTTGGATTTAGAGGGTAAAAATACTTTAATTTTACTCGAAATGAGTCCACCCAGTAGTTAGATTTGAACTTTCGAGACCTTTGACATTGTTCTATGTTGGGCAGTTTCTTTCTAGGCCTCAGCATTGGCCCTTTTGTCAACGTTTTGGGACGGAACTAAAAATATGAATCTGGGGTGTCACCGTTCAGCTTTGGTGGGCAAATAAACGTTAATATTACTCAAAACGAGATTATTCAGCAGTTAGATGTAAACTTTCAACACCTTTCATATAGTTCTAAGTTGGGTAGTTTCTTTCTAAACCATAACATTGACCCTCTTGACAATGTTTTGGGACGAAACTAAAAACTGAGTTTAGGCGTCACTGTTTGGCTTTTGTGGGCAAAAAAACTTAAATATTACTCAAAACGAGACCACCCAGTAGTTAGATGTGAATTTTCGAGACCTTTGACATTGTTCTAAGTTTGATAGTTTTTTTTCTAGGCCATAGCATTGGCCCTTTTGTCAATGTTTTGGGATGGAACTAAAAACCTGAGTTTGGGCATCACCGTTTGGCTTTCGTGGGAAAAAAGTTTTAATATTACTTGAAGGGATGAAACTAAAAGATTGAGTTTGGGCATCACCGTTCGGCTTTCGTGGGAAAAAAAGTTTTAATATTACTTGAAACGAGAGCACCCAACAATTAGATGTGAACTTTCGAGACATTTGACATTGTTCCAAGTTGTGTAGTTTCTTTCTAGGCCATAGCGTTGGCCCCTTTTTTTAACGTTTTGGGACGGAACTAAAAAACTGAATCTGGAGTGTTATCTTTCAGATTTCGTGGACAAAAAAACTTTAATTTTACTCAAAATGAGACCACCCAGCTGTTAGATGTAAACTTTCGAGACCTTTGACATTGTTCCAAGTTCGATAGTTTCTTTCTAGGCCATAGCATTGGCCCTTTCGTCAACTTTTTGAGACAAAACTAAAATACTGAGTCTGGGGCATCACCGTTTGACTTTCGTCGGAAAAACAACTTTAATATCACTCGAAACAAGACCACCCAACAGTTAGATGTGAACTTTCGAGACCTTTGACATTGCTCTAAATTGTGTAGTTTCTTTCTAAGCCATAGTGTTGGCCCTACTTTCAACGTTTTAGGACGAAACTAAAAAACTGAGTCTGAAGAGTTACTGTTTGGATTTCTTAGATAAAAAAGCTTTAATATTACACGAAACGAGACTACCCAGCAGTTAGATGTGAACTTTCAAGACCTTTGACATTGTTCTAAGTTGGGTAGTTTCTTTCTAGCCCATAGCATTGGCTCTTTTGTCAACGTTTTGAGACCGAACTAAGAAACTAAGTCTGGAGCGTGATCGTTCGGCTTTCTTGGACAAAAAAACTTTAATATTACTTGAAACGAGACCACACAGCAGTTAGATGTGAACTTTCGGGACTTTTAACATTGTTATAAGTTGGGTAGTTTCTTTCTGGGCTATAACTTTGGCCCATTTGTCAATGTTTTGGGATGGAACTAAAAAACTGAGTTTGGGGCGTCACCGTTCGGCTTTTGTGGGCAAAAAAACTTTAATATTACTTAAAAAAAGGAGACCACTCAGCAGTTAGATGTGAACTTTTGACACCTTTGAGATTGTTCTAAGTTAGGTAGTTTCTTTCTAGAACATAGCATTGGCCCATTTGTCAACATTTTGGGACGGAACTAAAAGCCTGAGTCTGCGGCGTCACTGTTCGGCCTTCGTGGGCAAAAAAACTTTAATATTACTCGAAATGAGACCACCCAGCAGTTAGATGTGAACTTTCGAGACCTTTGGCATTGTTCTAAGTTGTGTAGTTTCTTTCTATGTCATAGAGTTGGTTCTTTTTTGAACGTTTTTGGACAGAACTAAAATACTGAGTCTACGGTATCACCGTTTAGATTTCGTGGGCAAAAAAACTTTAATATGACCCGAAACGAGATAAATGATGGGTCGCTGGTAGATGGGCCATCGGTGAATGATGGGTCGCCCATTGCATATGATATTAGGCTTTCACGAAAGGAGATCTTACCTGCTGGTGGTTCAAAAATTCATCCTGCTAGGCCAAATGTAGCTGCCAAAATAAATGGGCCTAGGATGGAGGCTATTAAAGGGGCTTCAAAGATTGGGTTGACTGATAGGCAGTTGAATGATGGGCCAGCCATAAGAGGGCCATTTGGAGTTAATTCAAATGGTGGGCCGACTGTTTCGAATCATGGGCATGATGTGCAGAATTCAAAGAAATTAGGAGGTGAAGCCAAAAAAGGAGTAAATTCATGGGCTTCCTTATTTGGTTCAACAAGTGGTTTCTCTATGACCTATACACTGATAGAACTAAGTCATGCACAGCGGAAAAAGAATCGAATTTCTACCCTAATTGCCACAATTAACATGTAACCATAAACTAATCAAATTAGGGTTTTATGAAATATTACCTTTGAAGCTTTCAAAAAGTTTGATATCTTCTTACCAATTCTAACCGAGACCACCACTAGTACTCAACTGCTATCCTCTAGACAAACAACCGGGTTGTGGGACCCAATTTTGGTGTAGAAAGTAATGGAGATAAAATGGGATTGGAAAGTTTTTTTTTCTTTTGTTGAGATGATGAAAATGATAAAAGAGGCAAAAGTCCTTCAACATTTGAAAACACCTCTATTTATAACCTAATTACATGAAAAAATGCAGGCAATTCATTTGCCAAATCTCAACACCAAATGTTCCACTAACAATTAGTGGAACTTAGTGGGCTAGGTGTCTATATCTCATATAGCCACATATCCCACTAAGAGTTAGTGGGATTATCCAACAAAATAACTTAGTCCAAGGGTAAAATGGTCATTAGATATTTCTAGTCAAAAGTCAAACTTTGACTTTTCTTAGTCAAAAGTCAATATTTTGACTTTTTACCATTTTGTCCGTCTTGACTAATTCCAACCTCCCGAGCATGAATCCGCATTCATTTTTCCAAAATTCAAATCACATTTGAATATAAGGCCGGTCAAAGTTTGACTTTTCAAAGTCAAAAGTCAACATTTTGACTTTTTACTATTTTTGACCAATTCCATCAATTTCGAGCTTCTTAGTGTGAATCCGCATTCATACTTATAGTATGTAAAACATAAAGCTCTATTTCTAATTAGAAGAGCGACGACTATATCACTATATTTGTCGGTTTCCCTTTCTTCTCCCAATTCGAACAATTCGACTTATTTCATCACATTGTTCTAAGTTTAATCCATATGAGCTAGCAGAGGAACCTAATGGACCTATAGATCATGGACTCCAACGATTCAAGATTAACTAGCTAAACTCTTTTAAACCGAGTTAATCAACATTCGTTAACTAACGGGTCATTCCACTAATGTCATGTAGTTGCACTCCCCTCACTATAGATATATTTGTGTCCATTTGATAAAACCATAATCAGTAAGTTAATCCTTCACAGGTTGCTCGTAACCTTGGCTGGGTCAAAATATCGTTTTACCCCTAAGATTACATCTTGCTCCTTAAGTCCCACTAATCCACTATTGAACAATTGGTTTAAGGTTCAACCTATAAACTTAATCCCTCTCGGGCCAATGAGAGGGTGGGGCCCCTTGTTCAAGACTTGGATTCAGTGCTTAAGAGAACAACCTATCTACTAACCCTAAAGCGGGTAGGAGTGAATTCCATCTTGTACCCTATGTTCCCAGCTATCCACCCGATCTTACCCCTGAAATGGGAGGCTTATTGGGCCAACGCTGATGAGCTGCCCTCACCTATGCAGATCTAAGGATAATCTCGTGTGAACAGGAGTTCATAGTTAACTCAGGATTAAGACTAAGTTACCTAGGTCATCAATAATTGAGATAGTCAGTTTTAAACAGTAAACGGTGTTATAACGTAAAAAAGACTAATTCATGGTTCAGTCTTACGTAAACATTTTACATAGGATGCCCCCACTTTCATGTCTCTACATGAACGATAAGGATCACCTCGTTTGTACTACAAAGTGGGCCGCATCCATAGTTTCTCTAAATAAGGCGCCCAACCTTTATTTCATATACTATAGACTATTTAGGCTATATACTCGAACTTGATTCACGTTTATGTTTACACATAAAGTTCAAGTTTATTCAAAAATAGCCTTGGAACTTGATTTATTGGATTTAAGATTATAATATTTAATTTCTCAATAACAACTTTATCGAACAGAATATGATTTACAAACTACGAGTTTTAGGACAAAAAATTCCAACATACACCTCCGACTACCGTGGGAGAGAAAATTGTGGTGACCCCATCTGAAGAAGTTATTAGTCAAGGAGTTAGAGTGTGGGAGAACTCCCTCGTCGGGCAATTATTTAATGCCAAATTGCCGTATCCAGTCATCTATCATCTTATAGAGAAGACTTGGGGTAGAATTGAAATGCCCACTATCACTCTGATGGAGAATGGGCTCATCTGCTTTCAATTCAAACGTACGAATTTGGTATAGTGGATCTTGTCCCGTGGCCCATGGCACGTTGGAGGAAAACCTATGCTCCTCCGAAAATGGATTCCAGGTATTGTTCCTGAAACCTTTGTCTTTGATTCAGTACCTGTTTGGATCAAGTTAGGGAGGATCCCTTTGGAGTTATGGACGGATGCCAGTTTGGTAGTTGTAGCGAGTGCGATAAGAAAACCTCTATCTTTTGATCTTGCTACCAATGCCCGTATATGTGTGAAATTGAGTATGGACAGTACTATGCCTTCCAAAATAACTGTAAATCTTAGAGGAGAGGAATTCATAGTAAACATTACTTACGAGTGGAAATCGAGAAAATGTAACTTATGTCAATCATTTGGACACTCAAATGGCACCTGCCCTAAGAAAATAGGAAATGAAGTTAGTAAAAAGGAAGCTGTAAGTAAGGTGGATTCTGTTAAAGAGGGAGTTCCTATTAAAGAGGTGGTTCCAACTTGTGAGGAGTATGGTGATATTGTGTTGGAGTCCTTCCAACAGCTAGAAGAATGAGAGATCATTATCCCTAAATTGACTGAAAAGGTGGAGGAAGTGTGAAAACCGTGAGGAATTTACCCTAGTTGACAAGAAAAATAGGGGGATGATTTTTGTTCGGGACAAAGGGAAAAGAGCATAAATGATTATGACTAACTCTTTTGACAGTCTCATGGAGGTGGATAAAGGGGATAAATAGGCTTTATCTCTAGTGGATGGCTCCCCTCCACCCTTACGAGTAGGAAACTCTACTATGGTCCTTTTGAGTACTACACGTGATAGAATTCCTCTAGGAGATGCAACTCCCATATGACCTTATGATTAGTTGGTGTTCATGGAATTTGCGAGGCCTTAATAGCCCTGTAAAGTGTAGAGCGATGAAGGATTTTTTAGCCATGTCTACAGTGGGTTTCTGTTGCATTCTAGAAAGTAGAGTTTGAGAGGAAAATTTTGACTCAATCTCTGATAGGTTTGGTGATTCGTGGGGTTTACTAGTAACTACAACAATACTGGAGTAGGTCGGGTGTGGGTTGTGTGAAAACGTAACAGATTTGTGTTCACGACTTACGAGGTTGTCGATCAGTTTATTTTTGGTCTAGTAACAAATTTGATCTCAGGGGAGAGGGTAGAGGTTCTATGTGTGTATGCCTCTATTAGTAATATCGAGAGACGTGTTTTATGGCGGCGTGTGTCTAAGATTTCTGCTGGATGGAAAGGGCCGAGTATGGTCATTGGGATTTTAATACCATCAGACTCCATTCTGAAGCATTCAGGGGAGCTCCTAACTCGAGGGATATGGAGGATTTTGACATGACTATTCGAGAGGAAGACCTTGTTGAACCCTCGGTTCAGGGGAACTGGTTTACCTGGACTAGTAAGATCCATGGTTCTGGTTTGATGAGGAGACTTAATCCTGTCTTAATGAATGATGAGGGACTTAGTGCTTGGCCTAACATGAGGGTTAACATCCTCCCTTGGGGTATATCTGATCATTCTCCCATGCTTGTTTATCCCAGCCATCAACGAAGTCAGCGGATGGTCTCTTTCCGTTTCTTTAACCATTGGGTTGAAGAATCTTCCTTATGGATGTTGTTTCCTCTGTTTGGACCAAAGATACTAGAGTTTTTCCGATTGTGAGTATTGTGAAGAACTTAAGAAATCTCAAGCCAATTCTTTGCAACCATTTTGGTAAGCATATCCGGACCATCGGTGAGGATGTTCGTCTTGCTAAGGATACCACGAATCGAGCTCAAAGAGAGGTGGAGATTAACCCTCTGTCAGAGGATCTGAGTAATCACGCGAGCTTAGCCACTGTGAACTTTTGGAGAGCGCTTAGAGTGGAGGAAGTCGCTATGCGACAAAAGTCGCGAATCAGGTGGCCGAAGTTAGGTGACCAAAATACTGCCTTTTTTCATCGGTCTGTCCGATCAAGGCAGAGCAGTAATGCATTGCGATCAGTTATTGATCCGGATGGTAATCGGTTGACTAACTATGATCAGGTTACTCAAGTGGTAGTAAATTATTTCAAAACTGGTATGGGTTCTCAGAATATTGGATATAAAGAGCTTTCTACTAGTATTGAGGATATTGTTAAGTTTAGTTGGACTGAGGAGTGCTGCCAGGTCCTTCAGGCGCCAATTGGTAGGGAGGAGGTGAGACGTGTTCTATTTTCCATGGATAGTGGAAAGGCTCCAAGCCTTGATGGGTATTCGGTTGGCTTCTTCAAAGGAGCATGGACGATGGTTGGAGAGGATTTATGTGATGTCGTCTTACACTTCTTTGAGACTAATTACTTCCCTCAAGGGGTGAATACAACTGCTATTACGCTAATTCCTAAAAGGAACGGTGCTGATCGGTTGGAGGATTTCAGGCCTATCTCTTGTTGTAATGTTATTTACAAGTGCATTTCAAGAATATTGGCTGATAGGCTTCGTGTGTGGCTTCCTTCTTTTGTAAGTGCAAACCAATCAACTTTCATCCCTGGGAGGAGTATTATTGACAATATACTTCTTTGTCAAGAGCTTGTATGGGGTTACCATATGAACACAGGAAAACCTTGGTGCACTATGAAGGTTGACCTCCAAAAAGCATATGATTCTATTAATTGGGATTTCCTCTTTGGCCTGTTGATTGCTATTGGAACGCATTTAAGATTTGTGAGTTGGGTTCGAGCTTGTGTCACCTCTCCGATGTTCTCCATTATGATTAATGGATCGTTGGAAGAGTTTTTCCATGGAAGGAAAGGTCTTAGACAAGGTGATCCTTTATTCTGGTTCTTATTTGTGATGGTCATGGAGGTGCTATCTCGCATGTTGAACAGCCCGCCTCAGAATTTTCAATTCCACCAGTTTTCTGAGAAGGTTAGGTTAACTCATCTTACTTTTGCAGATGATCTGATGATCTTTTGTGTTGCTGATAATTATTCTATGAGTTTCATAAAAGAGACTAGTCAAAGGTTTGGTGAGCTATTGGGGTTGTTTGCTAATCTTAGTAAAAGCTCTATTTTTCTTATGGAGGTTAATCGTGTGGAAGCTTCTCAACTAGCTGCGAACATGGGTTTTACCATTGGTCACCTCCCTATTCGCTATCTTGGTCTTCCTGTTCTCTCAGGAAGGTTACGGAGCTCTGATTGTGATCCCCTTATTCAGCAAATTACCAGTCGTATTCGATCTTGGTGTGCTAGAGTGTTATCTTTTGCAGGTAGACTTCAGCTTCTTCGCTCAGTCCTTAGGAGTCTTTAGGTTTATTGGGCTAGTGTGTTCGTGCTTCTTGTGAAAGTCCACAGAGACGTTGATAATATTTTGAGGTCTTATCTGTGGAGAGGTAAGGAGGAGGGTAGAGGTGGAGCTAAAGTTTCCTAGGATGAGGTTTATCTTCCTTTTGATGAAGGAGGTCTTGCTATTCGTGATGGATCGTCTTGGAATATAGCAAGCACGTTGAAGATCTTATGGTTGCTGCTAGTTAAATCCTGTAGTTTGTGCGTTGCTTGGGTGGAAGCTTATATCCTTAAAGAGAGATCGATACTGGGGTTGGACGATCTTGGTGTTTTAGGGCCATCTTGCGTAAGTGGGATATCCTTAAAGATCATGTTAAGATGGAGATGGGTGATGGCAGGAGGTGTAGAGTGTGGTTGGATCCATGGATTCAAGGTGGCTCGATTATCCAGCGGTTTGGGGAAAGGGTGATCTATGATGCGGGTAGTCGGCAGGATGCGAGGCTTGTGGATTTCATGGGTCTGGATTGTGAATGGAGGTGGCTGCTTGTTTCTTTGGATTTGATGGACATTTGGGATAGGATTCGGGAAGTTAGGTCGTGGCCGAGTGTTGAGGATAAGTGAGTCTTGGTGCTGGGTAGTCATGATAGTTTTTCGATAGATAGTGCATGGAAGACTATTCGTCCTCATAGTAGTAGGGTTGACTGGTCGGTTTACTGTAGGGTGGGGGAAATATTCCTAAGCACTCCTTTTGTGCTTGGTTGGCTATCAGGGATACATTGGGTACTAGGGATAGGTTAAGTCGGTGGGATAGGTCGATTCTTTTATCTTGTATTCTTTGTGGGGGAAACTCTGAGTCTCGTGATCATTTGTTTTTCTCCTCACAAAGTATACATGATAAAGGAATTGACCTATCCCACCGACTTAACCTATCTTTAGTACCCAACCTATCCTTGATGGCCAACCAAGCACATAATGAGTGCTTAGGAATATTTTCCCCACCCCACAGTAAACCGGACCAACCAGTCCTACTACTATGAGGGCGAATAGTCTCCACACGCACTGGCGATTGAAAAACTATCATGACTCCCTGGCACCCAGACCAACCTATCCTCAACACTCGGATTCGACCTCACTCCCTGAATCCTTTCCCAAATGTCCATCAGATCCAAAGAAACAAGTGACCACCTCTAATCTCCATCCCGACCCATGAAATCCACAAGTCTCGCATCCCACCGACTACCCGCATCATAGATCACGCTCTCCCCAAACTGCTGGATAATCGGTCCACCCTGAATCCATGGATCCAACCACACTCTACACTTCTTGCCATTGCCCACTTCTATATTAACATGAGCTTCAAGAATTTCCCGCTTACGCAAGATTGCCCTAAAACACCAAGATCGACCCACCCCAACATCGATCTCCGCACAACGATCTCCCTTTAAGGATATAAGCTTCCACCCAAGCAACCCACAAAACTACCAGATTTAACTAGAAGCAACACATAAGATCTTCAGCGTGCTTGCTATATTCCAAGAAGATCTATCACGAATAACAAGACCTCCTTCATCAAAAGGAAGACAAACCTCATCCCATGCAACTTTATCACCACCTCTACCCTCCTCCTTTCCTCTCCAAAATAAGATCTCAAGATCTTATTAACATCTCTGTGGACTTTCATAGGAAGCATGAACACACTAGCCCAATAAACCTGAAGGCTCCGAAGGACTGAGCAAACAAGCTGAAGTCTACCTACCTACAAATGATAACACTCTAGCAGAGCAAAGACCGAATACGACTGGTAATACGCTGAATAAGGGGATCACAATCAGAGCTCCACAATCTTCTAGAGAGGAGAGGAAGCCCAAGATAACGAACAGGGAGGTGACTAATGGAAAAACCCATATTACCAGCAAGCCGAGAAGCTTCCGAACTATTAACCCCCACAAGAAAATAGAGCTTTTAGCAAGATTAGCAAACAGTCCCGAAAGCTCACCAAACCTCTTAATAGTCTCTTTTATGAAACTCATAGAATAATTATCAGTAGCACAAAAGATCATCAGGTCATCTGCAAATGTAAGATGAGTTAATCTGACCTTTTCACAAAACTGGTGGAATTGAAAATTCTGAGGCGGGCTGTTCAACATGCGATATAGCACCTCCATGACCATCACAAATAAAGAACGGGGATAAAGGATCACCTTGTCTAAGTCCTTTCCCTCCCATGGAAAAAACCTTCCAACGATCAATTAATCATAATGGAGAACATCGGTGAGGTCACACACGCTCGGACCCAACTCACAAATCTTAAAGGCGTACCTATGGCAATCAACAGGCCAAAGAGGAAATCCCAATTAACAGAATCATAAGCTTTTTGGAGGTTAACCTTCATAGTGCACCGAGGTTTACCTCTGTGCAAATGGTAGCCCCCTAGAAGCTCCTAACAAAGAAGAATATTGTCAATAATACTCCTCCCATAGATGAAAGCTGACTTGTTTCCACTCACAAAAGAAGGAAGCCACACACGAAGCCTATCTGCCAATATTCTTGAAATGCACTTGTACATAACGTTATAGTAGGATATAGGCCTGAAATCCTCCAACCGATCAGCACCATTCCTTTTAGGAATAAGTGTAATAGCAGTCGTATTCACCCCTTAAGGGAAGTAATTGGTCTCAAAGAAGTGAAAATTCTTCTTGTCTTTTATATTGTTTGTAATGCTAGTTGTTTTGTTTGTTGGTTTTTTGTACTTGTCCCCGGGCTGTGGGGTTGCTTTCTTTCGGGTGGGTTGTTTTTGGATTCTTTTGGTTGTTTTGTCCAGTTGCTTGTTTTGTGAGCATTGTTACGCTCTTGTATCTTGAACTTAGGCTGTGAGGTCCAACTTGGTGTTGTATAATATTATCATTACCTTTTTAAAAAAAAGCCGAACAGTGATGCCCCAGACTCAATTTTTTGATTCATTCCCAAAACGCTGAAGAAAAGCGCAATGGGCTAGAAAAGAGACGACCACACTTAAGACGGTGTCTGACGCCTCAGAAGTTCACATCTAACTACAGGGTAGTCCGATTTTGAGTGATATTGAAGTTTCTTGCCCACAAAAGACGAACGGTGTGCCCAAACTCGGTTTTTTAGTTCCGTCCCAAAATGCCAAAGAAAGGGCCAATGGCCTAGAAAGATACGACAGAACTTAGAACGGTGTCGAAGGCCTTAAAACTTCACATCTAACTACTGGGTGCTCCAATTTTGAGTGATATTGAAGTTTCTTGCTCACAAAAGCCGAACGGTGATGCCCAAGACTCAGTTTTTTAGTTTCGTCCCAAAACGTCGATGAAAGGGCCAATGGCCTAGAAAGAGACGACCAGACTTAGAACGGTGTTGGAGGCCTTGAAAGTTCACATGTAACTACAAGATGGTCTGATTTTGAGTCATATTGAAGTTTGTTGCCCACAAAAGCCGAATGGTGATGCCCCAGACTCAGTTTTTTGGTTCAGTCCCAAAATGCCGAAGAAAGGGCCAATAGACTAGAAAGAGACGACCGAAATTAGAATGAGCTTGGAGACCTCGAAAGTTCACATCCAACTATTGGGTGGTCCGATTTTGAGTGATATTGAAGTTTCTTGCCCACAAAAGCCAAACGTTGATGCCCCAGACTCGATTTTTTGGTTCCATCCCAAAACACCGAAGAAAGGGCCAATGTGCCTAGAAAGAGACGACAGGACTTAGAACGGGCTCGAAGGCCTTGAAAGATCATATCCAACTACTGAGTGGTCCAATTTTGAGTAAAATAGAAGTTTCTTGCCCACAAAAGCCGAACGGTGATGCCACAGACTCTGTTTTTTGGTTCCGTCCCAAAACTCCGAAGAAAGAGCCAATGGCCTAGAAAGAGACGACCGGACATAGAACGGTGTCGGATTCCTTGAAAGTTCACATCTAACTACTCGGTGGTTCGATGTTTTTTTTGAAAAGGTAATGAAAATTTTATGCAACAACAATGTGGACCTCACAGCCTGAGGTCAAGGCACAAGAGCATAACAACGCTCACAAAACCCATAGTAAAACAACCCACCCGAAAGAAATCAACCCTACAGCCCGAGGACAAGTACAAGAAAAAACCAACAAAGAAAATAACTTGCGTTACAAACAATATAAAAGACAAGAAGAATCCAAACCAAAGAGAAAGACAACAAAGACAATAAAGAAAAAACCCCACAGGCCGGGGACAAGCAAAATAAAAGCACACTAAATAACACCATGAACTCCATCGAACCAAGAAGCAGCACGAGCTCTAATACACGACCGAATGAGCTGGAAAATAACCATAGGCTCATGAACTGCACCTCTATGAAGATGATGATCACGCTCTTGCCAAATGAAATCAATTGTAGCATACCAGAGACGACGCCACAACTTTTTCCTCACTCCCTTCCCAATCCCTTGATCACAAATCCAAGATAACTCAAACCCCCAATACCCGATCCTATGGGAAGATGACATAATCAAAAGGATTCTAGACCAAATTTCCCACCCAAAAGGACAAGGAAAAAACAAATGTTCACGAGACTTAGAGTTCCCCCACAAAGAATACAAGATAAAGAAATCGACCTATCCCACCGACTTAACCTATCCTAGTACCTAACCTATCGCTAATAGCCAACCAAGCACAAACGGAGTGCTTAGGAATATTTCGCTCATCCCACAGTAAAACCGACCAGCCAACCCTACTACTATGAGGACGAATAGTCTCTCACGCACTAGCAATCGAAAAACTATCATTACTATCCGACACCCAGACCCACCTATCCTCAACACTCGGACTCGACCTCACTCCCTAAATCCTATCCCAAATGTCCATCAAATCCAAATAAACAAGCGGCCACCTCCATTCACCATCCAGACCCATGAACTCCACAAGCCTCGCATCTTGCAGACTACCCGCATCATAGATCACCCTCTCCCTAACTGCTGGATAATTGAACCACCCTGAATCCATGGATCCAACCACACTCTACACCTCTTGCCATTGCCCACCTCCATCTTAACATGATCTTTAAGGATATTTCGCTTACGCAAGATGGCCCTAAAACCCCAAGATCGTCCCACCCCAGCATCGATCTCCCACAACGATCTCCCTTTAAGGATGTAAGCTTCCACCCAAGCAACCCACAAACTACTAGATTTAACTAGCAGCAACTATAAGATCTTCAACGTGCTCACTATATTCCAAGACGATCCATCGCGAATAGCAAGACCTCCCTCATCAAAAGGAAGACAAACTTCATCCCAGGAAACTTTAACTTCACCTCTACCCTCCTCCTTACTTCTCCACAGATAAGACCTCAAAATCTTATCAATGTCTCTATGGACTTTCATCGGAAGCACGAACACACTAGCCCAATAAACCTGAAGACTCCTTAGGACTGAGAGAACAAGCTGAAGTCTACCTGCAAAAGATAACACTCTAGCAGACCAACACCGAATACGACCGGTAATTAGTTGAATAAGGGGATCACAATCAGAGCTTTGTAACCTTCTTGAGAGAAGAGGAAGACACAGATAACGAACAGGGATGTGACCAATGGTAAAACCCATGTTCGCAGCAAGCTGAGAAGCTTCCACAGTATTATCCCCCATAAGAAAAATAGAGCTTTTATCAAGATTAGCAAACAACCCTCATAGCTCACCAAACCTCTAAATAGTCTCTTTTATGAAACTCATAGAATAATTATCAACAGAACAAAAGATCATCAGATCATCCGCAATGTGCCTAGAAAGAGATGACCAGACTTAGAACGATATTTTGAGTGATGCTGAAGTTTCTGGCCTAGAAAAGCCGAACGGTGATGCCCTAGACTGTGTTTTTTTGTTCCGTCGAAAAAACGCAGAAGAAAGGGCCAACGTGCCCGAAAAGAGACGACTAGACTTAGAATGGTGTCGGAGCCTTAAAAGTTCACATCTAACTATTGGGCGGTCCGATTTTGAGTGATATTAAAGTTTCTTGCCCACGAAAGCCGAACGGTGATGCCCCAGACTGAGTTTTTTGCTTTCGTCCCAAAACGGTCGAAGAAAGGGCCAACATGCCCAGAAAGAGACGATCAGACTTAGAACGGAGTCGAAGGCCTCGAAGTTCACATCTAAACAACTGGGTTTGTCCGATTTTGAATGATGTTGAAGTTTCTTGCCCAGAAAACGAGCCGACGAATGGAATGATGAGCCATAGTCTGAGGTTTTTGGTTTCGTTGAAAAACGCCGAAGAAAGGGCCAACGTGCCTAGAAAGAGACAACTGAACTTAGAATGTTATCGGAGGCCTCAAAAGTTCACATCTAACTACTGGGCGGTTCGATTTTGAGTGATATTGAAATTTCTTGCCCACCAAAGCCGAACGATGAAGCCCAGACTCAATTTTTTGGTTCCGTCCCCAAACGCCGAAGGGCCAATGTGCCTAGAAAGAGACGACCAGACTTAGAACGGTGTCAGAGGCCTCGACAGTTCACATCTAACTGCTAGGCGGTCCAATTTTAAATGGTAGTGAAGTTTCTTGCCCATAAAAAGCCGAACGGTGATGCCCGAAGACTCAATTTTTTTCGTTCCGTCCCAAAACGACGAAGAAAGGGCCAATGTGCCTAGAAAGAGACGACCGGATTTAGAGCGGTGTCGAAGACCCCAAAAGTTCACATCTAACTACTGGGCGGTCCGATTTTGAGTGATACTGATGTTTGTTTCCCACAAAAGCCGAACGGTGATGCCCCAGACTCAGTTTTTTGGTTTCGTCCCAAAACGCCGAAGAAATGGCCAATGTGCCTAGAAAGAGACGACCATACTTAGAACGGTGTCGGACGCCTCGAAAGATGACATCGATTTGCTGTGTTGTCGATTTTAAGTGATATTGAAGTTTCTTGCCCACAAAAGTCGAACGGTGATGCCCTAGACTCAATTTTTTTGTTCTGTCCCAAAATGCCAAAGGAAGGGCCAAGGTGCCTAGAAAGAGACGACCGAACTTAGAACTATGTCGGAGGCCTCGAAAGTTCACATCCAACTGTTGGGTGGTCTGATTTTAAGTGATATTGAAGTTTCTTGCCCACAAAAGCCGAACGGTGATGCTCTAGATTTAGTTTTTTGGTTTCGTCCCAAAACGTCGAAGAAATGGCTAATATGCCTAGAAAGAGACGACCGGACTTAGAACGATGTCAGAGGCCTCGAAAGTTCATATCTAACTACTGGGCTGTCTGATTTTGAGTGATATTGTTGTTTCTTGCCCACAAAAGCCAAACAGTGATGCCCTAGACTCAACTTTTTGGTTTCGTCCCAAAACGCCGAAGAAAGGGCCAATGTGCCTATAAAAAGACGATCAGAATTAGTGAAGGGATAAAAGCCCTATGGCAGCGGAATAATTTATAGAACCGTTTCTCAAATTAATTGGGGAATCTTAAAATACCGATACATTGGCAAAATTTTAGAATTAAAATTCTAAATAGATTCTAAGCATGCTTTGAAAGATAAGATACGAGAACTTACTTTCGATGAAGTCTCTGAATTGACAAAGCAGTCTCCAAATTGGGAAACCACCAATCGGAGACCTTCCTATCCTCTGGGATTGGTTTGTGGGAACCAATTGGGGTGGGAAAATGTTTAGAGATATTTGAGAGAAACTCTTTTTGAACTTGGCTAAAGAAAACTGTTTTCTTCTAGATATTTATAGCACTCTTTCCTTCTTGTAATAGGAAAAAGAGTAGGAGAGAATCATGAGATGCTTAATATCAAATCTACTAATTCATTAACAATTAATCAATTAGTTAATAATTAATTAAATTATATTTAATTAATATTTCATTCAAATCTTATTTGAATAAATATCTCTCCAATATCTTATACATTTATATTAATATAATTAATTAAATCATATTTAATTAATATCTCTACAATGTCACTTTAAATTTAATTAAATAAAACTAAAATATTAAATAATTCTCCAATTAATTAATAGTTAAGTTAAATATAAGATATTTAACTTAAATTAAATTTGAATCATATTCAAATATAAGTTTCTCTCATAACCAATAATTTTAATATGAATCCAATTCACATTAATATTTGAACTTATTCAAATATTTTATCTCTCATAAATTAATTTTGAATCATATCCAAAATTAAATTTATAAAAAAGTTTCACAAACTTTATATTATAATGTATCACTATACATTTAACTAATTCCCGAAGTATATTTGAACATTTCAAATTACAACCAAATATAAATAAATCTCGTTACCCTTTACGAGCTAGGAAGGGGACCTAATGGACCTACAGATCAGAAGCTACAACGATCTGAGATTAATTGGCTAAACTCATTAACCACATTAATCAATATTCGTTAACTGTGTGTACACTCCACTAAAGACTCACAACTGAACTCTTCTCACTGTAGATATATTTCTGTGTCCACAGATATAGATCAATAACAGTAAGTCAGTCCTTCACGAGTGTTCATAACACCAGCTGGGTTAATTTACCGTTTTACTCTTGGGTTACCTCTAATCCTTAAATATCAGTGCTCCTCCAATGAACAACCTATTTATGGTCCTACCAATAAACAAAAATCCCTCTCATGCCATGGAGAGGGTAAGGCCCTTTGTCAATTCCTGGAGACACCATTTAAGGGAACACTCATCTACTTACCCTAAAGTAGGAAATGAGTGAATTCCATCTTGTGTAATTATGTTTCCAGCTCCCCACTCCGTCTTGTCCCCAAAATGATAAGCTTATTGAGTCGGTGATCTGGTCACTCTAACCCGTACAAATCAAAGGACAATCCCTCGTGAATAGGAGTTCAAAACACACTCAGGATTAAGACTAAGTTACCTAGGTCATCCTAGTGAAATAGACACCTAACTAGTTAATGGAGTTACATCTAGTGGTTACTAATTCGCAGTCCGGTCTTATGCAAACTCATTGCATAAGACACCCTCACTCGCATGTCAACTACACGAATGCATTAGATCATTGTGTTTGTATCAAATACAAAGTGAGCGATATCAATAGTGTTACCAGGATAAGGTACCCAATCTTATCCTTATACTATAGACCCTTTAAGCTGATTTTTAACATCGATCCCTATATGTCTCTACATACTGTTCAAGAGTCATTAAACAACTTAGGATGTTAGTTTATTTGATATGGATTATTAAGACAAAACTAATAATTTAATCAATAACAATTATTACAATAATAACACTTTATTAATAATGGTCAATGAATTATATTTACAATCTACGAGTTTTAGGAAATCTAGTCCCTTTGGGATATACATAATAAAGTAATTCTCTAACATTGGAAATCGTCAAATGTACAAGTATACTACATAAAACGTATATATACAAATACAATAAACTAGGGCATCCTCATACCCATTACACATCTCCCACTTACTCTAGATTACCTAATGTACATATCTCGTAGACCTAGGCCCTCTAGAAGACCCTCAAACACTTTAGCCGTGAGAGTGTTTGTAAATGGATCAGCAATATGCCCCACTATTATTTAAATAAAAAATTATGGGTTGGTTCATGTTTGGAACAACTTCCAAATCATGCAGGAACTTCCTAAGCCAAACTGCTTCTTTTGCTGCTTCACAAGCAGCGACGTATTCAACCTCTATATAGAGTGTGTAATGCATCCTTACTTAATGCTACGTCATACCACAACTCCCCCTTTTAGGCTGAACACTGATCCCAACATGGATTTCCTAGAATCCTTATCAGTTTGTAAATTAGAGTTAGTGTATACCGTAAGGATCAAGTTCTTCGCTCCATCTAACTACTGGGCGGTACGATTTTGAGTGTATACAGATTTTGAGTGATCTTGAATTTTCTTGCCCACAAAAGCCGAACGGTGATGCCCCAGACTCAGTTTTTTGGTTTCGTCCCAAAACGCCGAAGAAAGAGCCAATGTGCCTAGAAAGAGATGAATGGACTTACAACGATGTCGGAGGCCTCGAAAGTTCACATCCAACTGCTGGGTGGATCAATATTGAGTGATATTAAAGTTTCTTGCCCACAAAAGCCGAATGGTGATGCACCAGACTCAGTTTTTTGGTTTCGTTCCAAAACGCCGAAGAAAGGGCCAATGTGCCTAGAAAGAGATAATCGGACATAGATCGATGTCAAAGCCCTTGAAAGTTAACATCAAACTACTGGGTGGTCCAATTTTTGAATGATATTGAAGTTTCTTGCCCTCAAAAGCCGAACGGTGATGCCCCAGACTCAATTTTTTGGTTCCGTCCTCAAAATGCCAAAGAAATGGCCAATGTGCCTAGAAAGAGACGACTAGACTTAGAACGGGTGTCGCATGCCTCGAAAGTTCCCATCCAACTGCTGGGTGGTTCAATTTTGAGTGATATTGAAGTTTCTTGCCCACAAAAAGCCGAACAGTGATGCCCCAGACTCAATTTTTTGGTTTCGTCCCAAAACGCTGAAGAAAGGGCCAATGTGCCTCGAAAGAGACGACCGAACTTAGAACGGGCTGGGAGGCCCCAAAAGTTCACATCCAACTACTGGGTTGTTCGATTTTAAGTGATATTGAAGTTTCTTGCCTACAAAAGCCGAACGATGATGCGCAGACTCAGTTTTTTGGTTTCGTCCCAAAACGCCAAAGAAAGGGCCAATGTGCCTCGAAAGAGACGATCGAACTTAGAACGGGCTCGGAGGGTTCCAAAGTTCACATCCAACTACTGGGTTGTCCGATTTTGAGTGATATTGAAGTCTCTTGCCTACAAAAGCCAAACGGTGATATCCCAGACTCGGTTTTTTTATTTTGTCCCAAAACGTCGAAGAAAGGGCCAATGTGCCTCCAAAGAGACGACCGAACTTAGAACGGGCTCGGAGGCCTCGAAAGTTCACATCCAACGACTGGGTGGTTCGATTTTGAGTGATATTAAATTTCTTGCCCACAAAAGCCAAACAGTGATTCCCAGACTCGGTTTTTTGGTTTCGTCCCAAAACGCCGAAGAAAGGGCCAATGTGGCTCGAAAGAGACGATCAGACTTAGAACGAGCTCGGAGGGCTCAAAAGTTCACATCCAACTACTCGGTGATCCGATTTTGAGTGATATTGAAGTTTCTTGCCCGCAAAAGCCTAACGGGTGATGCCCCAGACACGGTTTTTTGATTCCGTACCAAAACGCCGAAGAAAGGGCCAATGTGCCTCGAAAGAGACGACCAGACTTAGAATGGGCTCGGAGGCCTCGAAAGTTCACATCCAACTATTGGGTGGTTCGATTTTGAGTGATACAGAAGTTTCTTGCCCGCAAAAGCCAAAAAGGTGAAAAAGATCCTTCACCAAAAAGTGGGCGTGTGTACTTCATGCGCTTCTCCCAACGATCTTTAATTTTTCTCCCGTGCGGCTGGTGGTGATGCTACAGACGGTGAATTGGTTTTCTTCGGTTAATTGCTGTTGAGTGTGGAGTGTTGTTGGAGATCAATTAGAGCCACTATGCGGTGATTTTCCTTTGGATTTGGGAGTATCAACGTCTGATCTGTAAGTCTACAGTGGTTACGCACGATTCATAAAAATTGAAAATCTTTCGCTTGGCTGGTGAAGACGAGATCTGTATCAATATTCAATTGACGATTCAATTGAATTCGTGGGGATTGATAACGATGGATTCCAGATCGAATTCGACATCTATGGGGATTAAATTTTCATTTTAGTCTGCTGATTTGTGGACTTCCGATTAAATAAGATTGAGAGGGTGGTTTCGAAATCAGAGGCTTCCAGATCGAATGGATCCTTTGTTGGATGGATTTTCTTGATTTAGTACATCCCTTAGCCGGAAAGATGAAGCAATCGTCCAAGGAAGCTATGGTGGTGAAGAGAAGGGCGTTGACGAGCCTTCAACGTGTTCATGACTTGGCGGCCAGTGAACGCAGAGTGGCGGCGGTGAACAGTGACCTAATTACAAGGATGAAACGGTTTGAAATAGAACCGGTCGAGGTGAACCACGATTCAAATGGGATTGGTGATCAAGGACATGGAGTGCTTGGACTAAATCACGAGCAAAATATGACCCGTGAGGAGGAGGTTGGGCCGATGGATATTGGGCCTTCAAGGAAGGAGATCTTACATGTTGGGCCAAATGCAGCTGACGGACCTTCCACCAATAGAAAGAGGTCTGGGATGGAGGCTACTACAAGGGTTTCTAAGATTCGGCCGGCTGATGGGAGGTTGAATGGTGGGCCGGGCATAAAAGGGACGGATGAAGTTAATTCAAAGGATGGGTCGGCTGCTCTGATTCATGGACAGAATGTGCAGAATTCAAAGAATTCAGGGGGTGAAGCCAAAAAAGGAGTAATGCCGAATTCTTGGGCTTCCTTATTTGGTTCAACAGGTGTATCTCCTTGACCTACACACCTCCAACTACCGTAGGAGAGAAAATTGTAGTGACCCCATCTGAAGAAGTTATTAGTCAAGGAGTTAGAGTGTGGGAGAACTCCCTCGTTACACAAATAGTTGATGCCAAGTTGCCGTATCCAGTCATCTATCAGCTCATAGAAAAATTTTGGGGTAGAATTGAAATGCCCACTATCACACTGATGGAGAATGGACTCATCTACTTTCAATTCAAACGTCTGAATTCGATAGAATGGATCTTATCTCGTGGCCCATGGCACCTTGGAGGTAAACCGATGCTCCTTCGAAAATGGATTCCAGGTATTGTTCATGAAACCTTTACCTTTGATTCAGTACCTGTTTGGATCAAGTTAGGGAGGATCCCTTTGGAGTTATGGACAGATGCTGGTTTGGTTGTTGTAGCGAGTGCGATAGAAAAACCTCTAATTTTTTATCTTGCTACCAAAGAAAGACATTGTCTATCTTATGCCCATATATGTGTGGAATTGAATGTGGAAAGTACTATGTCTGCTGAAATAACTGTCAACCTTGTGTCGATCATTTGGACACTCAATTGGCAAATGCCCTAAGAAAATAGGAAATGAAGTTAGTAAAAAGGAAGCTGTAAGTAAAGATGATCCTACTAAAAGAGGTAGTTCCTATTAAAAAGGTGGTTCCGGTTTGTGAGGAGTATGGCGATGTTGTGTTGGAAGAAACCTGGAAGAAGGAGAGATCATTATCCATCAACTGCTTGAAAAATGTGGAGGAAGTATACGAAAATCGTGAGGAATTTACCCTAGTTGACAGGAAAAATAAGGGGATGATCTCTAATCGGGACAAAGGGAAAAGAGCGGAAGTGAGTATGACTAACTCCTTTGACAATCTCATGGAGGTGGATAAAGGGGATAAATGGGCTTTATCTATAGTGGATGGATCTCCTCCACCCTTACGAGTAGATGACTCTGCTATGGTCCTTTTGAGTACTACATGTGATGGAATTCCTATGGGAGAGGCTGCTCCCATACGACATTATGATTAGTTGGTGTTCGTGGAACGTGCGAGGCCTAAATAGCCCAGTAAAGTGTAGAGCGGTGGAGAACTTCTTAGCCGTGTCTACGGTGGGTTTCTGTTGCATTCTGGAGACTAGAGATCGAGAGGAGAACTTTGTCTTGATCTCTAGTAGATTTGGTGATTCGTGGGGGTTCACTAGTAACTACAGCAATAGTGGAGTTGGTCGGATGTGGGTTATGTGGAAACGTAAAAGATTCGTGTTTACGACTTGCGAGGTTACCGACCAGTTAATTTCTGAGGTAGTAACAGACTTGATCTCAGGGGAGAAAGTAGAGGTTCTGTGTGTGTGTGCCTCTAATAGTAATATTGAGAGATGTGTTTTATGACGACGAATGGCTGAGATTTTTGCTGGTTGGAGAGGGCCGAGCATGGTCATGGGAGACTTTAATACCATCAAACTCCATTCAGAAGCCTTCAAAGGTGCTCCGAACGCGGGGGATATGGAGGAGTTTGACATGGCTATTTGAGAGGCGAACCTTATTGAACCCACAATTTAGGAAAACTGGTTTACAAGGACTAGTAAGATCTATGGGTCGGGTTTGATGAGGAGACTTGATCGTATCCTAGTGAATGATGAGGGACTTAGTACATGGCCTAACATGAGGGTTAACGTCCTCCCTTGGGGTATTTCTGGCCATTCTCCCATTCTTGTTTATCCCAATAATCAACGAATTCAGCGGGTGGTCTCTTTTCGTTTCTTTAACCATTGGGTTGAAGAATCGTCCTTTATGGATGTTGTGTCCTCTGCTTGGACCAAAGATACTAGAGTTTCTCCAATTGTGAATATTGTGAGGAACTTAAGAAATCTCAAATTGATTCTTCGTAGCCACTTTGATAAGCATATCCTGACCATCAGTGAGGATGTTCTGCTTGCCAAGGATGCCATGGACCAAGCTTAGAGAGAGATGGAGACTAACCCTCTGTCGAAGGAGTTGAGTAATCACGCGAGCTTAGCCACGGTGAACTTCTGGAAAGCGGTTAGAGTGGAGAAGCCGCTATGCGTCAGAAGTCGCGAATCAGATGGTTGAAGCTAGGAAATAAGAATACTGCCTTTTTTTATCGATCTGTTCGATCAAGGCAGAGCAGCAATGTTTTGCAATCATTTATTGATCCGGATGGTAATCGATTGACTAATCATGATCAGGTGACTCAAGTGGTAGTAAATTATTTAAAAAATAGTCTGGGTTCTCAGAACATTAGCTACAGAGAGCTTTCTACTAGTATTTAGGAGATTGTTCAATTTAGATGGACTAAGGAGTGCTGCCAAGCCCTTCAGGCGCCAATTGGCAGGGAGGAAGTGAGACGTGTTCTGTTTTCCATGGATAGTGGAAAGGCTCCAAGCCAGATGGGTATTCGATTGGCTTCTTCAAAGGAGCTTGGACGGTGGTTGGAGAGGATTTATGTGATGTCGTCATACACTTCTTTGAGACCAATTACTTCCCTTAAGGGGTGAATACGACTGCGATTACTCTTATTCCTAAAAGGAATGGTGCTGATCGATTGAAGAATTTCAGGCCTATATCTTGCTGTAACGTTATTTATAAGTGCATTTCAAGAATATTTGCAGATAGGCTTCATGTGTGGCTTCCTTCTTTTGTTAGTGGAAACCAGTCAGCTTTCATCCCTGGGAGGAGTATTATTGACAATATTCTTATTTGTCAGGAGGTTGTAGAGGGTTACCATTTGAACACAGGTAAACCTCAGTGCACTCTGAAGGTTGACCTCTAAAAAGCTTATGATTCTGTTAATTGGGATTTCCTATTTGGCCTACTGATTGCCATTGGTACGCCTTTAAGATTTGTGAGTTGGGTTCGAGCTTGTGTGACCTCTCCGATGTTCTCCATTATGATTAATGGTTCGTTGGAAGGTTTTTTCCATGGAAGGAAAAGACTTAGACAATGTGATCCTCTATCCCAGTTCTTATTTGTGATGGTCATGGAGGTGCTATCTCGCATGTTGATTAGCCCGCCTCAGAATTTTAAATTCCACCAGTTTTGTGAGAAGGTCATGTTAACTCATCTTACTTTTGCGAATGATCTGATGATCTTTTGTGCTGCTGATAATTATTCTTGGAGTTTCATAAAAGAGACTATTAAGAGGTTTGGTGATCTATCGGGCTTGTTTGCTAATCTTGATAAAAACTCTATTTTCCTTGTAGGGGTTAATAGTGCGGAAGCTTCTTGGCTTGCTGCTAACATGGGTTTTACCATTGGTCACCTCCATGTTCGTTATCTTGGTCTTCCTCTCCTCTTAGGAAGATTGCGGAGCTCTGATTGTGATCCCCTTATTCAGCGAATTACCAGTCGTATTCGGTCTTGGTTTGCTAGAGTGTTATCTTTTGCAGGTAGACTTCAGCTTGTTCGCTCAGTCCTTTGGAGCCTTCAGGTTTATTGAGCTAGTGTGTTCATGCTTCTTATGAAAGTACACAGAGACGTTGATAAGATCTTGAGGTCTTATCTGTGGAGAGGTAAGGAGGAGGGTAGAGGTGGAGCTAAAGTTGCCTAGGATGAGGTTTATCTTCCTTTTGATGAAGGAGGTCTTACTATTCGTGATGGATCGTCTTGGAATATAGCAAGCACGTTGAAGATCTTAGGGTTGCTACTAGTTAAATCTGGTAGCTTGTGGGTTGCTTGGGTGGAAGCTTACATCCTTAAAGGGAGATTGTCGTGGGAGATCGATGTTGGGGTGGGTCGATCTTGGTATTTTAGGGCTATCTTGCGTAAGCGGGATATCCTTAAAGCTCATGTTAAGATGGAGGTGGGCAATGGCATGAGGTGTAGAGTGTAGTTGGATCCATAGATTCAGGGTGGTCCGATTATCCAGCAGTTTGGGGAGAGGGTGATCTATGATGCAGGTATTCGGCGGGATGTGAGGCTTGTGGATTTAATGGGTCGGGATGGTGAGTAAAGGTGGTTGCTTGTTTCTTTGGATTTTATGGACATTTGGGATAGGATTCAGGGACTGAGGTCGAGTCCGAGTGTTGAGGATAGGTGGGTATGGGAGATTTGGTCTAGAATCTTGTTGATTATGTCATCTTCTCATAGGATAGGGTATTGGGGTGTTCAGTTGTCTTGGATCTGCAATCAAGGTATTGGGAAGGGTGTGAGGAAAAAACTGTGGCGCCTTCTTTGGTGTGCTACAATTTATTTCATTTGGCAGGAGCGAAATCATCGTCTTCATGGAGGTGCAGTTCGGGAGCCTATGGTTATATTCCAACTCATTCGATCATGTATTAAAGTGCGTGCTACTTCTTGGTTCGATGGAGTTCATGGTCTTATTTAGTGTGCTTTTATTTTGCTTGTCCCCAGGCCGTGGGGTTTTTTTTTCTCTTTATTGTCTTTGTTGTCTTTCTCTTTTGTATGGATTCTTCTTGTCCTTTTATTCTTTGTAACACTAGCTGGTTTCTTTTGGTTTTGGTTCTTGTCCCCGAAATGTGGGGTTGTTTTGGGTACCTATAGGTTGTTTTGTCCAGTTGCTTGATTTGTGAGTGTTGTTCGTTATTGTGCCTTGACCTCAGGCTGTGAGGTCCACCTTGTTGTTGTATAATATTATCATTACCTTTTCAGAAAAAAAAAAAGTCGAATAGTGATGCCCCAGAGTTTTTTCAATTCGTCCCAAAACGCCGAAAAATGTGCCTCGAAAGAGACGACCAGACTTAGAACGAGCTCGGAGGACCCGAAAGTTTACATCAACCTACTGGGTGGTCCGATTTTGAGTGATATTGAATTTCTTGTCCTCAAAAGCCGAACAGTGATTCCCCATACTCGATTTTTTGGTTCCGTCCAAAAACGCCGAAGAAAGGGCCAATGTACCTCGAAAAAGACGATTATACTTAGAACGGGCTCAAAGGCCTCGAAAGTTCACATCCAACTACTGGGTGGTCCAATTTTGAGTGATATTGAATTTCTTGCCCACAAAAGCCGAACGGTGATTCCCCGAACTCGGTTTTTTGGTTCCGTCTCAAAACACCGAATAAAGGGCTAATGTGCCTCACAAGAGACGATCGGACTTAGAACGAGCTTGGAGGCCTCGAAAGTTCACATCAAACTACTGGGTGGTTCGATTTTGAGTGATATTGAAGTTTCTTGCCCACAAAATCCGAACGGTGATGTCCGAGACTCGGTTTTTATGTTTCATCCCAAAACGTCGAAGAAAGGGCCAATGTGCCTAGAAAGAAACGACCAGACTTAGAACGGACTCGGAGGCCTCGAAAGTTCACATCAAACTACTGGGCTGTCCAATTTTGAGTGATATTGAAGTTTCTTGCCCACAAAAGCTGAACGGCGATGCCCCAGGCTCAGTTTTTTGGTTTCGTCCCAAAACGCCGAAGAAAGGGCCAATGTGCCTAGAAAGAGACGATCAGACTTGGAACGGGCTCAAAAGCCTCGAAAGTTCACATCCAACTACTGAGTGGTTCAATTTGGAGTGATATTAATGTTTCTTGCCGACAAAAGTCGAACGGTCATGCCCCAAACTCAGTTTTTTGGTATCGTCCGAAAAAGCTGAAAAAAGGGCCAATGTGCCAAGAAAGAGACGATCGGAATTAGAACGGGCTCGGAGGCCTCCAACGTTCACATCCAACTACTGGGTGATCCAATTTTGAGTGATATTGAAGTTTGTTATCCACAAAAGCCGAACGATGATGCCCTAGACTCTGTTTTTTGGTTCCGTCCCAAAACGTCGATGAAAGGGCCAATGTGCTCAGAAAGAGACGACCAGACTTCGAACGGGCTCGGAGGCCTCGAAAGTACACATCCAACTACTAGGTGGTTTGATTCTGAGTGATATTGAACTTTCTTGCCCACAAAAGCAGAACAGTGATGCCCATACTCGGTTTTTTGGTTCCGTCCCAAAACGCCGAAGAAAGGGCCAATGTGCCTTGAAAGAGACGACCGGACTCAGAATGGGCTCAGAGGCCTCGAAAGTTCACATCCAACTACTGGGTGGTTCGATTTTCAGTGATATTCAAGTTTCTTGCCCACAAAAGCTGAACGGTGATGCCAAGGCTCGGTTTTTTGGTTCCATCTCAAAACGCCGAAGAAAGGGCCAATGTGCCTAGAAAGAGACGATCAGACTTAGAACGGGCTCGAAAGCCTCAAAAGTTCACATCCAACTACTGGGTGGTTCAATTTTGAGTGATATTGAAGTTTCTTGCCCACAAAAGCCGAATGGTGATGCCCCAGACTCAGTTTTTTTGTTCCGACCCAAAACGCCGAAGAAAGGGCCAATGTGCCTAGAAAGAGATGACCAGACTTAGAACGGGCTCGGAGGCCTCGAAAGTTCGCATCCAACTACTGAGTGGTCCGATTTTGAGTGATATTGAAGTTTCTTGGCCGCAAAAGCCGAACGGTGATGCCCAGGCTCGGTTTTTTGGTTATGTTCCAACATGCCGAAGAAAGGGCCAATGTGCCTAAAAAGAGACGACCGAACTTCGAACGGGCTCGGAGGCCTCGAAAGTTCACATCCAACTACTGGATGATCCAATTTGGAGTGATATTGAAGTTTCTTACCGAAAAGCGGTGATGCCCTTAACTTGATTTTTTGGTTCCGTCCCAAAACGCCAAAGCTGGCCAATGTACCTAGAAAGAGATGACCAGACTTAGAATGGGCTCGGAGGCCTTGAAATTTTACATCCAACTAATGGGTGGCAAGTGGACAAAAAGATCACGGGCGCGTGCACCTTACGCGCGTCTTTCAAAGAATTCTAATTTCTCCCCTCGACTGGTGAAGGAGGTGGACGGCTGGTGAGTGCTGCGGTCGGCAAGTTGTCGGATTTTGGACGAAATTCATTCTGTTTCGGTAGATTGAGAGTGGCAATTGATTTCAATCGGTATACACGTCGAATTTACCATTGGTTGAGCTATCCCGAGGGAGAATTTCATGTGTTAGAAATTAGATCTATTTATCAAATATGGGTTGAAGATCAGGTTTAAATCTCCAGTTCGTTTTACGCTCGAGTGAAATAGCTTTTCTCCTGACGGTTTTATTTGATTCATGTCGTCAACGATTATCCCCGATGTGGATTTAATTGATTTTTGAGTGCATCAGTTTCTGGCCGAAAGGATCATCAAGGGTGTTTGGTTGTCGTTCAAAGCATGAAATTATGAAGAAAGTATATAGTGACGCCGAGGAAGTGAAGAAATGTGCGATGTTAGGTCTTCAACGTGTACATGATATGACGGCGAACGATCGAAGAGCGGCGGCTGCAAAAGTTGACCTAATTTTTGTGAGGAAGAAACGGTATGACATGAGTGGACTCGAACTGGTTTACGTGAACCGTGAAACAATTGAAAACCGAAAGATTGGTCTGGTGGGCAATGAACTTGTCATGTGATTGATGCTGGTCCAAAGACGTGTGGGCAGTACATTTTAAATGAGGGCTCAATGAAGCCCATTGATGGACCGGCGAAGGGGCTAAAAAATAATAGCGCAGATGCAATTGTAGGGCTGCAAGTAGATGGGCCAAGTGAAGCTACGAAAAGAAATGGACCTAGGATGGAGGCTATTAAATTGGCTTCAAAGGTTGGGCCAAATGAAGCTACGAAAAGAAATGGGCCTGGCATAGAGGCTAAAATTGGCTTCAGAGACTGGGTCGACTGAGTTGTTTGACGGGCCAGCCAAAAGAGGGCCATTTGGAGATAATTCAAAAGGTGGGCTGTTAGTTCCGAATCTTGGGCAGGATGGGCAAAACTCAAAGAATTTAGGAGGGGAAACCAAAAAAGGATCAAATTCATGGGCTTCCTTATTTGGTTCAACAAGTAGTCCCTCTATGACCTATACACCTCCGTCTACCGTGGGAGAGAAAATTGTGGTGACCCCATATGAAGAAATTATCAGTCAAGGAGTTAGAGTGTGGGAGAACTCCCTTGTTAGGCAATTAATTGATGCCAAATTGTCGTATCCGGTTATCTAACGTCTTATAGAAAAGATTTGGGGTAGAATTGAAATGCCTATTATCACCCTGATGGAGAATGGGCTCATTTGTTTTCAATTCAAACGTCTGAATTCGATAGAGTGGATCTTATCCCGTGGACCATGGCACCCAGGTATTGTTCCTGAAACCTTTGTCTTTGATTTAGTACATGTTTGGATCAAGTTAGGGAGGATCCTTTTGGAGTTATGGACGGATGCAAGTTTAGCTATTGTAGCAAGTGCGATAGGAAAACCTCTATCTTTTGATCTTGCTACCAAAGAAAGACGTCGCCTGTCTTATGCCTGTATTTGTGTAGAATTGAACGTGGACAATACTATGCCTGCTGAAATAACTGTCAACCGTAGAGGAGAGGAATTCATTGTAACCGTTACTTACGAGTGGAAACCGAGAAAATGTAACTTGTGTCGATCATTTGGTCACTCGCAGAGCACCTGCCCTAAGGAAGTAGGAAATGAAGTTGGTAAAAAGGAAGCTATAAGTAATGAGGATCCTGTTAAAGAGGTAGTTCCTACTAAAGAGGTGGTTACGACGTGTGAGAAGTTTGGCGGTGTTGTTTTGGGATCCTTCCAACACCTGGAAGAAGGAGAAATCATTACCCATAAACTACCTGAAAAGATGAATGAAAATCGAGAGGAATTTACCCCAGTTGATAGGAAAAATAGGGGATGATCTCTATTCGGGACAAAGGGAAAAGTGCGGAAGTAATTATCACTAACTCCTTTGACAGCCTCATGGAGGTGGATAAAGGAGATAAATGGGCTTTATCTATAGTGGATGGCTCCCCTCCACCCTTACGAGTAGATGGCTCGGCTATGGTCTTGTTGAGTACTAGAGGTGATGTAATTCCTATGGGAGAGGCGGCTCCCATACGACCTTATGGTTAGTTGGTGTACGTGGAATGTGTGGGGCCTTAATAGTTTAGAGCGGTGAAGGACTTCTTGTGTTGTGTAATATTATCTCCGTCCCAGTAGTTAGATGCCCCAGACTAAGTTTTTTAGCTCCGTCCCAAAACGTCGAAGAAAGGGCCAGTATGCCTAGCAAGAGATCGACCGGACTTAGAACAGTGTCGGAGGCCTCGAAAGCTCACATCTAACTACTGGGCGGTCCGATTTTGAGTGATATTGAAGTTTCTTGCACATAAAAGCCGAATGACGATGCCCTAGACTCAGTTTTTTGGGTTCGTCCCAAAACGCCGAAATAATGGCCAATGTGCCTACAAAGAGATGACCGGACTTAGAACAGTTTCGGAGGCCTCAAAAGTTCACATCTAACTAGTAGGTGGTCCGACTTCTAGTGATATTGAAGTTCCTTGCCCACAAAAGCCGAACGGCGATGCCCCAGACTCAGTTTTTTTGGTTCCATCCCAAAACGCGAAGAAAGGGCCAATGTTCCTAGAAAGAGACGACCGAACTTAGAACGATGTCGAAGGCCCTCGAAAGGTCACATCTAACTACTGAGTGGTTCGATTTTGAGTGATATTGAAGTTTCTTGCCCCACTAAAGCCAAACGACGATGCCCCAGACTCGATTTTTTGGCTTCATCCCAAAATGTTGAAGAAATGGTCAATGTGCCTAGAAAGAGACGACCAGGCTTAGAATGGTGTCGGAGCCATCGGAAGTTCACATCTAACTACTGAGTGGTCCGATTTCAAGTGATATTGATGTTTCTTGCCCATAAAAGTCGAACGGCGATGCCCCAAACTCAATTTTTGGTTTCGTCCCAAAACGCCGTAGAAAGGGCCAATGTGCCTAGAAAGAGACTACCAGACTTAGAACGATGTCGGAGTCCTCGAAAGCTCACATCTAACTACTAGGCAGTCCAATTTTGAGTGATATTAAAGTTTCTTGCCTACAAAAGCCGAACGTCGATGCCCTAGACTCGGTTTTTTGGTTCTTGCATGTCAATTCACGCCTTGTCAAAAATGGCGCCGTTGCTGGGGAGTGGCATGGCATAGTATTTCTTGAATCTTTGATCGCAAGTTTTTTTATAGTAATTTTAGAAAAGCATTATCGGCAAGGGAAAAGTAAAAGAAGAACTTGCATGATATATTTTTTTTCTTTCCTTTCTCTAATGCATGACTAGGTTGTCCAATGCATCTAGATTAGAATTTGAAGAAGACATAACCTTGAATGAAATAAGACTAAGGAAAGAAAAGAAAAAGTTAGCAAATTCATCCTTAGAGCCTTACATTTTCACATTTGAACGATCCCTTGAAGAACCCTTAGAGCCTTCCTTCGAGAACAATTTAAATAATCTAATGGGAGAAGAGGCACCCGAAAAAACACTTAGGGAATTATATGAGCCCGATGTCCACCAAAGGCCAATAGGGAAAGTAATTCCACCTACCACAACCAATTTTCACCTTAGGTCGAATTTAATCTTAAACTTACCTATCATTAGAGGATCCAATGGAGAAGACCCACATAAACATCTTAGGGATTTTTCTTGGGCATGTGACCTCCTTAGACCTCATGGGGTAACCGAGGAACAGTTGAACCTTAGGGCATTTCCTTTTTCCCTTGTCGATAGTGCCAAAAGATGGCTTATAAACTTAGAGCCTCAAACTTTCACCACTTGGGAACAACTTAAGAAAAGGTTCTTAGAAAAATTCTTCCCAATAACTAGAGCCCAAACGGTCTTAAAAGAAATCTATGGTGCTAGGCAATCTAATAATGAAACTTTATTTGAATATTGGGAGAGGTATAATGAACTTTGTGCTAGGTTTCCTTACAACCAATTAAGTGAGAGAGACATTGTGCAATATTTCTATACGGGGTTGTTGCCATCCGTTAGGGACTCCATAGATGCCGCTTCGGGAGGAGCCTTGATTGATAAAACTCCCTTCAAAGGTAAGAGGTTCTAGAATGGCCAAAAATTCTCAAAACTTTACTACTAGTAGAACACTTGATATTAACTCTTCTTTGTCTTGTGGTAACTCTGTTAAAGAGCAAGTGAATCTACTTACTAAAATGTTTACTTCTTTTGTGAAAGGAGTAGTTTCATGTGGAGTATGTGGCTTGCTTGGCCACCATAATGACCAATGTCCTGAGATAAAAGAGGTAAGTGCCTTAGGAGGATATAGAAGGAATGATTCACAGAGTAACGCTTACAACTCTGGATAGAGGGACGATTCAAGTCTTAGATGGGGTCTACAAGAACCCAAACATAACAACACTCCTTCATCATCATCATCAAAAGGTACGTACTTAGAAGAGATAGTTTCCAAGCTAGCTTTTAGCTCAAATAGCTTTTAAAATGATTTTAAGAAGAATCTAGCTAAATTGAGTGAATATACCGTTAGTTCAACTGGAGCCATTAAAAATGATGTGAAAAACATGAAAGCATCTATCGCAGAGTTAGGAAACAAGTTAGACCAATTGGCAATCCAATTTCTTAAAATGGAAGGGAAAGGCAAACTTCCCGCCCAACCAAACCATGCTAATGTAAGTGCCATCACTTTAAGAAGTGGTAAGGTTTTAAATGAAAATAATGATGTTCCTTTACCTCATTTTGATCTTAACTTGAAAAGAAGTGATTCAAATATCAAAAAGGAAGACAAGGTACATACTAACCCTTTTCTTTCTAATGCTTCTTCTTCTAACAATGATTCAAATAACCATATTGATAATCCTCCACCTCCTTTTCCTTCTAGGTTATCTCAACCAAGGAAAAAACTCAAGAATGATGAAGAACTCCTTGAAGTTTTCAAGAAGGTAGAAGTGAATCTACCCCTCTTGACGGCAGTCAAAAGCATACCAAGGTACCCAAAATTTCTTAAGGAGTCATGCACTAACAAGAGGAGAAGTAGAAGCCAAGAAAAGGTAACTGTTAGTAAAATTGTCTCTTCACTCATAAAGAAGAATCTTCTGGAAATACAGACATATCTACTGCCATGCTTGATTTAGGTGCTTCCAGTAATTTCATGCCACTTAGTGTTTTCAAAGACCTAGGATTGAATGGACTTGAAAGGACTAGCATTTGTATTCAACTTGTCGATTGATCTTTTATTTCGTCATTAGGGGTTGTAGAAGATGGCCTATTCCCCGCCAATTTTTACATAATTGAAATGAACAATGAATTTGCACGTACATCTCCTACCATACTTTTAGGAAGACCATTTTTAAAAACCGCTAAAGCCGTAATTAATGTTGATAAAGGTCTTCTTAGTGTTGAGTTTGATGGTGATGTTGTGTCTTTCAATATTTTTGATGATATAAAGTCCTCTAATGATCATGCTTCATTGTGTGCACTCGATACTTTAGAATCATTAGAAACATTAGAAGAGCAAGATAAACTCAATGAACTTATAGACCAAGTAACTTTAGAATATGTTGATAATGAATTTTCTAAAGAGAAACCTAGTGATGATGATCTTTGAATCTTCCTAGACTTTGTTACTAGTATAAATGATGAGCATGCTTTAGTTGACAATGTTACAACACATAAACAACATGCTTTAGGTAATAATTTTGCATCTAGTAAAGAACTTGATCTGGGAAGACACATTAAAGATGAAGATGAACAAACTTTGAAAGACATAAGCATTGTTAATGAACAAGACCCAAGCATCCACATAAGAAAATTAAAAAAAGAGAATGATTTAGAAAATGGTCCTTGTGAAGTCTATTTGCATAAAGAATGTGAAAATTTTAATTTCAATTCTAATTCTAATGAACTCACTTTACATTTGTAGAAAAATGGGATAGAACTTAAGGTTCTACCTTCTCATCTAAAGTATGTGTTCTTAAAAGAAAAGAATACATACTCCGTCATAATATCAAAAGAGCTTATCGAAGAACAAGAAGCAAGGTTGCTTGAAACCTTAAAAAGATATAAGCAAGTCATTGGTTGGAGTCTTGAAGACTTGAAAGGTATTAATCCATCCTTTTGTACACATCGTATCCATCTTGAGAAGGGGCAAAGAAGGGACGGAACCAAAAAAATGTGTCTGGGCAGCTCCATTCGGCTTTTGTGGGCAAAAAAGTTTAATATGACTCAAAATGAGACCACCCAGCAGTTAGATGCGAACTTTCGAGACCTTTGACTTTCATTTGGCTTTTTTCAACAAAAAATTTTAATATGACTCAAAATGAGACCACCCAACAGTTAGATGCGAACTTTCGAGACCTTTGACATCGTTCTAAGTTGGGTCGTTTTTTTCTAGGCCATAGCATTGACCATTTTTTCAACGTTTTAGGACGGAACCAAAAAACTAAGTCTACAGAATCACCTTTCGACTGTTGTGGCCATAAAACTTTAATATGACTCAAAATGAGACCACCCAGTAGTTAAATGCGAACTTTCGAGAACATTGACACCGTTCTAAGTTGGGTCGTTCTTTTCTAAGTCGTAGAATTGGCCCTTTTTTTGACGTTTTAGAACGAAAACAAAAAATTGAGTTTGGCATCACCGTTTGGCTTTTGTAGGCCAAAAACTTTAACATTACTCCAAATGAGACCACCCAACAGTTAGATGCAAACTTTTAGTCCTTTGACACCATTCTAAGTTGGGTTGTTCCTTTCTAGGCCATAGCATTGGCCGTTTTTTCGACGTTCTGGGACTGAACCACAAAACTGAGTCTGGGGCACCATCGTTTGGCTTTTGTGGGTAGAAGACTTTAATATGACTCAAAATGAAACCACCCAGCAGTTAGATGTGAACTTTGACATCGTTCTAAGTTGGGTCGTTCCATTATAGGCCACAATATTGACCCTTTTTTCGACGTTTTGGGACGAAACCAAAAAAATGGGTCTGGGGCATCACCGTTCGTCTTTTGTAGGTAGAAAAATTTAATATGACTTAAAATGACACCACCCAGCAGTTAGATGCGAACTTTCGTGACCTTTGACATCACTCTAATTTGGGTCGTTCATTTCTAAGCTGTAGCATTAACCCTTTTTTCGACGTTTTAGGACGAAAACAAAAAACTGAGTTTCGGGCATCATCATTTGGCTTTTGTGGGCATAAAACTTTAATATTACTCCAAATGAGACCACCCAACAGTTAGATGCAAACTATTAGACCTTTGACAATGTTTTAAGTTGAGTCGTTCCTTTCGAGGCCATAACATTGACCCTTTTTTCGACATTCTAGGACAGAACCAAAAAACTGAGTTTGGGGCATCACTGTTTGGCTTTTGTGGGAAGAAAACTATAATATGACTTAAAATGAGACCACCCAGCAGTTAGATGTGAACTTTCGAGACCTTTCACACCTTCTTAAGTTGGGTCGTTTCTTTCTAGACCATAACATTGGCTCTTTTTTTGACGTTTTGGGACGGAATAATAAAACTGAGTCTGAGGCATCACCGTTTGGCTTTAGTGGGCAGAAAACTTTAATATGACTCAAAATTAGACCACCCAGCAGTTAGATGCGAACTTTCGAGACCTTTCACACGGTTTACTGTTTAAAACTAACTATCTCGATTATTAATGACCTAGGTAACTTAATCTTAATCCTGAGTTAACTATGAACTCCTGTTCACACGAGATTATCCTTAGATCTGCATAGGTGAGGGCAGCTCATCAGCGTTGGCCCAATAAGTCTCCCATTTCAAGGGTAAGATCGTGTGGATAGCTGGGAACATACGGTACAAGATGGAATTCACTCCTACCTGCTTTAGGGTTAGTAGATAGGTTGTTCTCTTAAGCACTGAATCCAAGTCTTGAACAAGGGACCCCACCCTCTCATTGGCCCGAAAGGGATTAAGTTTATAGGTTGAACCTTAAACCAATTGTTCAATAGTGGATTAGTGGGACTTAAGGAGCAAGATGAAATCTTGGGGGTAAAACGATATTTTGACCCAGCCAAGGTTACGAGCAACCTGTTAAGGATTAACTTACTGATTATGGTTTTATCAAATGGACACAAATATATCTATAGTGAGGGGAGTGCAACTACGGGACTTTAGTGGAATGACCCGTTAGTTAACGAATGTTGATTGACTCGGTCTAAAAGAGTTTAGCTAGTTAATCTTGAATCGTTGGAGCCCATGATCTATAGGTCCATTAGGTTCCCCTGCTAGCTCATATGGATTAAACTTAGAATAGTGTGATGAAATAAGTCGAATTGTTCGAATTGGGAGAAGAAAGAGAAACTGACAAATATAGTGATATAGTCGTCGGTCTTCTAATTAGAAATAGAGCTTTATGTTTTACATACTATAAGTATGAATGCAGATTCATACTAAGAAGCTCGAAATTGGTCAAAAAATAGTAAAAAGTCAAAATGTTGACTTTTGACTTTGAAAAGTCAAACTTTGACCGGCCTTATATTAAAACGTGATTTAAATTTTGGAAAACTGACTGCAGATTCATGCTCGGGAGGTTGGAATTAGTCAAAACGGACAAAATGGTAAAAAGTCAAAATATTGACTTTTGACATAGAAAAGTCAAAGTTTGACTTTTGACTTAAAATATCTAATGACCATTTTACCCTTGGACTAAGTTAGTGGGAAAATCCAACATTTTGTTGGATAATCTCACTCACTCTTAGTGGGATATGTGGCTATATGAGGTGTAGACACCTAGCCCACTAATTTCCACTAATTGTTAGTGGAACATTAGGTGTTGAGATTTGGCAAATTAATGACATACATTTTTGCATGTAATTAAGTTATAAATAGAGGAGTTTTCAAATGGTTGAAAACTTTTGCCTTTTTTAATATACTCCAAAAATCTCAACAAAGAAAAAAATACTTCTACCTTCCAATTTCCTTTTATCTCCATTACTTTCTACATCAAATTGGGTCCCACAACCCGGTTCTTTGTCCAGAGGATAGTAGTTGAGCGTTAGTGGTGGTCTCAGTTTGAATTGCTAAGGAGGTATCAAAGTTTTTGAAAGCTTCAAAGGTAATATTTCCTAAAACCCTAATTTGATTAGTTTAATGTTACTTGTTAATTATGGCAATTAAGGTAGAATTTCGATTCTTTTTCCGTTGTGCATGTCTTATTTCTATCATGTGGTATCAGAGCATGCTTCAATTTTACCCAATTGCATGTGGTGGGTTCATATTTATTAGATAAATTTTGGTTTGAACTAAAATGGATATATTATGATTTTGGCTCTAGATTAAGTGTTTTTGTTCTAATTATTGTAATTAGCCTTGTTAATGGCTTATTTTTACTGTTGCAAAGTGTTTGTAATTTTTTTTTAAAAAAAAATAGTCATTAGAGTTGAAGTTAGGTTGTAATTGGTTCAACCGGGTGAGAGAATTAAAAAAATGAAGAAAAGAATGTCACAGACCCAAAAACCCGGACTTGACCCGCCTCACGACCTGCCAGCAGCTTGCACCCGTCTGCGCCTGCGCGCCTGCCTGCACCTGACTCGTGTGCGCCTGGGCTTGTTTAGTTAATTGGGTCGGTTCAAGCCCAATAAATTTGGTTTTTGGGCCAGTTCAAGCTTTTTCCGTTGGTTTTTCAGCCGGTTCGAAGTTTTTGGGAGTGGTTATGTACTACACCAAGTTAATTATGTAATAATTTAGTACTTAGCTTAATTTAGGAGCCAAAAATCAGTCCATTTTAGGGTGTTTTTTTTTTTAATTTATGCATGTGATCTATGATTTAATTACTTTAAATTTGTATGAGCATTTTGAATGTCATATAGATTTAAAATCCCACCATAGGTTAACATGTTCATGCATTAAAAGTATGATATAATGGTTATATTATATTGTATGCATGTTAATTGATTAATATGGAAATTAATGTATTTTAGCTCTAGTGTCCCTAAGAGTTCACACTATGAGGTCCATGCAGGGCTTTGTGTCGTGCATAGGAGCGGACTCCATTTAGAGAGTGTTTGCATGGATCAAAATCAAGGTGAATAGGGGAAATAGTTCATAGTAAATGGGTGAGGGATATGTGGCAGCACATCCCACTGTCTCTTCCATTAGGTCGCACCGTGAGATTTCTATAATATACCTACTTGTCTGCCTTGGAGCGACGTTCCCTTCGAAGGGTTGTATTATAGGATTCGGAACACCGTGAACTCCAAATCTGGATACGTTTTCTTATATTAGTTTTCATAATGATTCTAATCTATGAAATCTGAAAATGGTGGGTAACACTTACAAGAATTACTAAGTTGTTAGCATATTCTCGACTAAAGAAGCGATAACTAAGTGCTATAAAGAATAAACCAGTTATTCTAGAGATAGCATCTAGTCAAGATTGTTTTGGTTCAAAGGAGGAATAATCAACTACCCTTCGGAGAAGGTTATTCTAAACCTTTGAAATATTGTTGCAAAATACAAATAATGAAAGGGTACATTATTAGTAATTGCTAAATTAGATTGGATATTTTTATGATTATAGTTTTTCCTAAAAAAAAAAAAAGAATATGTTTGTTTTTCAGCATGAATAGCTCAATAGTTCAACTTTTAGCTTCCGAAAAACTTAATGACGATAATTATGCGGCATGGAAATCAAATCTTAACACAATACTAGTGGTTGGCGATTTAAGATTTGTCTTAACTGAGGAATGTCCTCAAAACCCTGCCTCTAATGCTAACCGAACTAGTCGGGATGCATATGATCGATGGATAAAAGCTAATGAAAAAGCTCGTGTCTACATTCTTACCAACATGTCTGATGTATTGGCAAAGAAACATGAATCCTTAGCCATGGCTAAAGAGATTATGGATTCAATAAGGGGAGTTTTGGACAACCAGAATGGTCCTTAAGACACGAGGCAGTCAAATACATTTACACTAGGCGTATGAAGGAAGGGACCTCTGTTAGAGAACATGTTCTGGACATGATGATGCATTTCAACATCGCTGAAGTGAATGGTGGTCCCATCGAAGAGGTTAATCAAGTTAGCTTTATCTTAGAGTCTCTTCCGAAGAGCTTCATTCCATTCCAAACGAATGCGTCTTTGAACAAGATAGAATTTAACCTGACAACCCTTCTGAATGAACTCCAGCAATTCCAAAACCTTACTATGGGTAAAGGGAAACAAGTGGAAGCAAATGTTGCTACCACAAAAAGAAAATTTACAAGAGGATCGTCCTCTAAAACCAAAGTTGGACACACAAAACCTAAAACTCAGAATAAAAGACAAAAAGTTTCTTCTAATGCCTATTTGTGGCACTTAAGACTTGGTCACATAAATCTCAATAGGATTGGGAGATTGGTTAAAAGTGGGTTTCTAAGTCGGTTAGAAGATAACTCTTTACCTCCTTGTGAATCTTGTCTTAAAGGAAAAATGACCAAGAGATCTTTTACTAGAAAAGGTCTAAGAGCCAAAGGACCCTTAGAGATCGTACATTCGGACCTTTGTGGACTAATGAATGTCAAAGCTCGAGGTGGATATGAATATTTCATCAGCTTCATTGATGATTATTCAAGGTATGGTCATATTTACCTAATACATCATAAGTCTAATAGTCTTGAAAAGTTCAAAGAATATAAGGCTGAAGTAGAAAATAAATTAGGTAAAACAATAAAAATACTTCGATCAGATCGAGGTGGAGAGTATATGGACTTACGATTCCGAGACTATTTAATAGAAAATGGAATCCAGTCACAACTCTCTGCACCTAGTACACCTCAACAGAACGGTGTATCAGAAAGAAGAAACCGGACCTTGTTAGACATGGTTCGCTCTATGATGAGTTTTTCTCAGATGTTAGATTCTTTTTGGGGATATGCTTTAGAAACAGCTGTTTATATTTTGAATAATGTTCCCTCTAAAAGTGTTTCAGAAACACCTTATGAGCTATGGAAAGGGCGTAAAAGAAGTTTACGTCATTTTAGAATTTGGGGTTGTCCAGCACACGTGTTGGTGCAAAATCCTAAGAAATTGGAACATCGTTCAAAATTATGTTTTTTCATAGGTTATCCAAAAGAATCAAGAGGTGGTTTGTTTTATGATCCTCAAGAAAATAAAATATTTGTGTCAACAAATGCCACATTCTTAGAGGAAGACCACATCAGGGATCATCAACCTCGTAGTAAACTAGTATTAAAAGAAATTTCCAAAAGTGCTATATCAAACCTATTTCATCCACTAAAGTAGTTGATAAGACTAGGAAATTTGGTCAATCACATCCTTCTCAACAGCGGAGAGAGCCTCGACGTAGTGGGAGGGTTGTTCATCAGCCTGATCGCTATTTGGGTTTAATTAAAACTCAAGTCGTCATACCTGATGATGGCATAGAGGATCCATTAACCTATAAACAGGCAATGAAAGATGTAGATCGTGACCAATGGATCAAAGCCATGGACCTCGAAATGGAGTCTATGTACTTTAATTCTGTCTGGACTCTAGTAGATCAACCAAATGACGTAAAACCTATTGGTTGTAAATGGATCTACAAGAGAAAACGAGACCAAGCCGGTAAAGTACAGACTTTTAAGGCTCGACTTGTGGCAAAGGGTTATACCCAGAGAGAGGGAGTAGACTATGAGGAAACTTTCTCTCCCGTTGCCATGTTAAAGTCAATTAGAATACTCTTATCCATCGCCACTTTTTATGATTATGAAATTTGGCAGATGGATGTCAAGACAACTTTTTTGAACGGTAATCTTGAAGAGAGTATCTATATGTCTCAACCAGAGGGGTTTATAGAACAAGATCAAGAACAAAAGGTTTGTAAGCTTAAAAAATCCATTTATGGATTAGAACAAGATCCTGGAATATAAGATTTGATACTACGATCAAATCTTATGGCTTTGAACAAAATGTTGACGAGCCTTGTGTTTACAAAAAGGTCGTCAATTCCATTGTAGCATTTTTAGTCTTATATGTAGATGATATTCTACTTATTGGAAATGACGTAGGATATCTTACTGATATCAAGAAATGGCTAGCTATGCAATTTCAAATGAAAGATCTGGGAGATGCACAATACGTTCTCGGAATCCAAATTGTTCGAAACCGTAAGAACAAAACACTAGCCATGTCTCAAGCATCTTACATAGACAAAATGTTGTCTAGATATAAAATGCAGAATTCCAAAAAGGGTCTGCTGCCGTACAGATATGGAATTCAGTTGTCAAAGGAACAATGTCCTAAGAAACTTCAAGAAGTTGAGGATATCAAAAATATTCCCTATGCTTTCGTTGTTGGAAGTTTAATGTATGCAATGTTATGTACTAAACCTGACATTTGATATTTAGTAGGGATGGTCAGTACAATCCAATCTTGGACGTGATCACTGGACAGCCGTTAAAAACATTCTAAAATATCTTCGAAGAATAAAAGACTACATGCTCGTGTATGGTACAAAGGATCCGATCCTTACTGGATACACTTATTCAGATTTTCAAACTGATAAAGATGCTAGAAAGTCTACATCAGGATCAGTATTTACTCTAAATGGAGGAGCAGTAGTTTGGAGAAGCATAAAGCAAACTTGTATAGCTGATTCGACAATGGAAGCTGAATACGTAGCGGCTTGTGAAGTAGCCAAAGAAGCAGTATGGCTAAGAAAATTCTTGACAGATTTGGAAGTCGTTTCAAATATGCATCTACCAATCACTTTATACTGTGACAACAGTGGTGCAGTTGCAAATTCAAGAGAACCTAGAAGCCATAAAAGAGGAAAGCATATTGAACGCAAGTACCATCTTATCAGGGAAATTGTACATCGTGGTGACGTTGTAGTAACCCAGATTTCTTCTCAGCAAAACATTGCTGATCCTTTTACAAAAGCCCTCACGGCTAAAGTGTTTGAGGGTCACCTACACAGTTTAGGTCTACGATGTTTGTAAACTAGGACAAGTGGGAGACTTATTGGCCATGTGCCCTAGTTTATATTATATTCTCTCATACCACTAGGAATTTTAGTCCAAGTGGGAGTTTGTTGGAATTTTTGTCCTAAAACTCGTAGTTTGTAAATCATATTCTGTTCAATAAAGTTGTTATTGAGAAATTAAATATTATAATCTTAAATCCAATAAATCAAAGTTCCAAGGCTATTTTTTGAATAAACTTGAACTTTATGTGTAAACATAAACGTGGATCAAGTTCGAGTATATAGCCTAAATAGTCTATAGTATATGAAATAAAGGTTGGGCGCCTTATTTAGAGAAACTATGGATGCGGCCCACTTTGTAGTACAAACGAGGTGATCCTAATCGTTCATGTAGAGACATGAAAGTGGGGGCATCCTATGTAAAATGTTTACATAAGACTGAACCATGAATTAGTCATTTTTTACGTTATAACACCGTTTACTGTTTAAAACTGACTATCTCAATTATTGATGACCTAGGTAACTTAGTCTTAATCCTGAGTTAACTATGAACTCCTGTTCACACGAGATTATCCTTAGATCTGCATAGGTGAGGGCAGCTCATCAGCGTTGGCCCAATAAGCCTCCCATTTCAGGGGTAAGATCGGGTGGATAGCTGGGAACATAGGGTACAAGATGGAATTCACTCCTACCCGCTTTAGTTAGTAGATAGGTTGTTCTCTTAAGCACTGAATCCAGGTCTTGAACAAGGGGCCCCACCCTCTCATTGGCCCAAGAGGGATTAAGTTTATAGGTTGAACCTTAAACCAATTGTTCAATAGTGGATTAGTGGGACTTAAGGAACAAGATGTAATCTTGGGAGTAAAACGATATTTTGACCCAGCCAAGGTTACGAGCAACCTGTTAAGGATTAACTTAATGATTATGGTTTTATCACATGGACACAAATATATCTATAGTGAGGAGAGTGCAACTACGGGACTTTAGTGGAATGACCCGTTAGTTAACGAATGTTGATTAACTCGGTTTAAAAGAGTTTAGCTAGTTAATCTTGAATCGTTGGAGCCCATGATCTATAGGTCCATTAGGTTCCTCTGCTAGCTCATATGGATTAAACTTAGAATAGTGTGATGAAATAAGTCGAATTGTTCGAATTAGGAGAAGAAAGAGAAACTGACAAATATAGTGATATAGTCGTCGGTCTTCTAATTAGAAATAGAGCTTTATGTTTTACATACTATAAGTATGAATGCAGATTCATACTAAGAAGCTCAGAATTGATGGAATTGGTAAAAAAATAGTAAAAAGTCAAAATGTTGACTTTTGACTTTGAAAAGTCAAATTGTGATCGGCCTTATATTCAAACGTGATTTGAATTTTTGAAAAATGAATGCGGATTCATGCTCGGGAGGTTGGAATTAGTCAAGACGGACAAAATGGTAAAAAGTCAAAATATTGACTTTTGACTAAAAAAAGTCAAAGTTTGACTTTTGACTTAAAATATCTAATGACCATTTTACCCTTCGAATAAGTTAGTGGGAAAATTTAACATTTTGTTGGATAATCTCACTAACTCTTAGTGGGATATGTGCCTATATGAGATATAGACACCTAGCCCACTAATTTCCACTAATTGTTAGTGGAACATTAGGTGTTGAGATTTGGCAAATTAATTACATGCATTTTTGCCTTTTTTAATATACTCCAATATTTCCTTTGAAAATTTTTTGTTTATAAATAGGTTATAAATAGGGGAGTTTTCAAATGGTTGAAAATTTTTGCCTTTTTTAATATACTCCAATATCTCAACCAAGAAAAAAAATCTTCTACCTTCCAATTTCCTTTTATCTCCATTACTTTCTACATCAAATTGGGTCCCACAACCCGGTTCTTTGTCCAGAGGATAGTAGTTGAGCACTAGTGGTCGTCTCGGTTTGAATTGCTAAGGAGGTATCAAAGTTTTTGAAAGCTTCAAAGGTAATATTTCCTAAAACCCTAATTTGATTAGTTTAGGGTTACTTGTTAATTGTGGCAATTAGGGTAGAAATTCGATTTTTTTTCCGCTGTGCATGTCTTAGTTCTATCAGATAAGAGGTCCCGGGTTCAAATCCCCACCCTAGCATTTATTACAATACCTTTGCAAAAAAAAAAAAAAAAGACAAACTTTGCTTTAGTTAGTCTTAACTTATATAAGTTGTTCATAAGTAGAACAAAATTGAATATATTATCTAGAAAAGGTGAACAGTTCATAATTTCAAAATATATTCAATACATTTGTTCCAAAATACAAGAGATAGATGATTGCTTCTGTCGAGACTACCTCTCCCGTTCTAACCTTAAGAGTAATCTCGTGTTCTGCAAGTCTCTTTCAAGAACTAGTTTCCTGAAATGAGAAGCAAATATGATTAGTGGCTCCTGAATCTAGTATCCAAGTTGCAGTATCATATTCGACTAAGCATGTTTCAACAACTAGTAAATCATATTTACCTTGTGCTGCTTTCTTTGCTTTCTTCTCAGCAAGGTATTTCGGGCAGTTCCTCAACCAGTGCCCGTTCTGGCCATAATGGTAACACTTACCTTTTTCTGCAGCTTTATTTCCCTTGTTCGTCTTGGGAGTCTTTCCCTTTCCCTTCTTCTTCATTTGAGCTTTAGGCTTAGAAGGTCCACTTGTGCTTTTAAAGGACGATCCTTTTGAAAAGCTCCTTTTTATGGTAGCAACATTTGCTTCCACTTGTTTTCCCTTACCCAAAGTAAGAGTTTGGAACCTTTGGAGCTCATTTAGAAGAGTGGTCAGCGTGAACTTTATCTTATTTAAAGACGCATTCGTCTAAAATGGAATGAAACTCTTTGGAAGAGACTCTAAAATAAAGCTAACTTGATTAACTCTTCGATGGGACCACCATTTACTTCGGCGATGTTGAAGTGCATCATCATGTCCATATGTCCATAGGAAAATATATTGTATATGTGGAAAGAGAGAAGTTAATGATAATGGAATATGTTAGTAATGAAGAAAGAGAAAAAAAAAATATTTTGAAATAGGAAAAAATTGGAGTTAGTTCGAGAAATTAAATAATGATAATAATAATAGTATTGTTATTATTATTGTTGTTGTTTACAGGGTCTTTAACTTATTTACCATAGGATATTACAAAAAAAAACACAAATTGCTAATATTTTACACAAATGTACCAAATGGGTTACAATATTACGCAAAAGTAGGTCCAAATTACCAATATGTCCATATGGTATTTTTTAATTGTTTTAAAATATACAGAAATATTAATTATAATGAGAAGATCGTGGGACATTAAAATAGAAAAGTGATGGAACCGTTTTCTCACTTTCCATATTTAAAAACATCAAATCCCTTTCGTATTATATCTTTTATAAAACATCAACTAAAAGTATTATATCTGACGGGTAATATATAAAATTAATATAAATGTAAATAAGACGTGGTATATATATAATAAATCACATATACAAAGTATTATATATTAGGATAATATTATAAAATTAGTATAATTGTAAATAATATATGATTCTGAAGTAGGAAATTTTTTGTTGTGGCGCTGCTTATGATCTGAAACTTTATGTATAAAAAATTTAGATGATAATTCTTTTGAAGTGTTCATATGGGGAGGAGGGGGAGTGGGAGGGGGTTGATTGGTATATTTTTGATTAGATTTATTATAGGTATCCGCTTTTGTGACTTTCTAAGTTGAGTTGGATTCATGACAATCTAATGGAATATTCATATCTATGTAAAGTCATGAAATATTCATATCTATGTAAAGTCTTGAAATTGATTGTATATGATATATGGAGAATGATTTTATATATTTATATATGTTCGAGTTTTGAAACTATATTTGATGAATACCGTTGATCATATATATATATATATTTATGAAACTGTTGTTGGAAAACTGTATAAGACTATTAGATCAGCACAATACGCGAACAAAAATATAATTCAATTACAATTTTTTTTCAAAAAAAAATGAAACATGCTTGACGGTTTTAAAATGTCATAAACAATTGCATTCTTGACCGTTTTAAAACGTCATGAATATGTATATTCTTGACAGTTTTAAAATGTCATAAACAAAGGCATTCTTGACGGGTTTAAAATGTCATAAACAAGTCCATTCTTGACGGTTTTAAAATGTCATGAAAATATGTATATTTGACGTTTATAAAACGTCAACGTTCTCCATTCTTGACGGTTGATAAAACGTCAAGAACTTTGGCTTTCTTGACACTGGCTTCAACGACGTTTTTAAAACCGTCAAGAATAGGGTCTCTTGACAGTTTAAAAACGTCAAGAGAGCCTGTTTTTGTAGTAGTGAAAGTATTATATCTTACGAGTAATTTATAAAATTAATATAAATGTCAACAAGATGTGGTATATATATAATAAATAACATATACAAACTATTATATATTGCGATAATGTTATAAAACTTATAAATAATATGTTGTATATATTTACTAAATCCTAATCATGTAGTTTTGGTGTTTAACTATTTAATTTTAAACGGGTAAAAGAACAAATGACTTACAGTGGAAATTATCTTAGCTTCAGGTGATGGAGAATTGTAAATGTCAGCGACTTGTAAAGAAGATGCAACTTACGGTTATTACAAAATTGAATACAAATTTGGCTGTCGAAAAATTGTGAAAACAGGGTGATAAGAAATTAGAAATTTATGATTGAATTTTTTAAAGCTTCAAATGATGGACAATAATGGTTGTCGGCGATGAAGAATAATAGGTAAAAAGATAGTCTTGGAAAGAAGATATCATACGATTATTATAAATTAGAATAAAATTACTCATATTATAATATATTTTGATTTATAGTTAATTGAAAAGATACTTAAAATTTATTACCATATTCATTAATCACATTAAATTAAGTTATGGAATTCATATTAAGGAAATATTTCAAATAATATTAGGAATGAAATATCTAATTAATAATTATTGAAAGATTAGACTTGTCCATAAAATATTATCTTTCCTATTTAAGGAAATAATTTTCAAATTAGGACATTTATGAAATTTCTTATTCAATTAACGTCTTTTGTCTAAATCTTTCTTATTTATATTAAATACGCCTCTCTCGTTTTGCATGCCTCATCTTCTCCACCCCACTCACCCTTCTTCACCATTCAAACCCTAGCCCCCGCCCCTTTCATTATGCACCTTCGGCCATCGAGAATCCCACGACTGACGCAACCCTACATGACGACGATCGCCCGGATGAAGCTATTGTGTTGCGTTCCTTCTTTGCCTCGCATCTCCATCCATCAGTCATAGCCGCACGTTCTACCATCGGGAAGCCAAAGCCGAAACGCCCTGAGTCACGCATCTCAACCGTCTTCGTGCCCTCTAGTTTCGCCAGTCGTCCGTGTCGCGTGCTCCACCCTTGCCGAAGCCGATCGTGTGCATCTTAGCCAGAATCGAACCCAAGTCGCGTCTCCTCGAGTGATCTGCGCGTGGTCGTCCAAGCCATGAGCCCCCTCTATGTGTGAGTCGCGCATCTCTGTCCCTTCAAGCCAGATCTGAGCCGCCTTCATTCTCCACAAGTCACGTGCCTGAGCCAACTACCCTGTCGAGCCGTTCCTTGTTTTGGAGTCACTTTTGGTGAGTTTTATTAGTATTGATTGGGTTTGGTACCCCCATTAATTACCTATTTTTGTCCCAAATGAGTTAAGTTTTGGAATAAGTTGATTTATGGTTGCTTGAAGGTGCAAGAGAAATCGGTAGAATTGGGACTGTGAATTTTTCATTTAAGGTGGATTCAACCTTAGTCTTGGGGTAAGTATGGTTAAGTTTGGTTGTTTGCTTAATAAGCAATGAGAGATAGTTGGCAAATTTACCAATTTTGTGTATGTGTTCGGGTTTAGAACTGTAATTGGGAATTTGACTACCAACCATATATTTTCGTAAATCCCCAGGTAAGAGATTTTTCCTATATTACCGACTTTAAAGTTGCATGTGTATCTTGTATATTTTGTATTGTGTAGTAGAGATGTGATATGACCATTTCAGATATTGTATACTTGGTTACTTTGGTAACCCTTTCATGATTGAGATGCAGCACCATTGGTGTATGATATGATTATATGTTAATTTGAATTATGTTTGTTTGAGCTAAGATGTTGTTTTATGTTGAGCATGTATAGCCTATAGTGTCCATTGGTGTATGATATGATTATATGTTAATTCGAATTATGTTTGTTTGAGCTAAGATGTTGTTTTATGTTGAGCATGTATAGCCTATAGTGTCCTATTAGTCTGTCTGTTAGAGTCGTACCATGAGGCGTCCATTGATGTCCCCTACATATATATATATATATATATATGCCTTTGTGGCTAGTTGAGATGTGATTCGACAGAATCACTTACAGCCCGACTCCTCCTTTGAGTCCACTGAGAGTCCAATTCAGTCTCGGTGGGACCACTGGATAGTGTGCGTTCGGAAGCACAATAGCATGTGGTACTTTATTACAGGATTCTAACGAGAGACTAACAGACACTTAGTGAGACCAATAGTGGGCCTCTTACTGAGTATAAATTCATACTCACTTTCTTAAATGTTAATTTTTAAGTAAGGGGAGGCAAGGGCAAGCTGGCGAATGATAATAAGTGATCGTGGATCGCAATAGGGAACAGTTCAGTTTTTCTTCTGCATTTATATTTCAGTAGTAATATTTTTCATAGCTTTATTTCAAAACTCCGGTTAAACTATTCTAAATAGTTTTTTTCTACTTTTTGGGCCTAAACTAGTATTTTGATTAGTTATCTTAATTGCTTATTTATTTTTATTATATTTAAAGCTTTTCCTCAAACTTTAAATTATTTTCTTGTATATTTAAATTTAAAAAAAAATCTATACTTATTTAAATATTAATGACCTCAATTTACTAAGAAAGTTGGGTTGTTACAGGAAAGTCTTCGACGAGTGGTGTCCCAATTTAGAGATTGATTTGTAGATTTAGAGATATCATCGAAAGTAAGTTCTCTTATCTTTTCTTTAAAAGCATGCTTATAATTTATTTAGAATTTTGATTCTAAAATTTTGCCATTGTATCAGTATCTTAAGATTTCCAAATGAAATTGAGTAATGGGTTCTTTAATTCTTCCGGTGCCATAGGACTTTTATCCCTTCAATTTTTATGAGAGCCATCTCAAATTTTAATTGAAAATTTTAAATTTTGCATTGGTTTAGGTGGGATTTATTTTTGAATTATGAATGTAGTTTGCAAAATAGATGTTTTTTATTTTAGTACCTTAGATTATAATTTTTCATTAATTTAATTAATGTAAGAACCGGTTGTTCTCCGTTTTTTTATTCTTTTGTTTTGTTTTAATTAATCAAATTAATATAATATGATTATATTAATTTGATTAAATCTGAGGGTGTCAAATTTTTGCTATTTAATCTTTTATTATGTTTGATTAAATTACATAGGTGCATAATGTTGTCATATAATTTAAAATCCCACCTTAGGATTATAAATATCATGCATCATTCTTAAATATAAAAGTTATCTTTTAGTTGTATGATTTTCTAAGCATGTTTATGCATTTTTATATATTATAAATGTTATAAGATTTAGTATTAATGGATGATTTTGAATTTCATGAGTTATTTAAAGTATTTTGATAATTTAAGTATATGAAATTGGAAAAAGATGACGTATGACATTACTTAGTTAAATATAATTTGTTATATTTAAATTAATGCATGAATGCTTGGTTGATTTATATGATTTTTCTTTAATATAAATGTTATATTAATTAAGATGAAAATCAAATTTTCATTGAGCATATTACATCGATAGATTAATATAATTTTTATATTAATATAATATTTTGCATGTTGTATGGTTTATTTTTTGTTTTAATTAATTAAACCATAGTATACATATTATAGAACTAATTAAGTAATTTTATAATAGTTATAAAATTTGATAATTAGAAACCGTCAACCTATAATAAAGAGTTGCATGCAAACATAGGATCATAGGATTAATTTGTTTTAATTTAAAAATGTTTAAAATTAAATAGACCTAAAATCACATTAATTCTAATAGGATTAGAATTATATATTTTTAGTTTAATGAAACTAAATAGGACAAATAGGATAAGGTTATAAGGGAACTCCACCTATAAAGTTCCTGTAAAGTTCTGTCTAAAGCTGGAGGTACTTAAGTTGACGGTTTACGGAACATCTCCTACCTGGGAACTTAGTCAAAACTGCCGTTAAATTAATCTTATTCCTATTAGCATAAGATGTCACTAGGTAAATTAAATGGTTTAATACACCTAGAAACCTTAAGAGTGAATAGGATTTAAGGTTATAATGGAAATCCACCGGTAAAGTTTTGTCTAAGGCTGGGGTATTTAAGTTGACGGTTTACATAACACCTTCTACCGAGGAACTGACCAAGAACCGGCATTGAATTAACCTTATTCCTATTAAAAATGAGATGTCACTAGGTAAATTAAATAGTTTAGTGTATCTAGACACTTTATAGTAAAGTTTATTATAAGAGTTATAATAAGAATAGACTTAGATAGATTCATTTAGCCGGAGATTAGCTAAGTACAACAAACCCTAAATTAATAGAACATTTTAGTGGGAGAAAAATGATATATATGATATATCAATTTTTAACTCTCACGTCTCTAAGAGTTCACATGTGATATTCATACTCGACTTGTGTCGCCCTGGGAGCGACCTCCCTTCGGAGAGTGTTTGTATAGGTCAATAACAAGGTGAATAGGGGAAATGTTCATAGTAAGTGGGAGAAGGATGCGTGTCAACGTATCCTACGGTCTCCTCCATTAGGTTACACCATGAGATTTCTATGATCCGCTGCGTGTCGTTTTAGCATGACTATCCCTTTGGAGAGCCTGATTGTAGGAGTCGGAACAACGCAAACTCTAGAAATGGATAGGGTTTCTTAGGTTAATCTTCAACAATTGTCTTTCCCTTCGGTAGCCTGTTGAAGCGTACCTCTGGGATCTGAAAATGATAGGGTCACACTTACGAGATGAATAAGTAAGTTAATGTATCCTTGACTGAACAACGGTGGCTAAGAACTATAGGAATATGAGTTATTATGGTATTAGTTATTAGCTGAGATATCTCAATTCAGGAGTGGAGTAGTTGATCACCCTTCGGTGGCTGTTGCTCTAAACTTCTTTAGTATCGTTGCAAAAACTAAATCATTTGTTTGATTAGGGTCCTTTGATTGCTTGTTTTTGCTAAATTGATTGGATTATTTTAATGAGTTAAGACAAGGATAACTAATACGACCAATTGATTGTTTCAACATGTCTTCTTCAATTATTCAACTGCTTAAAAATGGAAAATTAATCGATAAAAATTATGGGGCGTGGAAGTCAAACCTCAATAAGATTCTGGTTAATCATGATCTATGCTTCGTCTTAATGGAGGAATGTCCTCCTTCCCCTGCTCGAAATGTATATCAGAATGTCAGAGATGCATATAACCGTATAACAAAGGTCAATAACAAGGCCCGCGTCTATCTCTTGTCCAGTATGTTTGACATACTAAGCAAGAAACACAAGACCATGGTCATTGCACATTAGATCATGGACTCCCTCCAACAGATGTTTAAGAAGAATAAAAAAAAAAGGTAAATATGATTTACTTGTCTTAGAAACATGTTTGTTAGCCATGTTTGCTCTTCTATAAAGGAAACTAGTTCCTTTAAGCAACTAAAGGAGGGTGGATGACTCTCAAGTTTGAAATGGGAGATGTCATTTCAGCTCTTGCAGTGAGAGATGTTAAGTTGTCTTTCAAAAATAGATTCTTGTTTTTGAAAAACTTGAACATAGTTCCTAAGATTAAGAGGAACTTAATTTCTATTTCTTCGCTTATTGAACAATTGTACTCGGTTGTTTTTTTTCTTTAAAGGAAGCGTTCATTTTAAAGAATAATGTACATATTTGTTCGACTAAGCTTAAAAACAACTTGTATGTATTAAAACCTAATGAAGCAAAATCATTTTTAAATCATGAGATGTTTAAAACTGCTAATACTCAAAATAAAAGCAAAAAATTTCTCCAAATAACAATACCTTTCTTTGGCATTTAAGATTAGGTGACATTAATCTCGATAAGATCGAAAGATTGGTAAATAATGAACTTCTAAATGAGTTAGAAGATGATTCATCACCATCATGTGAATCTTAATAAAAATAAATAATAATAATAATAAATAGAAAAATGACTAAAAAACCTTTTATTGAAAAAAGTTATAGAGCCAAAGAGCCCCTAGAACCTATACATTTAGACCTTTGTGGTCCAATAAATGTAAAAGCTAGAGGAGGTTTTGAATACTTCATCTTTTTTATAAATGATTATTCAATGTATTGTTATTTATATTTAATGGGGCATAAGTCTGGAGCTCTTGAAAAGTTCAAGGAGTATAAGGCTGAAGTTGAAAACCTATTAAGTAAAAATATTAAAATACTTTGATATGATCGAGGTAGAGAGTGCATGAACTTGAGATTCGAGGACTATATGATAGAACATGGAATCTAATCCCAACTCTCAGCACATGACCCACTTCAACAAAATGGTGTATCAAAAGAAGAAATAGAACCTTGTTAGACAAGGTTCAACGATGAGCTACGCTCAATTGCCTAACTCGTTTTGGGGTATGCAGTAGAGACTGCAATTCAGATTTGATTTGTTGATTACCCTAAAGAAACGAGAGGTGGTCTATTCTTTGATCCAAAAGAAAATAAAGTATTTGTATCGACAAATGCTACTTTCTTGGAGGAAGACCACACGAGAGATCATTAACCACAAAGAAAATTAGTATTAAGTGAAACTACTAATGAATCAACAAGGGTTGTTGATGAAGCTAGTCCCTCATCAAGAGTTGATGAAACCAACACATCATGTCAGTCTCATCCTTCTCAATTGTTGAGAATGCCTTTACGCAATGGGAGGATTGTATCACAATCGTTACTTGGGTTTAACTGAAACTCAGGTTGTCATACCAGATGATGGCGTTAAGGATCCATTGTCCTATAAACAGGCAATGAATGATGTAAACAAGGACCAATGAGTCAAAGCCATGAACCTTGAAATGGAGTCTATGTACTTCAATTTTAGTGTGGGAGCTTGTAGATCTACCTGAAGGGGTAAACCTATAGGGTGCAAATGGATCTATAAGAGAAAGAGAGATTCAGCTGAGAAGGTACAGACCTTCAAAGCTAGACTTGTAGCAAAAGGGTATACCCAAAGGGAAGGGGTTGCCTATGAGGAAACTTTTTCCCCTGTTTCTATGTTAAAGTTTGTAAAGATTCTCTTGTCCATATCCATCTTTTATGATGATGAAATATGGCAAATGGATATTAAGACTGCTTTTCTTAATGACAATCTTGAAGAGAGTATCTTTATGTCTCAGCCCGAGGGGTTCATAATAAAAGGTCAGGAGCAAAAAGTTTGCAAGCTGAATCAATCCATTTATGGGTTGAAACAAGCATCTAGATCTTGGAACATTAGATTTGATACGTCGATCAAATCTTATAGTTTTGACCAAAACGTTGATGAACCTTGTGTATACAAGAAAATCAACAAAGGTAAAGTAGCTTTCTTAGTACTTTATATGGACGATATCCTTCTCATTAGCAATGATATAGAATACCTAATTGACGTTAAAAATTGGCTAGCAGCCCAATTCCAAATGAAAGATTTGGAAAAGGCATAGTATGTTCTAGGGATCCAAATCATAAGGGATCATAAGAACAAAACGCTAGCACTATCTCAGGCAACCTATATCGATAAAATGTTGGTTCGATATTCGATGCAGAACTCTAAGAAGGATTTATAACCTTTCAGGCATGGGGTTCACTTGTCTAAGAAACAGTGTCCTAGGATACCTCAAGAAGTTGGAGATATGAGACGTATTCCCTATGCCTCAGCTTTGGGCAGCTTAATGTATGTTATGCTCTGCACTAGGCTAGACATTTGTTATGCAGTAGGAATAGTCAGTAGATTTGAGTCCAACCCAGGGTTAGACTACTGGACAACGGTTAAAATTATTCTCAAGTATCTTAGGAGAACGAGAGACTACATGCTTGTGTATGGAGCTAAGGATTTGATCCTTACGCGATACACTGACTCTAATTTACAAATTGATAAGGATTCTAAGAAATCCATGTCGGGATCAGTGTTGACCCTAAACGGGAGAGCTGTGGTATGACGTAGCATGAAGTAAGGATGCATTACAGACTTTATATGGAGGTTGAGTACGTCGTTGCTTGTGAAGCAGCAAAAGAAGCAATTTGGCTCAGGAAGTTCCTGCATGATTTGGAAGTTGTTCCAAACATGAAAATTCACATCACTTTCTATTGAGATAAAAGTGGGGCATATTGTTGATCCATTTACAAATACTCTTCTGCTAAAGTGTTCGAGAGTTTTCTAGAAAGTCTAGGTCTACGAGATATGTACAATAGGTAATCTAGGGCAAACGGGAGATGAGTAATGGGTATGAGAATGCCCTAGTTTATTGTATTTGTATATATACGTTTTATGTAGTATACTAGTACATTTTACCATTTCCAATGTCAGAGGATTACTTTATTATGTATATCCCAAACGGACTAGAGTTTTAGTCCAAGTGGGAGTTTGTCGGGATTTATGTCCTAAAACTTGTAGATTGTAAATATAATCCATTGACCGTTATTAATAAAGTGCTATTATTGTAATAAATTATTAGTTTTGTCTTATTAACCCAAATCCAATAAACTAATATCTGAAGTTATTTAATGAATCTTGAACAGTATGTAGAGACATATATGGATCAATGTTCAAGATCATCTTAAACGGTCTATAGTAAAAGGATAAGGTTGGGTACCTTATCCTGGTAACACTATTGATACGGCTCACTTTGTATTTGATACAAACGCAATGATCGAACGTGTTTGTGTAGTTGATATACGAGTGAGGGTATCCTATGCAATGAGTTCGTATAAGACCAGATCGCGAAATAGTAACCACTAGATGTAACACCATTAACTAGTTAGGTTTCTATTTTACTAGGATAACCTAGGTAACTTAGTCTTAATCCTAAGTGTGTTATAAACTTCTGTTTGTAAGGGATTGTCCTTTGATTTGTACGGATGAGAGTGATCAGATCATCGACTCAATAAGCTTATCATTTTGGGGACAAGACCAAGTGGGGAGCTGGGAACATAATTACACAAGATGGAATTCACTTCTTCCCTACTTTAGGGTAAGTAGATGAGTATTCCCTTAAATGGTGTCTCCAGGTCTTGAACAAAGGGCTCTACCCTCTCTATGGAACGAGAGGGATTTCTGTTTATTGGTAGGACAATAAACAGGTTGTTCACTAGAGGAGCACTGATATTTAAGGATTAAAGGTAACCCAGGGGTAAAATGGTAAATTGACCCAGTTGGTGTTACGAACACTCGTGAAGGACTAACTTACTTTATTGGTCTATATTTGTGGACACAGCAATATATCTACAGTAAGAAGAGTTCAACTATAAGTCATTAGTGGAGTGTACACACAGTTAACGAATATTGATTAATGTGGTTAATGAGTTTAGCCAATTAATCTCATATCGTTGTAGCTTTTGATCTGTAGGTCTATTAGGTCCCCCTCTTAGCTCGTAAAGGATAATGAAATTTATTTATATTGGTTGTAATTTGAAATGTTCAAATTTACTTAGGGAATTAGTTTAGTGTATAGCGATATATTATAATATAAAGTTTGTGAAACTTTACTATAAATTTAATTTTGGATATGATTCAAATTTAATTTACGAGAGATAAAATATTTGAATAAGTTCAAATATTAATTTAATGTGAATTAGATTCATATTAAAATTATTGGTTACGAGATAAACTTATATTTGAATATGATTCAAATTCAATTTAAGTTAAATATACGATATTTAATTTAGCAATTAATTAACTCGACAATTAATTAATAATTTAGTTCATTTAATTATGTTTGATTTAATTAAATTTATAAGATATTGTAGAGATATTAATTAAATATGATTTAATTACTTATATTAATATAATTATATAAGATATTGGAAAAATATTCATTCAAATAAGATTTGAATGAAATATTAATTAAATATGATTTAATTAATTATATTAATATAAATCTATAAAATATTAGAGAGATATTTATTCAAATAAGATTTGAATGAAATACTAATTAAATATGATTTAATTAATTATTAACTAATTGATTAATTGTTAATTAATTATTAGATTTGATAATAGAATCTCACGATTCTCTCATACTCCTTTTCCTATTTCAAAAACAAAAATTCATTAAGAAAAAAGCCAAAGTTTTTTCTCTCTTCAAAAAAAGTTTCTTTCAAATATCTCTAAACCTTTTCCCATCCCTATTGGTTCCCACAAACCAATCTCATCCTAGAGGATAGGAAGGTCTCTGACGGGTGGTGTCCCAATTTGGAGATTGATTTGTAGATTCAGACACGTCATCGAAAGTAAGTTCTCGTATCTTATTCTTTAAAAGCATGCTTACAATTTATTCAGAATTTTAATTCTAAAAATTTTCCAATGTATCGGTATTTTATGATTTCCAAATGAAATTGAGTAATGGTTCTTTAATTCTTCCGCTGCCATAGGACTTTTATCCCTTCAGTTCTAAGTTGGGTCGTTCCTTTCTAGGCCATAGCATTGGCCCTTTTTTCGACGTTTTATGACAAAACCAAAAAACTAAATTTGGGGCATCACCGTTTGGCTTTTGTGGGCAGAAAATTTTGATATGACTCAAAATGAGACCACCTAGCAGTTAGATGCGAACTTTCGAGACCTTTGACATCGTTCTAAGTTGGGTCGTTCCTTTCTAGGCCATAACATTGACCATTTTTTCAACGTTTTGGGACAAAACCAAAAAACTGAGTATGGGGCATCACCCTTCAGCTTTTAGGGGCAAAAACCTTTAATATGACTCAAAATGAGATCATCCAGCAGTTAGATGCGAACTTTCAAGACCTTTGACACCGTTCTAAGTTGAGTTGTTCATTTCTAGGTCATAACATTGGCCTTTGTTTCGACGTTTTGGGACGTAACCAAAAAACTCTGTATGGGACATCATCGTTCAATTTTTTGTGGGTAGAAAACTTTAATATGACTTAAAATGAGACCACTCAGCAGTTAGATGCGAACTTTCGAGACCTTTGACACCATTCTAAGTTGGGTTGTTCCTTTCTAGGCCATACCATTGGCCCTGTTGGGACAAAACCAAAAAACTGAGTCTGGGACATCACCATTCAGCTTTTGTGGGCAAAAAAATTTAATATGACTCAAAATGAGACCACCCAGCAGTTAGATGCGAACTTTCAAGACCTTTGACACCGTTCTAAGTTGAGTCGTTCCTTTCTAGGCCATAACATTGGCTCTTTTCTCGACGTTTTGGGACATAACCAAAAAACTCAGTATGAGGCATCACCGTTCGACTTTTGTGAACAGAAAACTTTAATATGAGTCAAAATGAGACCACTCAGCAGTTAGTTGCGAACTTTCGAGACATTTGGCACCGTTCTAAGTTGGGTCATTTCTTTCTAGGCCATACTATTGGCCATTTTTTCTGCGTTTTGGGACGAAACCAAAAAACTGAGTCTGGAGCATCACCGTTTGACTTTTGTGGGCAGAAAACTTTAATATGACTCGAAATCAGACCATTCAGCAGTTAGATGCGAACTTTCAAGACCTTTGACACCATTCTAAGTTGGGTCGTTCCTTTCTAGGCCATAACATTAGCCGTTTTTTTCGATGTTTTGGGACAAAACCAAAAAACTGAGTTTGGGGTATCATCGTACAACTTTTGTGGGTAAAAAGCTTTACTACTACTCAGAATGAGACCACCCAGCAGTTAGATGGGAAGTTTCGAGACCTTTAAGACTGTTCTAAGCTGGGTTATTCCTTTCTAGGCCACAACATTTGCCCATTTCTCAACGTTTTGGGACGAAACCAAAAAAACTAAGTCTAGGGCATCACCGTTCGACTTTTGTGGATAAAAAGCTTTAATATTACTCAGAATGAGACCACCTAGCAGTTAGATGTGAACTTTCGAGACCTTTGACACTGTTCTAAGCTAGGTCGTTCCTTTCTAGGCCACAACATTGGTCCCTTTTTTCGATGTTTTGGGACGGAACCAAAAAACTGAGTCTAAGACATCACTGTTCGACTTTTGTGGGTAAAAAGCTTCAATATTACTCAGAATGAGACCACCCAGCAGCTAGATGTGAACTTTCGAGACATTTGACACTGTTCTAAGTTGGGTCGTTCCTATTTTGGCCACACCATTGGCCTCTTTTTTTGACGTTTTGGGACGGAACCAATAAATTGAGTCTGGGGCATCACTGTTCGGCTTTTATGGACAGAAAACTTTACTATGACTCAATATGAGACCACCCAGCAGTTAGGTGCGAACTTTTGAGAGTTTTGACACCATTCTAAGTTGGGTCGTTCATTTCTAGGCCATACCATTGGGCATTTTTTCGATGTTTTGGGACGGAACCAAAAAACTGAGTTTGGGGCATCATTGTTCGGCTTTTGTGGGCAAAAAGCTTTAATATTACTCAGAATGAGATCACTCAACAATTAGATGTGAAATTTTGAGACCTTTAACACTGTTCTATGTTGGGTCGTTCCTTTTTAGGCCACAACATTGACCCATTTTTTGACGTTTTGGGACGGAACCAAAAAACTTAGTATGGGACATCACCGTTCAGATTTTGTGGGCAAATAGCTTTAATATTAGTCAGAATGAGACAACCCAGCAGTTAGATGTGAACTTTCAAGACCTTTGACACTGTTGTCAGTTGGGTCGTTCCTTTCTAGGCCGTAGCATCGACCCATTTTTCGACGTTTTGGGACAAAACCAAAAAAATTGATTCTGGGGCATTAATGTTTGACTTTTGTGGGGAAAATAACTTTCATATTACTCAAAAAGAGACCACCCAATAGTTAGATGTGAACTTTCGAGACCTTTAACACTGTTGTAAGTTGGGTCGTTCTTTTCTAAGCCGTAGCATTGGCCCTTTTTTCGACGTTTTGGGATGGAACCAAAAAATTGAGTCTGGGGCATCACCGATCTGCTTTTGTGGACAAAAAACTTTCATATTACTCAAAACGAGGCCACCCAGCAGTTAGATGTGAACTTTCGAGACCTTTGACACCATTCTAAGTTGGGTCCCATGTGAGTAAGGGTATCTTATACAATGAGTTGCATAAGATCGGAACACGAAATAGTAACCACTTGATGTAACTTCGTTAACTAGTTAAGTTTCTATTTCATTAGGATGACCAAAGTCACTTAGTCTTAATCCTAAAGTGTATTATGAACTTCTATTCGGGAGAAATTATTCTTTGATTTGTACGAGTGAGAGTGACCAGATTGTCGACTCAATATGGTTATCATTTTGGAGACAAGATCAAGTAGAGAGCTGAGAACATAATTACACAAGATGAAATTCACTTTTTTCCGACTTTAGGGTAAGTAGATGAGTGTTTTCTTAAATGGTGTCTCTAGACTTGAACAAAGGGTCCTACCCTCTCTATGGCATGAAAGAAGTTTACGAATATTGATTAATGTAGTTAATCAGTTTAACTAACTTATCTCATATCGTTGTAGCTTCTGATATGTAAGTCCACTAAGTCCCTGTCGGAATTTATGTCATAAAACTCGTAGATTGTAAATATAATCCATTAACCATTATTAATAAAGTGTTATTATTGTAATAATTATTATTGATTAAATTATTAGTTTTGTCTTAATAACCCAAATGCAATAAACTAACATCTTAAGTTGTTTAATGAGTCTTGAACAGTATGTAGAGACATACATGGATCAATGTTCAAGGTCAACTTAAAGGGTCTATAGTATAGGGATAAGGTTGGGTACCTTATCATGGTAACACTATTGATATGGCTCACTTTGTATTTGATACAAACACAATGATCCAACGTGTTCGTGTAGTTAACATACGAGTGAGGGTATCTTATGCAATGAGTTTGCATAAGACCGGACCACGAAATAGTAACCACTATATGTACCTCCGTGAACTAGTTAGGTTTTTATTTCACTAGGATGACCTAGGTAACTTAGTCTTAATCATGGGTGTGTTATGAACTCCTGTTCGCGAGGGATTGTCCTTTTATTTGTACGGGTGAAAGTGGCCAGATCGTCGACTCAATAAGCTTATCATTTTGGGGACAAGACCGGGTGGGGAGATGGGAACATAATTACACAAGATGGAATTCACTCTTTCCCTACTTTAAGGTAAGTAGATGAGTGTTCCATTAAATGGTGTCTCAAGGTCTTGAACAAAGGGTTTTACCATCTCCATGACACGAGAGGGGTTTTTGTTTATTAGTAGGACCATAAACATGTTGTTCATTGAAATAGCACTGATATTTAAGGATTAGAGATAAACCCAAGGGTAAAACGGTAAATTGACCCAACTAGTGTTACAAACACTCTTGAATGACTAACTTATTGTTATTGGTCTATATCCGTGGACACATAAATATATCTACAGTGAGAAGAGTTCAGTTGTGAGTCTTTAGTGGAGTGTACAAACAATTAATGAATAATGATTAATGTGGTTAATGAGTTTAGCCAATTAATCTCAGATCGTTGTAGCTTATGATTTGTAGGTTCATTAGGTTTAATTTTGGATATGGTTCAAAATTAATTTATGAGAGATAAAATATTTGAATGTGTTCAAATATTAATTTAATGTGAATTGGATTCATATTAAAATTATTGATTATGAGAGATTTATATTAAATATGATTCAAATTTAATTTATGTTAAATATAAGATATTTAATTTAGCTATTAATTAATTGAAGAATTGATTAAGAGTATACTTTAATTTTATTTAATTAAATTTGATTTAATTCAATTAATTTAAAACTATAAAATATTAGAAATATATTAATTAAATATGATATAAATGAAATTTTAATTAGTTATAATTTAATTAATTACTAGATTTGAAATTTTTATTAATTTAATATTTTTTAAATTAATAGAATCTCGTAATTCTCTCCTACTCTCTCAAGTAAATTGAGGTACAAATATATGCATAAGAAAAACATTTTTTCTTAATCAAAAAAGCCAATGCTTTTGTTCTCTACAAAAATAGTTTCTCTCCCAATTGGTTTCACAAACCAATTTCCACCTCAGAGGATAGTAAAGTCTACGACCGATGGTGTCCTAATTTGGATTTTTTTTTATTTAGAGGTGTCAACCTAAGTAAGCTTTACATTTTCTGTATCTTTTAATTTAAAAGCATGCTTAGTGTTTAAGTTATAATAAGAAAATTTGTTTATGTATTATTTTGTCGATCTATTGGTATTTTGAGATTTTCAAATTAGATTGTGAAATGATTCTATAAAATTTTTCACTCTCAAGGAATTTTACCCTTTCATTCTCAACATTCAAACAGACACTCTAATGCTCAGTATACTAAAAGAAAATTTTGGGAGAGAACGAAATTATTGTGTGTTTTGTATGTGTAACTCTTTAAGAGAAGACTGAGATTATATATATAGTGAGCTGAGAGGTTCTCCAACAGTCACAAAGTTAATGACAAAACAAAAACCGTTGATTGATAGTTACTATTTAATCTAAAACGGTTTTGAAAATCAAAGATAGTTTTAGCAAAAATATATTATGTAATCTAAAACGGTTTTGAAAATCAAAAATTAAATTATGATTTACCAAATAAGTTAAGTAGTATGTTTCTTTATCTTTATCTTTTTGAGAGGGTACAACGTGATCTATTAAATACAAATTTAAAATTTAAATACAACAGTGTAAGAGATATATTGGATGTTAACTTTTTTTTTTTTTTTCTCTTTTGAAGCAGTATCGTAATTAAGCAAGAGATGTTAGTAGAAACACTATGTGAATTGAGTTAGGTCCAAATTGAAAAAAATAGGAACATATATAAAAGAAAATTTTAAGAATGTTTTAGGAGTGCATAGGTGAACTGTGAACAAAATTTGAATTCCTTGCTCGGTCACTGCCCCTATATTTAACTCAATATAATATATTATATATATTGATGTGTATTATGAATAGAGAAAATGGCAGATGCATAGATTGAGTCGATTATGAAATAAGTAATGAAAAGAAAGAAAATAAAAGAAATTAAAAAGATGGGAATATGGCATGAAAAAGCAAGAAGGACAAATTTAGTAATAAAAACAAAAAAGTTATACTAGTTAGGTAATTAGGTGATTCTACGTGGAAAAATAGAAAGTTTTCGATAACAAAGTTTTCGTTTACTTTTAAATTTTGATCATTTTCATTAAGATTTCATTTACTTTTAACGATACGATGATACAACTTTTATATTTTGGATGATTATACTCTAAATTCATCATATTAGTTAAATGCATTAATTATGCAACTATTTATCAAGATTTATTTTCTATATGAGTTGTTCTTAACCAGATGTTCTTAATTTAATCTTTTTTACTTTTATTTTACCTTTATATCAATATAAGAGTTCTATTCTTTTTATTCTACTCAATCTTATTATGATTTGCTTCAAGATTCCAATTTAAAAAATAATAAAAACAAAATATGTGAGAAGGAACATCATGAAGTTTAGTTTAATTAATATGAAAAAAAAAAAATTAGTTTTTTGGTTTATTTGATTTAAACGTATTGATTATGTTTTTGTGGTGACATCAATTTTTTTTTAATAAATTAGCAAGACTTTTTTTTGTTATTTATAAATTTAATTAATTTGATGAATTTAGAGTCTAGTAATTCAAATATTGAAAGTCACCCATCATTTAACGAGTTAACAAAATTCTAATTGCAAAGACTAAAATAAACAGAAAAAATCAAAAATTTTAAAAGGTTAAAGATAAAAAGAGAATAAGATATAAATATATAGATCAAAATAGAATTTATTTTAACATACCAAACATTAACGACTGCGTTTGTTGACACAAAACTAAAAACCTAGGACAATTTTCAAAAATAATATGTTTTGTATAAATATTTATAAAAATATGATTGTTTAATAAGAAATTATAAGAATAAGGTGGTTTGGAAAACTATTGTTAAAAATAGTTGAGTTTTTGAAATTTGACGAAGTCGTGTACCCGTACACGACTTCCTTACTGTACTGTCAACACATTTGACCTGTTTGCTCCACGTATGGACCAGTTCGACCCACGTGGAGTCCACGTGGTGATGACCGAAGTCATGTACCTGGTACACGACTTCCTAAAAAAATTTAAAAAATTATTAGATTTTAAAAGACTAACTATTTTTAAAATAAAAACATTTGTGAAAGACTAATGAAAATAAAATATGTAAAAATTTTAGTTTTTGTTTAAATGTCCAACTGTTTAAATGTCCAACTTTTTGGTAATTTATTTTTAATTAAGAACTGAGTTCTAAACAAATTAAAAAAATAAAAACAAAACTTTGATTATTAATTTTTTTTGTTGGTTTTCAAAATTTGGCATGATGAGTGCTAAAACGAAAAACCAAAGGTAAAACACATCATTAGTGATATCTTATAAAATTTTTTGTTAATTTATTAAGGAAATCTTGTGGCTTAAGATAGATTGAGAAAAAAAAATATTTCGAACGTTTTTTTTAATACTTGGTTCTCTATTTTTTAAAAAAATATATTATATTTTGATATTATTAAGAGTACTCCTACATCTAAATCACGTATTAGCAACTTCTAATTTATAATTAATTTTAAAAAGTCCAATTTTTAATTTATACAACTTGAATAAGTTCTAGCAAAATTTAAAAACACTTAAATTATACAACTTAAGAATCTTCCTCATCTCCCTCTACGACATCATCGCCTTGTCGTCGTCGTCGCCGTCCAATGTGTCTACGATCTGTGTCGACAACATTTAAACGTCGAGTCCGCTGAACAAGTTGGTCTATATCTCCCATGACTTCGTCACACATTGGTATAAAAATTTCAAAAAGAGACTCGACATACGTCTTCAACAAAATTATTCTGAACGATTGTAAATAATATAATTAAAAAATGTCCATGTTTGTATTAAATTTATAAATCATATTAAAATTATTACTATGCGATAACAGTAAGCACCATCAAGTGTCATAAAGCGTCTGGTAATCGACGTGTACCAGGAAAAGTAGTTATTTGATACTGTTGGCTTCTGTGTTGCTTCTGCTTCGGCACAAAAAATATTTTGTGAATGCCACATTGCTATATGCTTCGCATGAATCCTACTCCAATCTTGATCGTGCTTGCCTCTTAAATCAATTTGGTGTAGGCCCTGATATGTGGAGCAAAACTCTTGTGGCATTTGTAGCATATGGAACTGTCGCAATACACGATCTGCTTGATGCTTCTCAACGAGTTGAAAGCAAATCATAGGACCCACATATGTCCACATCGCTTGACTGTTATGACATTGATGTGAAAGCAATGTCATAATGTAGGGCGTGTATGGTGTCCAATTAATCTGTTAAAAAAATCAAACATAAGTAAGCAACAAAAAATATACATGGGCAATATTGGTATAATATTTTACTACCTGAAAGTTGATCAGCCGATCAAAAAACATTCGGTAAGTGATCAACATATTTGCTGACAGTTCTGACAATGGTATAACACCTTTCCATCTAATGTGAGAAATGAATCATTAATAAGTTATAAACCGTGCAAATTTTATTGAAAAAATAATCTATATATAAAAAAATACCTGAAACTCAAAGGTCGACTAACTGATACCTCAATTGGTACTTGTGGTGCCAGAATAGGAAATCTGTCATACGTCTATACTTACCACAATATTAATGGGCTAGCAATCTCTAAAGATCAGCTTTTTTCTTCGCTTGCCAAACTCGTCCATACTTAACATTGTAACCATATTGTTGTTTTATGATTTCCACAAGCACATGCACAGTAACATTAGGATCAACTTTCACTATGTTTTGAATTTGAACACTCATGAAATTAGAATCTAGTTGTTAGTGATCTTGTGTTAAATTTGAGTATAGACACGAGTGCTCTCCTTGGAGCTTAGTGATTTCAAACAATTCGTGGCTCTTACGCTTAGTAGCACGTAACCTCCAGTTGCAGCCATTACTCCACTGTTTGCATCGAACATTCCACAAATGTTGGTTTCAATCGACTACCACAATTGAATAGTGTTGTGTCACACAGTACCTCTTACCAGCCAACAGAAGATCTTCCTTATAGTCAAAGATCATTCCCTTCTGAATTAAACAAGATGTGTCTACAGATACATTTCTATCTGCCAATGTAGTGCCTTATTCACAAACAAAATTCGCAATGTCCCAATCTATTTGTGTAAATATATCGGACGGGATCTTTTCATTCTCTTCCTCTATATTTTCTTCATTACCAAATAGTTCATCGACTTCTACATCTATATCACTATCTCCATCATTACCAGGTTCAAGAATGACTAAATCTTCAAATCGCAACGACATATTTAATTAGCTGTTAAATATGAAGAAGACCATCAGTTTAATGTATCTATTTATTTTATTAGTAATGTAGTGTACACAATGAAGATGTTTCTTATCATTATTAGTCAAATCATTGTTAAAATTAAAAAAAGAAAAAAAAAAGTACATCAAATAAGTTTAGTGGTGCATTAATTAAGTATTATTATTATTAGAATTATTATTGTTATTAGGGTTATTTTAAAAAATAACGTGTTTTCTATAAATATTTACAAAAATAGGGTTTACTCTTGGTTTTTTATTTAGTCAAATATGATTTGGCTTTGGTTTTTCCTTTTAAGTTTTTATTAATAATTATATTTTTTAATAATAATAATAATAATACTATTATTATTATTATTATTATTATTATTATTATTAGAGTTTAGCATAGTATGCATTAAATAAGTTTGGTGGTGCATTAAATAAGTATTATTATTATTAGTATTATGCATATTATTAATTACATTATCATTTTTTCCATAATAAATTTTATAATTCCAAATAATAAATCTAAATTCATACAATATAACTAAATTCAAACAACATAACTAAATTTATTTAATTTTTTTTCAATAAAATAAGAAAATAAAATAACAAATCTAAATAAAATTATTTTTAGAATAAACAAACATACCTTGTGAGACCAGAAGAAACAATGGAGACAGTGGAGGATTTAAGAAGCCTGCAACAAAAATTAAATTATTTTATCAACATAATAATAAAATTAAATAATTTTAACAACAAAATCGTGTACCCGGTCTACGACTTTTAAATAAATATACCTTATGACAAAAATATTAAATCGAAAAAAGGAAGAACAAAAGAGGAAGAGGAAGGATGAAGAGAGGAAGAGGAAATTAGAAATTGGAAGGAGGGAGAACGAAAGGGGAAAATGAAAGGTGAAGAGAGGAAGAGAAAATTTGAAATTGGGAGGGAGAATGAAATAGAAAGAGGAAAAATGAAGAGAGGAAGAGGAAATAAGAAATTGGAAGGAGGGAGAAGGAAAGAGGAAGAGGAAATAAGAAATTGGAAGGAGGGAGAAGGAAAGAGGAAGAGGAAAGATGAAGAGAGGAAGAGAAAATAAGAATTTGGAATACCAATAAAGGCATAATGAAGGAAAATTAGGGTTTTTAAAAAGGAGAAGTCGTGTACCACTTCCTGCATGAGCGACATGTGGCAGCACCCGTGAACCCTATGGTTGACCGTACAGTAGACTATTGACTGATCGTACGGAAGTCGTGTACCCGGTACACGACTTCGACCCCTACGCGGCAAAATGTGCCAGCTGTATAGAAGTCGTGTACCGGTACACGACTCCAGTTAGAAAACGTGGACCGGATCCACGACTCCAGTTAGATATTGTAGGCCCGGTTCATGACACCATTGAGATTTATTGAAGTCTTGTACCGGGTACACGACTTCATTTACCTATTTTTGCAATTTCTTTCACAACCACCCTAATTTTGTGATTAGTTTTTAAGAACACGTTATTTAAAAAAAAAAACCCAAAAACCTAGGAAAAGGTTTTTTTTGTCCATATTCTATTATTTCTCATAATTATTATATTAAATTTAAATTTTACTTGGTTAACATGGTAGAAACTTCTATTCTTGAACTCTATACTTATTGTATTAAAAAAAACCACTTTATAAATTTTTAAAGTTAATTGATAAATATTCACAATAAAATAGTAATGAAGTTTTTGTAAGAATGACTTCATTTCCAACCCTTTACAAGATCATGAAACTAATTGCGTATTTATTGCAATTTATATGTTATTGTATAAATATGTTCCATTGTAAAATAGTTGTAGCCCTAAATTGATGGTCATGTCTATCACAATTTTCATTTTTTTTTCACATATAACAAAACAGATGTTCAAAATGCAATATTATATCAAATGTTGAAGGGTGATTTGATGTAAGCAAAAGTTCAGTTTTCATTTGTATCTTTTGGGGGAGAAGTCAATAAGAAGTTAGGATTTTGAGAATGGACCATTCTTACAAAAAAAATCTCATAAATTGAGGTCAAACATGTAAATTGAAAAATGCAAGGACCAAATGGGAGAAAAACTCAAAACTCCATAGTAAAACTCAACATTTTAAAACCTATAAAATAAATTGAAATTAAAAAAAAAATTCCAAAAAGTTTAAATACTTATTGTTTTCAATTTTGGTTTATTTTGGTCACTTGCTTTTAAAAAAAGAAGAAAGAAAAATTCCTTCATTGAATGATGAAACAAGAAATGTGGAGAGTGTTCTTTACATGGAGGTGTAATAAAAGAAGAATAAAATTTTACTTACTGATTTGGGCAAACTAAAGCCAGTTCGTCGGATTTTTGAGGCGTTTCCATCCTGAAGCCCCAACTACATTGCTTCTATTTGAACTTAGTACAGAGAAATCGGCCGTGGAGAGGGTTTTTGAGGAAGAAGGCGTATGAGTTTTTTATTTTCAATTTTTTTTTTTTGTCTTATTTGGTGAGTTAAATTTTCGTTTAATTTTAATTGATAAATTTCCCTTATTTTCGATTTCCCCTCTTTTTTATCCCTCAAATTTAAGATTTTTAATATTTGTCTTATAAACGTTGTCCTATCAAGCAATAATAGAGAAAATTTGTTGTAGTGCTAGTTGGTTCGTGCTTTCAAAAACTAATTATTTTTGCTTGTTCATTTTTATTTTTAAAAAGCCAATAAAAAAGCTGTTGAAATTACATTACAAAATGTAAAGTTTTGAAAGGTTTGAGCCTACCGGTCAAACTAAATTAAAATTTAGTGAACAAAATACATTCAAAATCAAAATAGGATTTACACCCAAAAAGAAATGAAAAGAAAAAGAACTAGAAAAAGGCCCTTTTGGAATAGAAAATGACCCAATCAAACAACCACAAGAATCATCACCCAAGCGTGTACTAAAAAAAGTTGTCTCATCCTTGACCTATGAAACTTTATCCAATCAAATTCACAACTTTACCTTTGCCTTTCTTTACCTTTCTTTAACTATGGCTTGAATATTTGTTAGGTATCTTTCACATTCCATGCCCTAATTTCCATTCCTTTTGTTTTAATTCATTCTTTCTTAGATATAGTCTTTGTCATGTTCTCATCGAGATTGTAGATGTGGCAAACATATAAATTATTTGTTTGGGATTTTTAAGAGTTCATTCATATAACATGACATCAATGGACTTATATAAAATAATAAAATGATTGTGATCAAGTAATAAAAGTTTAATAGACTTATATAAAATAATAAAATGTTTGTGATCAAGTAATAAAAGTTTAAAAAGAAAACATTTTAAGTAGAATTTAGTTCTAAATGTATTAAGTTTAAATCCTAGAAGATGAAATTATAATTTGATCTACAACTTTCCATTTTTGTTAATTTGTCTTTATACTCTAAACTTTGTATGAGGTTAATGGTTATAAATTATGTAGTACAATTTGGATCCTAACAAAATGAAAAAAAGTCTTAAGAAAGTTTTTTTACCCTTAAGATCTAGTACCACTCTTAAAATTGAATACAAATAAGTAATATAAACTACAACTTTAGAATCAAGTGGCCATAATAACATCCAAAACTAACTCTAAAACTCAACCAACCCAACTTATCCCAATATGTTACTAATGTGAAGAAGAAAAGGACCAACATAATTTGTAAAGCCATTATCATGAAAGCAACATTTAAATAAAAAAAAAAAAGAGTCCTTACCAAAGTGCAAATGTCATCAACTCCATTCTTTATCAAATTTAAGAGCTAACATCAGAATACCTTTCTAGTGATTCGAACATTGTGTAAACTTCACATTTTTTCTTCTTTATAATATTGAGAAAAGTAAAATAAGTCAAAAGAAAAGCAGTCATTCGTCTCAAATGTGGGCTTCTGAAATGTGGGCTGTTTCATCCCCATTTTGAAGTGAAGAAGAAAGAAGATGCATGTCACAGTCCACTTTGTTTATACTCCTAAAATCTAAAACCAGAACTTTACAAAGTCCTTGTTGACTTCCAAAATTACCACTCACGAGAAAGTAATCGATCAAAATCATCCTTTATAGGCTTTGTATGAATCAAGTTCTTCGCCAATCTACTCACTCAATTAACTCAAACCCAACACATCGAAAAGGATCCTATCCACAGAACTTTTAAGACAAAAGTGTGGGTCTTCCCAGAGCCAGAAATACGAGTCAGGGTCCACTTGAATGATAATGAGAGAACGTGGGTGGCGTTTTTAGCCGCTCGAGGTTCTTTTCATGTTGGGTAATTTGCACAATCAGAAGTCCCCACCGGCTTCAAGATTAAACAAAACCCCCCACCAAAAGAAAGAAAAGCAATAAATTATTGCGCCTTTCTTTCTGAGATTCATGTTGTTTTGGTCGTCTTTCTAGATGTTTTTATTTCTTTGGTGACATTCTTTCTCCCTGTTGTTGTACTGTACTTGATCCACAGTTAACTTCATTGAAGATAAACGTTAATCCAAACTTCCCATGGCCTTTTATGCCAATGGGTAGGGCCGTTTCTTCTATTTAGACTACCCCATTTCTTCATCTGCTCTGTAGTTTTGTTAAAGTTGAAACTTTGTTGCGTGGACGAACAGAGACCGTTTGAAAACACGAAAAATCTTCACCGCCAGAAAGCTGCTTCTGTGACCTTGATCCTCGCAGACCTCTGTTCTTCAGTTTTCTTCCTAGTCTTAGGTCGGTGACTATCTGAGCTCATGGTTTATGGAGTGTTTCAAACACTTTCTTTTACATCTGTTTTCTGACTTGTGAGTTTTGATGATTTCTCTAAGATTGGCTGACATAATTTATTATCTCCTTTTCAGTTGTATTCTTTTGGGTTTAAAGGGATTCCGTTTTGGATAATTAATGGGTTTGTTCTTTGTTGTTCTTTTGTTGTAACGCATTATTTCTTCTAAAAAACATTTAATTTAAAGCCAGTAGATCTTTCGTGTTGATCCGAATTCCTCATTGAAATCTTGAAAGTTTCAAGGTCATAAGTTTAATCAGCAGAAAATCTCGAGGTCTACTTATTGATTCAGTTGTTGACTCTTATTCTATCTTTCTACTACCATGGTTGGGTCTTCTAAAAGATACGGTATGTGCAGAATCTGAAAGATTTTCTCGCCTTCTTTCTCTCAATTTTCCGGCATTCTCACTCCACAATTCGGCTACTGGGTGTTCGAAAAAACTTCGATTCTAAAGATTGAGCTGAAGAGTTGTTCGTCTCGCATTTCGCCCGTCAGTGGGTTAGTTTAAGCTTACGGCGTGTTGTAGTGTGATTTGTATTCGTGGTGCGATAGCCAGTGGCACGTACACAGGTTTATCGAGCTTTGGCGCGTGAAGCCTGATGAATTTTGCGGCAATTCTTGTGACGCGCTCTACTTTATTTTCGTATTTACTCTAATGGGTTGCGTTTATTCGAGGGTTTGTATTGGCGAAGCTACAACTCCAAGATCTTCGAGAATTGCCGAAACCAAAATGCCAAAACCGCCACTGAAATCGATACGATCTCTTCTTCGTCTTCCGATAGCCAAGAAGGTGAGACCGGCGACCGACTGAATCAACTGAATTCAAACAACAGAGATTCAGAAGCTGGAATCACGAGACTCTCGAGAGTTTCATCCCAGTTCTTGCCGCCGAGGGGTCCCGAACCGTTAAAGTTCCTTCTGGAAACTTCGAACTCGATATTCGTTCCTTTCTCAAAGAGGGTATTATCCTGATGCCCTTGATAAGGCAAATCAAGACAGTTTTTGCATCCACACCCCATTTGGGAACAGCCAGATGATCATTTCTTCGGGGTTTTCGATGGGCATGGGGAATACGGAGCACAGTGCTCGCAGTTTGTTAAACGGAAGCTCTGTGAAAATTTGCTTAGGAATAGTAGGTTCCAAGTGATGCAGTTGAGGCTTGTCATGCGGCCTATTTAACAACTAATTCACAGTTACACGCTGATATCTTGGATGATAGCATGAGTGGTACTACTGCTATTACTGTTTTAGTTAGAGGTAGGACTATATATGTTGCTAATTCAGGTGATTCGAGGGCAGTCATAGCAGAGCGGAGAGGAAAGGAAGTTGTGGCTGTTGACCTTTCGATTGACCAAACTCCATTTCGAACTGATGAACTCGAACGTGTTAAGCTTTGTGGTGCTAGAGTTCTTACACTTGATCAGATTGAGGGGCTGAAGAATCCTGATATTCAGTGCTGGGGTTCGGAAGAAGGAGATGATGGTGATCCTCCTAGGCTTTGGGTGCCCAATGGGATGTACCCTGGCACTGCTTTTACAAGAAGTATTGGTGACTCAATTGCTGAGACTATTGGAGTCGTTGCTACACCTGAAATTGTTGTTCTGGAGCTGACACAGGATCATCCTTTCTTTGTTGTTGCTAGTGATGGGGTATTCGAGTTTCTTTCAAGCCGAACAGTGGTCGACATGGTAATGTACTAAATGATATGTCTATTGTACTTCATATTGTGTTTTTTTTTTCCAAAGGCAGTGATATAGGTTGCTAATTGTTGATTGATTACTGCTTAAGGAACTACTGAATGATAAAGCTTCCTTCTACATAATGTGGAATCTCGCTAATTCATGCTTTTCCATCTGTTTCCCCCTAAAGCTCCTCTATCTGCTGTCATCTTCCAGGTTTGTAAATATAAAGATCCCCGTGATGCCTGTGCTGCAATTGTGGCTGAGTCTTACAGACTTTGGCTTCAATTTGAGACTCGAACAGATGATATCACTATTCTTGTGGTGCATATTAATGGGCTAACCAATGTACAAGGACTTACCTTATCTTTTTCTGTTCAAGTTGAAGTTAAGAAAATCATTAGTTACTGTAGTTTCTTACATTTAGTTCAACAGATATTTGTTTTATTTGGTTAGACGGTTACTAGTGAATCGACAAGATCTGGTGGAGGAGGTTTTGTTCCGTCTGCTATTCCTCAAGTCATGGAAGTGACAGGATCAGAGTCTCCCTCTACATTTGGCTGGAATAGAAACAATCGTGCAAGGCAAGATTTGTCGAGGGCGCGCCTCCGGGCTATCAAAAGTTCTCTAGAAAATGGTCAAGTCTGGGTACCTCCGTCTCCAGCTCACAGGAAGTCATGGGAAGAAGAAGTAACCACATGTCTTGCTTCTAATATATCTTGATTTTCAAAGAAAATCTTTACAAATTTGTTTCACTGTTTGTCATTTATTTATTTACCCTGAATGAACCTTTGAGATGCTGAGTTCTTTCCTTCATACTCTACAGGCACATATTGAACGAGCATTGCACGATCATTTCCTATTCAGAAAACTAACTGATTCTCAATGCCAAGTTTTATTGGATTGCATGCAAAGAGTTGAGGTCATCCCCGGGCAAATTGTAGTCGAACAAGTAGTTTTCTTTCTTTATCTCTTTTTGTCTTCCCTTATCATGAAAGCCAATTGCCACCCTTAAATCAAACTAGGTGCATTCAAATGAGAATTTAAGTGCAGCTCTTTTTATATGGTGAATTTTACATGAAAGAAATGAAGATGCCAATTATTTGTTATGTGCACGACCTGTGTTGGTTTGTAGGGTGGCGAAGGTGACTGTTTTTACGTGGTTGGTAGTGGAGAATTTGAAGTCTTGGCAACCCAGGTTCCTATCATTTTTCTTTCTTTTGATCCATTATATTCAAGGCATTTTCTTGAGACTTTATGTTGACTCAATGATTTCATCACAATTACAGGAAGAAAGCCACGGAGAGGTCCCTAGGGTTTTACAACACTACACAGCGGAGAAGCTCTCTTCCTTTGGCGAATTGGCTTTGATGTGGGTTTTCTCTTGTTAATGCAGCTTTGTATTTTATCATATATGGGTAGTACTTCATTTGTTATGCATATAACGTATGTACAGGTATAACAAACCACTTCAAGCCTCTGTGCGTGCAGTGACAAGTGGGACACTTTGGGCTTTGAAAAGAGAGGACTTTCGTGGAATTCTTATATCAGAATTTTCTAACTTGTCATCTTTGAAATTGCTTCGATCTGTGGACCTCTTGTCGAAGTTAACAATCTTGCAATTGAGTCACATTGCAGACTGCCTTTCTGAAGTTCAATTCTCAGATGGGGAGCTGATTGTTGATGGGGTAACCTCATTTTACAAAAGCACAGAGCTGACAAATTTTATCTAAACTCTTAAAGTATTTTTTCTTTATTTTTTAGACTGAAGGCTCGTGTGCACTGCACATTATTCAGAAGGGGCAAGTGAGGATTACTTTTGATGCAGAGTTAATGAGCAATTCAAATGTTTACAGCTTCAATTATGTCAGTCAAAAAGAGGACGGTGCTGCACAGAGTGGTAGCGAGATTTCAGCTATTAGGAAAGAGGGAAGTTATTTTGGCGAGTGGGCACTTCTTGGTGAGCATATTGGCTTCTTACGTGCAGTTGCTGTGGGAGATGTTGTGTGTGCTATTTTAACAAAGGAAAAGTTTGAATCAGTTGTTGGCCCCATACCAAAGCTCTCTCAAGATGATCAAAAGTATATTGCATTTGCTTTTGAGTTGTGTTAGCACAGTTTCAACATATTTTTTTCTTCAGTCATATTCTAGACTTTACATACTGTTTGAATTTATGTAGGGCAACAGAACACTCTTTAAACTCTCTCCATCGGTCTGCCAAAATTATTGATATTTCAGCTCTTTCTAAAGTTGGGCTCTCCGATCTCGTGAGAATATATTTTTCTGTTTGTGGTTACGTTACTGTAACTATGTTTTTCGCCCTTTTTCCAGAAAGTGACACCTTATGTTATCTTTGTTTTTTTTTTTTTGTTTAGGAGTGGAAAATGTGTTTATATTCCACGGAATACAGTGAAATTGGGCTAGTTCGGTTAAGGAACACAGGTTATCTTGTAGTAACTCGCCAATCTTCTTTTTAATGGCTATGATAATGTTCATTTTAGATGTCTACTTCTCAATCTGATGGAACTGCCCTTTGTGAATTTGAATTTGAAGCAGAAACTATGCTTAGTTTAAAAAGGTTTACAAGACAGAAGGTCAAACGGCTGGGACTTGAAGCACAAGTTTTGAAGGAGAAAAATCTTATGAAGACCATTAGTTCTTCAGCTTGTGTGCCGGAACTTCTCTGCACTTGTTTTGATCCATCACATGCTGGCATACTGCTAAAGACATGCCTGGCTTGCCCTTTGTCTTCGATACTTCACGTCCCACTAGATGAATTTTCTGCACGTTTCTTTGCAGCCTCTCTTATTATGGCACTGGAGGATTTGCACAAGGTTTGATTCTATGGACTTGCTGTTGGCCCCCTTCAAACCCTGGATCAATTTTCGCCATATATTTTTCAATTTTCTCTCTTTCTATCTTTTCTTGTTTGAATTTTCAGCTTGGTGTTCTCCACAGAGGAATTTCCCCTGATGTTCTAATGTTGGATCAAACCGGACACATACAGGTCTATACTTTCTCTGATTTTCTTCCCTACATGAATATATTTTTCATGGTCTCCGTCTTTAGAAAAAGGGAGCAGTCAGTCAACCTCACTTATATTTCTTGTATTCCTCTTATTGCAGTTGGTAGACTTCAGATTTGGGAAAAAAACTTTGGGTGAGAGAACATTTACTATTTGCGGGACAGCCGACTTTTTAGCACCTGAGATAGTTCAAGGCAATGGTCATGGCTTTGCTGCTGACTGGTAAAAATGCAACTTTGCTTGCAGTTTGCACTTGATATAGTCATCTTTAAAATAACACCCAATGCATAAATCACAAATGAGAACATATCCAAGCAATGGTGTAGATTGGACTTTGCCACTTTCACTTCAATTGAACTTACAACTGCCTAACTATGTTGAAAACGCCCAGGTGGGCACTGGGAGTTTTAATCCATTTCATGCTGAAATGTGAAATGCCATTTGGATCGTGGCGACAAAGCGAGCTTGATACTTTTTCGAAGATTGCAAAAGGTCAACTAAGTCTTCCCCAGATTTTCAGTCCTGAAGCAATCGATCTCATCACCAAGGTAATGCTAGTGATCAACAATCTCCTGTATCCTTCCCACTCTCAACTGCAGTTACTGAACATGTACTTTGCTAAGCGAATCATATTTTGTAATTTTCACATTTTTTAATAAATAATATGATGATCAGTTACTTGAAGTCGATGAGAAGAAAAGACTTGGAAACGAGAACCAAAACTCTGTTAGAAGTCATCCATGGTTTGATGGCGTTGATTGGAAGGGGATCCATGAGGGTACCTTTCCCGTTCCTGAAACAATAACTTCTCGTGTAGCTCAATATTTGGAGAGCTACTCTGAAAATTGCAGTGTTTCTTTAACTAAACCACCTCAAGATCTTGAAGAACAGGAAGTCCCTGAGTGGATCAACGACTGGTAGAAGTACAGCACCAACAAAACTCTCCATCAAAATATGTATGCAGGCTTTTCCCAGGTGGAGTCTGTCTTCTGCTGATCAGTTCATGTGGTTTTCTGTCAACATGAATCGATAATTTGAGAAATGGTTGGACATAATGCAAATAAGTTGCATTACATCAAGTTCATATGAAGATTAGGTTGGTGAATAGATCATATTTTTTCCCATTTTTGTCTGTTGAAATTTGATTCCTTGTGAATACAGAGTAGATATATGTAAATGAAGTAGAGTTCATTTTTTGCTCTACAGTCAAATTTGTTACTCATGTTGTGGAACCTTCTTTTACTGGCTGCTGATAATAAATCAAAATCTTCTTCTGGCTTTATTGTTGGTTTTCTAGAATTCATTCGTACTTAATATATTGTCTCTCTGTTCCATTTGATTTCAGGAGACTTCAAGATAAGTCTTTGATGAAACCCATCTTAGGGGTTGAGAAACTAATTGGCCTCCTCACTTCCAAAATTTAATGGAAATAAGGTTGTGCTTTTGAGAAACTGAAATAGTAGTACTGATTTGAAAGAAAGAGAAATTGGGCATCAATATTCAGCTTTTTTGAGCATCAAATTGGGTAGTAACAGGGTTACAGGTTTTGGATCTAGTTAGGGGGCCTTGTTCAAGTATGTGTCATTTTAAATTTAGATTTGATTATCCTACAAATAGATGTAGAGAATTTGGTAGTTACGTTTGGAGTGGCAGTGTGTGAAACTTGAATTTATATAATAAGTTTGGTGTATGATTATGGTTGTGGTTGTGGTTGTGAAGTGAACTTACCTAAAAGTAAAACCAACCCATGGCTCAAAGCCTCAAACATCATCCTCTTACAATTTACCTATTATTTGTTATGAAATCTTCTATTCGTTTAAACCTACATTTTGTGTTTCATACTTTATTTATAATCACGTAAATTTAAAAGTATGTTATATCTACATTTTATTTCTCACACTTTAAGCAGAGTATTGTAATTTGGAATACAAAACTGGTTTTACTGATTTTAAAATTACCTCCAAACATACACTTACCTGTTACAATCTTAAATTATGTTTGAAATAAATCTTGTATATTTACATTAAAAAGATGAAACACAGAAAACAAAGATTGATAACTATAATTCTATACTAAATGCAACCCACCCAAAATGAGAGAATTTGAATGTTAAGTGAAGATCCGTTTCTGTTTCTGTTTCTGTTTTCTATTTCTTGTTTTTTTGTTTATTCTCGTTTTAGAACAAGAAACAAGTTTGATAATTATTTCAGTTTCTTATTTCTTGATAAAAAAAAAAATTTATTTGATACTGTTTCTTGTTTTCTGTTTTTTTTTTACTTTTTGTTTAATAGTTTGTTTCATTGCTCCTCTTTCAGATTTATTTTAGCTTTATTAATTTATTTTATTCACATGTAATTCAATTAAATATCAAATAAAAATATATGTCTATCACTAAACATAAAAAAAAGACAATGATCAAAAGTTTGTATCATTTAAAAGTTCTAATGCACAAATAAAACGAATAACATACATAAAACTCTATCTATCCTTTGAATGTTGTCCAAATTTGATTGACAATATCATCTCTCATTCGAGTCAATTCTCGTAGATGACGTCGACTCACATCTAATTCAATTATATCACTCTACAAATTGTCCGACAAATTATATGTATCTTCAACAATCATTGATTCATTGCTAAAGTCATTGAATAGATCATCTTGACGATCATTCAATCTAATATAGTTATGAATTGTGCAACATGCTATCAATATATATTTTTGTGTCTTGACCGAGTATGGAGGCATTTGCAGAAGAATAGAAAGTCGAGCCTTCAACACACCAAAACAACATTCAATGACATTTCGTAGGGAAGAATGTTTATATTTAAACACTTCTTCATTACCTCGAGGGCAATGTCTCATTTCTCAAGTCTCGTAAATGATATCTTTGACCACGAATTGATGCTAGAAATTCTGACATATTTGAATATCCTGAATTAACAAGATAATATTGGTCTGTATATAATAAATCAAATAAAAAATTATCATAAAATCATATATTTCATTTAAAGTTCTAAAAAGACACATTGTTTACCTCTCTTAGGCATAGGAAATTTATTCTCGAGATTCTTGATATATTTAAAAAGTATGTGAGAATCAATGGTCGATCTTTCCTAACCAGACATGACATACGTGAATAACATATCAAACGAACAGACATACATTATATTCCATGTTGTGTTAGTTTTTCTTTCATGAAACGATATTTGTTCATTTTGGAGAATACTTGGAGCAACGTGAGTGCCATCAATAACACTAATACAATCCTAAAGCATAATCGTAAACACAAATATATTTTGAATGAGTATGAACTCCGTGCAAGAGAGTAATATTTCAAAACATTAACACATTACCTAAAAAAAAGGGTAATATTTGGAATTTGATACGATCTCCATTGGTATGGTGTCCATATTGAGGGAGCTAATAATTTCTAGTTCAAGCTTGCAAACCTTTTTCAAAACAAGTTTAAAAGCTAGAGAAATAGTATGACTTGAATGTTGAAATCTTTCTACTGGTATACGATTGCTTTTGTTATGTTATATGATTAATAAGAATATAAAAACTTTTTCTTAAACAGTGAGATACCTAGATGCTTTCAGAATTGTCTTGGATTTTAAATCTTCACAGAGCCTTCTAAATGTAACTCTTTACATCCTAAAATAATCGAAACATCTACTATCGTTTCCATTTAACAACTCGATCACATATATAATTATGTTCTCTCAGTGTAGAAGTTCTACATGGTTGTTTAGAGTACTGTATCTTGTGCAAGCTCATTTGTAATAAAGTGAAAAGGACGCATATAACATCGTCGTCATCATCAGAATCAAAATAATCAAAATGATTGGCTTGAATCAAATCCATTTCTATTCATACTAGTATATCTCTAAATTAAACACAAAAAACGTACAAATCCATCTCACCACAAAAAACTTAGCCTTGTTCAAGTCTAATATTAAAAATAGTAAATGATATAAGGTCAAACATACACAAACTATAAGATGAAACAAACACAAACCACGAGGTCAAATAAATACAATCCATGCTCAAGTCTAATATTAAAAAGTAAATGACATGCCTAATCCTAAAATATTTTAATTATAAAATTAAGCTAAATTATTATAAAAAAATGCACACAACGAGTTAAAAAAAAGCATTTGTACAGTTAGTTTTGTGTGAAATTGGTTGATGTTTGATGTAAAAAATATTCTTTCCTTCAAGTTAAAAAGCACTTACATCTCTATTTCCCATCTCTTTCTCTCCTCCCTTCTTCAATACCCTTTCCTCTTTTGTTTATCTAAATTAAATACATAAATAAAATTGCACACTTTGTTTAAGAAATAACTATAATAAGTAGAAAGACAACAAATAAATCAAAACTTAAATATTTTATGTTGGAATTTTTTGTCCTAAAACTCGTAGTTTGTAAATCATATTCTGTTCAATAAAGTTGTTATTGAGAAATTAAATATTATAATCTTAAATCCAATAAATCAAGTTCCAAGGCTATTTTTTGAATAAACTTGAACTTTATGTGTAAACATAAACGTGGATCAAGTTCGAGTATATAGCCTAAATAGTCTATAGTATATGAAATAAAGGTTGGGCGCCTTATTTAGAGAAACTATGGATGCGGCCCACTTTGTAGTACAAACGAGGTGATCCTAATCGTTCATGTAGAGACATGAAAGTGGGGGCATCCTATGTAAAATGTTTACATAAGACTGAACCATGAATTAGTCATTTTTACGTTATAACACCGTTTACTGTTTAAAACTGACTATCTCAATTATTGATGACCTAGGTAACTTAGTCTTAATCCTGAGTTAACTATGAACTCCTGTTCACACGAGATTATCCTTAGATCTGCATAGGTGAGGGCAGCTCATCAGCGTTGGCCCAATAAGCCTCCCATTTCAGGGGTAAGATCGGGTGGATAGCTGGGAACATAGGGTACAAGATGGAATTCACTCCTACCCGCTTTAGGGTTAGTAGATAGGTTGCTCTCTTAAGCACTGAATCCAAGTCTTGAACAAGGGGCCCCACCCTCTCATTGGCCCGAGAGGGATTAAGTTTATAGGTTGAACCTTAAACCAATTGTTCAATAGTGGATTAGTGGGACTTAAGGAGCAAGATGTAATCTTGGGGGTAAAACGGTATTTTGACCCAGCCAAGGTTACGAGCAACCTGTGAAGGATTAACTTACTGATTATGGTTTTATCAAATGGACACAAATATATCTATAGTGAGGGGAGTGCAACTACGGGACTTTAGTGGAATGACCCGTTAGTTAACGAATGTTGATTAACTCGGTTTAAAAGAGTTTAGCTAGTTAATCTTGAATCGTTGGAGCCCATGATCTATAGGTCCATTAGGTTCCTCTGCTAGCTCATATGGATTAAACTTAGAACAGTGTGATGAAATAAGTCGAATTGTTCGAATTGGGAGAAGAAAGGGAAACCGACATATACAGTGATATAGTCGTCGGTCTTCTAATTAGAAATAGAGCTTTATGTTTTACATACTATAAGTATGAATGCGGATTCATACTAAGAAGCTCGGAATTGGTCAAAAATAGTAAAAAGTCAAAATGTTGACTTTTGACTTTGAAAAGTCAAACTTTGACCGGCCTTATATTCAAATGTGATTTGAATTTTGGAAAAATGAATGCGGATTCATGCTCGGGAGGTTGGAATTAGTCAAGACGGACAAAATGGTAAAAAGTCAAAATATTGACTTTTGACTAAGAAAAGTCAAAGTTTGACTTTTGACTAGAAATATCTAATGACCATTTTACCCTTGGACTAAGTTAGTGGGAAAATCCAATATTTTGTTGGATAATCCCACTAACTCTTAGTGGGATATGTGGCTATATAAGATATAGACACCTAGCCCACTAAGTTCCACTAATTGTTAGTGGAACATTAGGTGTTGAGATTTGGCAAATGAATTGCATGCATTTTTGCATGTAATTAGGCTATAAATAGAGGTGTTTTCAAATGTTGAAACTTTTGCCTCTTTTATCATTTTCATCATCTCAACAAAAGAAAAAAAAAAGCTTCCAATCTCATTTTATCTCCATTACTTTCTACACCAAAATTGGGTCCCACAACCCGGTTCTTTGTCTAGAGGATAGCAGTTGAGTACTAGTGGTGGTCTCGGTTAGAATTGGTAAGAAGATATCAAACCTTTTGAAAGCTTCAAAGGTAATATTTCTTAAAACCCTAATTTGATTAGTTTATGGTTACATGTTAATTGTGGCAATTAGGGTAGAAATTCGATTCTTTTTCCGCTGTGCATGACTTAGTTCTATCATGTGGTATCAGAGCATGCTTCATTTTTACCCAATTGCATGTGGTGGGTTCATATTTATTAGATAAATTTTGGTTTGAACTAAAATGGATATATTATGATTTTGGCTCTAGATTAAGTGTTTTTGTTCTAATTATTGTAATTAGCCTTGTTAATGGCTTATTTTTATTGTTGCAAAGTGTTTGTAATTTTTAAAAAAATAAAAAAAAGTCATTAGAGTTGAAGACAGGCTGTAATTGGTTCAACCGGGTGAGAGAATTGAAAAAAATGAAGAAAAGAAGGTCACAGACCCGAAAACCCGGCCTTGACCCGCTTCGCGACCCGCACGCCCGCGCGCTGCGCCGCATGCGCCCGTGCGCCGCGCCTGTGCCCGCGCGCCTGCCTTCGCCCGACCCGTGTGCGCCTGGGCCGGTTCAAGCCAATAAATTTGGTTTTTGGGCCGGTTCAAGCGGTTTCGGTTGGTTTTTCAGCCGGTTCGAAGTTTTTGGGAGTGGTTCTGTACTACACCAAAGTAATTATGTAATAATTTAGTACTTAGCTTAATTTAGGAGCCAAAAATCAGTCCATTTTAGGGTGTTTTTTTTTATTTATGCATGTGATGTATGATTAAATTACTTTAAATTTGTATGTGCATTTTGAATGTCATATAGATTTAAAATCCCACCATAGGTTAACATGTTCATGCATTAAAATGTATGATATAAATGTTATATTGTATTGTATGCATGTTAATTAATTAATATGGTAATTAATTATTTAATTAATTAAGTTATTCTTGATTAAATATGATTTAATCAAATTAATTAATTATTGTTTGATTTAATTTAATTAAATATGATTTAATTAAAGTTAAATAAATTAAAATCCATATTAATTGATTGTTTTTATAAGGTTATATATTGATAAAATGATTGATTAAGTTTAAAAGTTTTTATAAGTGTTATAAAATAAATTAGACTTTTAAAATCAATAACAAAGATTAAATGCATGCTCACTTAGGTTAAACATATCTTCCATTTTTCATAGAAATAGGTCGATATCTTGTAAAACTGGTTACAAAAGGCTCACCTGGTTCAATCTTGTCAACAAGTCAGATAAGATGACTAAGGTTGGAGGTTCTTAAGTTGACGGTTTACGGAACACCTCCTACCTGGAGATCGTAATCAGTTCTTGAGCCTAGTTAACCTAGTTTTATGAGCATTCGTGAGAGGTGTGAGGTAATAAAAATGGTTTATCACCTAGACATCATAGGTTAAAATCCTGTATAATGGTTATACTTGGATGTTTTATCTAGACTTAAGATTTGTTTAAGTTAGCCTAAATATAAATCTTGAAGATTGGATTACCCTAGTTTTTTTTTTTTTTTTAGAACACTTCAACTAGAGAAAAATAATGTATTTTAGCTCTAGTGTCCCTAAGAGTTCACACCGTGAGGTCCATGCAGGGCTTTGTGCCGTGCATAGGAGCGGCCTCCCTTCGGAGAGTGTTTGCATGGATCAAAATCAAGGTGAATAGGGGAAGTAGTTCATAGTAAGTGGGTGAGGGATTTGTGGCAGCACATCCCACGGTCTCTTCCATTAGGTCGCACCGTGAGATTTCTATAATATGCCTGCTTGTCTGCCCTGGAGCGACGTTCCCTTCGGAGGGTTGTATTATAGGATTCGGAACACCGCGAACTCCAAATCTGGATAGGTTTTCTTAGATTAGTTTTCATAAATGATTCTAAATCTATGATATCTGAAAATGGTGGGTAACACTTACAAGAATTACTAAGTTGTTAGTATATTCTTGACTAAAGTAGCGATAACTAAGTGCTATAAAGAATAAAGCAGTTATTCTAGAGATAGCATCTAGTCAAGATTGTCTTGGTTCAAAGGAGGAATAATCAACTACCCTTCGGAGAAGGTTATTCTAAACCTTTGAAATATTGTTGCAAAATATAAATAATGAAAAGGATACATTATTAGATTGGATATTTTTTATGATTATTCAGCATGAATAGCTCAATAGTTCAACTTTTAGCTTCCGAAAAACTTAATGGCGATAATTATGCGGCTTGGAAATCAAATCTTAACACAATACTAGTGGTTGACGATTTAAGATTTGTCTTAACTGAGGAATGTCCTCAAAACCCTGCCTCTAATGCTAACCGAACTAGTCGGGATGCATATGATCGATGGATAAAAGCTAATGAAAAAGCCCGTGTCTACATTCTTGCCAGCATGTCTGATGTATTGGCAAAGAAACATGAATCCTTAGCCACGGCTAAAGAGATTATGGATTCATTAAGGGGAATGTTTGGGCAACCAGAATGGTCCTTAAGACACGAGGCAGTCAAATACATTTACACTAAGCGTATGAAGGAAGGGACCTCTGTTAGAGAACATGTTCTGGACATGATGATGCACTTCAACATCGCTGAAGTGAATGGTGGTCCCATCGAAGAGGTTAATCAAGTTAGTTTTATCTTAGAGTCTCTTCCGAAGAGCTTCATTCCATTCCAAACGAATGCGTCTTTGAACAAGATAGAATTTAACTTGACAACCCTTCTGAATGAACTCCAGCGATTCCAAAACCTAACTATGGGTAAAGGAAAACAAGTGGAAGCAAATGTTGCTACCACAAAAAGAAAATTTATAAGAGGATCGTCCTCTAAAACCAAAGCTGGACCCTCAAAACCTAATGCTCAAATAAAAAAGAAGGGAAAGGGAAAGACTCCCAAACAGAACAAGGGTAAGAAAGCTGCAGAAAAAGGTAAGTGTTACCATTGTGGCCAAAACGGGCACTGGTTAAGAAACTGCCCAAAATACCTTGCAGAAAAAAAGGCAGAGAAGGAAACACAAGGTAAATATGATTTACTAGTTGTAGAAACATGTTTAGTGGAATATGAAAATTGTACCTGGATACTAGATTCAGGAGCCACTAACCATATTTGCTTCTCATTTCAGGAAAATAGTTCTTGGAAAAAGCTTTCAGAAGGCGAGATCACTCTCAAGGTTGGAACAGGAGAGATGGTCTCAGCTTCAGCAGTGGGAGATTTAAAGTTGTTTTTTAGAGATAGATATGTCATACTTAAGAATGTCTTATATGTACCTCAAATGAAAAGAAATTTAATATCTATCTCTTGTATTTTGGAACAAATGTATAGAATATCTTTTGAAATTAATGAAGCGTTCGTTTTCTATAAAGGTATTCTAGTTTGTTCTGCTATACTTGAAGACAACTTATATAAGTTAAGACCAACTAGAGCAAATTTTGTCTTAAATACTGAAATATTCAGAACAGCTGAAACTCAGAATAAAAGACAAAAAGTTTCTTCTAATGCCTATTTATGGCACTTAAGACTTGGTCACATAAATCTCAATAGGATTGGGAGATTGGTTAAAAGTGGGCTTCTAAGTCCGTTAGAAGATAACTCTTTACCTCCTTGTGAATCTTGTCTTGAAGGAAAAATGACCAAGAGATCTTTTACTGGAAAAGGTCTAAGAGCCAAAGGACCCTTAGAGCTCGTACATTCGGACCTTTGTGGACCAATGAATGTCAAAGCTCGAGGTGGATATGAATATTTCATTAGCTTCATTGATGATTATTCAAGGTATGGTCATATTTACCTAATACATCATAAGTCTAATAGTCTTGAAAAGTTCAAAGAATATAAGGCTGAAGTAGAAAACGAATTAGGTAAAACAATAAAAATACTTCGATCAGATCGAGGTGGAGAGTATATGGACTTACGATTCCGAGACTATTTAATAGAAAATGGAATCCAGTCACAACTCTCTGCACCTAGTACACCTCAACAGAACGGTGTATCAGAAAGAAGAAACCGGACCTTGTTAGACATGGTTCGCTCTATGATAAGTTTTTCTCAGATGTCAGATTCTTTTTGGGGATATGCTTTAGAAACAGCTGCTTATATTTTGAATAATGTTCCCTCTAAAAGTGTTTCAGAAACACCTTATGAGCTATGGAAAGGGCGTAAAGGCAGTTTACGTCATTTTAGAATTTGGGGTTGTCCAGCACACGTGTTGGTACAAAATCCAAAGAAATTGGAACATCGTTCAAAATTATGCTTTTTTATAGGTTATCCAAAAGAATCAAGAGGTGGTTTGTTTTATGATCCTCAAGAAAATAAAATATTTGTGTCAACAAATGCCACATTCTTAGAGGAAGACCACATCAGGGATCATCAACCTCGTAGTAAACTAGTATTAAAAGAAATTTCCAAAAGTGCTATAGATAAACCTAGTTCATCCACTAAGGTAGTTGATAAGACTAGGAAATCTGGACAATCACATCCTTCTCAACAGTTGAGAGAGCCTCGACGTAGTGGGAGGGTTGTTCATCAGCCTGATCGCTATTTGGGTTTAATTGAAACTCAAGTCGTCATACCTGACGATGGCATAGAGGATCCATTAACCTATAAACAGGCAATGAAAGATGTAGATCGTGACCAATGGATCAAAGCCATGGACCTCGAAATGGAGTCTATGTACTTTAATTCTGTCTGGACTCTAGTAGATCAACCAAATGACGTAAAACCTATTGGTTGTAAATGGATCTACAAGAGAAAACGAGACCATGCCGGTAAAGTACAGACTTTCAAGGCTCGACTTGTGGCAAAGGGTTATACCCAGAGAGAGGGAGTAGACTATGAGGAAACTTTCTCTCCTGTTGCCATGTTAAAGTCAATTAGAATACTCTTATCCATCGCCACTTTTTATGATTATGAAATTTGGCAGATGGATGTCAAGACAGCTTTTTTGAATGGTAATCTTGAAGAGAGTATCTATATGTCTCAACCAGAGGGGTTTATAGAACAAGATCAAGAACAAAAGGTTTGTAAGCTTAAAAAATCCATTTATGGATTAAAACAAGCTTCTAGATCCTGGAATATAAGATTTGATACTGCGATCAAATCTTATGGCTTTGAACAAAATGTTGACGAGCCTTGTGTTTACAAAAAGGTCGTCAATTCCATTATAGCATTTTTAGTCTTATATGTAGATGATATTCTACTTATTGGAAATGACGTAGGATATCTTACTGATATCAAGAAATGGCTAGCTATGCAATTTCAAATGAAAGATCTGGGAGATGCACAATACGTTCTCGGGAATCCAAATTGTTCGAAACCGTAAGAACAAAACACTAGCCATGTCTCAAGCATCTTACATAGACAAAATGTTGTCTAGATATAAAATGCAGAATTCCAAAAAGGGTCTGCTGCCGTACAGATATGGAATTCATTTGTCAAAGGAACAATGTCCTAAGACACCTCAAGAAGTTGAGGATATGAGAAATATTCCCTATGCTTCCGCTGTTGGAAGTTTAATGTATGCAATGTTATGTACTAGACCTGACATTTGCTACTCAGTAGGGATGGTCAGTAGGTATCAATCCAATCCTGGACGTGATCACTGGACAGCCGTTAAAAACATTCTAAAATATCTTCGAAGAACAAAAGACTACATGCTCATGTATGGTACAAAGGATCTGATCCTTACTGGATACACTGATTCAGATTTCCAAACTGATAAAGATGCTAGAAAGTCTACATCAGGATCAGTATTTACTCTAAATGGAGGAGCAGTAGTTTGGAGAAGCATAAAGCAAACTTGTATAGCTGATTCCACAATGGAAGCTGAATACGTAGCGGCTTGTGAAGCAGCAAAAGAAGCAGTATGGCTAAGAAAATTCTTGACAGATTTGGAAGTCGTTCCAAATATGCATCTACCAATCACTTTATACTGTGACAACAGTGGTGCAGTTGCAAATTCAAGAGAACCTAGAAGCCATAAAAGAGGAAAGCATATTGAACGCAAGTACCATCTTATCAGGGAAATTGTACATCGTGGTGACGTTGTAGTAACCCAGATTTCTTCTCAGCAAAACATTGCTGATCCTTTTACAAAAGCTCTCACGGCTAAAGTGTTTGAGGGTCACCTACACAGTTTAGGTCTACGATGTTTGTAAACTAGGACAAGTGGGAGACTTATTGGCCATGTGCCCTAGTTTTATATTCTCTCACACACCACATCTCTCATACCACTAGGAATTTTAGTCCAAGTGGGAGTTTGTTGGAATTTTTTGTCCTAAAACTCGTAGTTTGTAAATCATATTCTGTTCAATAAAGTTGTTATTGAGAAATTAAATATTATAATCTTAAATCCAATAAATCAAGTTCCAAGGCTATTTTTTAATAAACTTGAACTTTATGTGTAAACATAAACGTGGATCAAGTTCGAGTATATAGCCTAAATAGTCTATAGTATATGAAATAAAGGTTGGGCGCCTTATTTAGAGAAACTATGGATGCGGCCCACTTTGTAGTACAAACGAGGTGATCCTAATCGTTCATGTAGAGACATGAAAGTGGGGGCATCCTATGTAAAATGTTTACATAAGACTGAACCATGAATTAGTCATTTTTACGTTATAACACCGTTTACTGTTTAAAACTGACTATCTCAATTATTGATGACCTAGGTAACTTAGTCTTAATCCTGAGTTAACTATGAACTCCTGTTCAGACGAGATTATCCTTAGATCTGCATAGGTGAGGGCAGCTCATCAGCGTTGGCCCAATAAGCCTCCCATTTCAGGGGTAAGATCGGGTGGATAGCTGGGAACATAGGGTACAAGATGGAATTCACTCCTACCCGCTTTAGGGTTAGTAGATAGGTTGCTCTCTTAAGCACTGAATCCAAGTCTTGAACAAGGGGCCCCACCCTCTCATTGGCCCGAGAGGGATTAAGTTTATAGGTTGAACCTTAAACCAATTGTTCAATAGTGGATTAGTGGGACTTAAGGAGCAAGATGTAATCTTGGGGGTAAAACGGTATTTTGACCCAGCCAAGGTTACGAGCAACCTGTGAAGGATTAACTTACTGATTATGGTTTTATCAAATGGACACAAATATATCTATAGTGAGGGGAGTGCAACTACGGGACTTTAGTGGAATGACCCGTTAGTTAACGAATGTTGATTAACTCGGTTTAAAAGAGTTTAGCTAGTTAATCTTGAATCGTTGGAGCCCATGATCTATAGGTCCATTAGGTTCCTCTGCTAGCTCATATGGATTAAACTTAGAACAGTGTGATGAAATAAGTCGAATTGTTCGAATTGGGAGAAGAAAGGGAAACCGACTATAATACAGTGATATAGTCGTCGGTCTTCTAATTAGAAATAGAGCTTTATGTTTTACATACTATAAGTATGAATGCGGATTCATACTAAGAAGCTCGGAATTGGTCAAAAATAGTAAAAAGTCAAAATGTTGACTTTTGACTTTGAAAAGTCAAACTTTGACCGGCCTTATATTCAAATGTGATTTGAATTTTGGAAAAATGAATGCGGATTCATGCTCGGGAGGTTGGAATTAGTCAAGACGGACAAAATGGTAAAAAGTCAAAATATTGACTTTTGACTAAGAAAAGTCAAAGTTTGACTTTTGACTAGAAAAATCTAATGACCATTTTACCCTTGGACTAAGTTAGTTTTGTTGGATAATCCCACTAACTCTTAGTGGGATATGTGGCTATATGAGATATAGACACCTAGCCCACTAAGTTCCACTAATTGTTAGTGGAATATTAGGTGTTGAGATTTGGCAATTGAATTGCATGCATTTTTGCATGTAATTAGGCTATAAATAGAGATGTTTTCAAATGTTGAAGGACTTTTGCCTCTTTTATCATTTTCATCATCTCAACAAAAGAAAAAAGAAAGCTTCCAATCTCATTTTATCTCCATTACTTTCTACACACAAAATTGGGTCCCACAACCCGGTTCTTTGTCTAGAGGATAGCAGTTGAGTACTAGTGGTGGTCTCGGGTAGAATTGGTAAGAAGACATCAAACCTTTTGAAAGCTTCAAAGGTAATATTTCTTAAAACCTTAATTTGATTAGTTTATGGTTATATGTTAATTGTGGCAATTAGGGTAGAAATTCGATTCTTTTCCGCTGTGCATGACTTAGTTCTATCATTTTATACACTAGTAGTTGAACGTATGTCAGTAATAAAATAGTTTTTGACGTGACTATTTATCGTTTTGATACGATAGAGGAGATTTTGATTTTAGAATTTTGTAAAATTTCGTAGAATTTTATGTTTTAACTTAAAATTTTAGTTTTTATTTTGATTGTTTAGAAAACTTGCGTAAGCTAACCAAGAATTGAAAAATCAATTTTATTTTGATTGTTTAAAAAACTTGTGTAAGCTAACCAAGAATTCAAAAATCAAGAAAAAGGACCGTCTGTGTATAAAAAAAATGGACTGTCTTGTATATAAAAAAAAATGAAAATAGCTCTACAATTTAAATTAAAATTGGTTCTTTTTAAATTTAAGAAAACTCAAACAAATTGATCACCATGTTAATGGTATGAGCAGAAAATAAAAGTTTTTGTTAAAATACTAACAATCAAGGTATTTTTTAACTTTTATTAAATTAACAGTATTTTTTTTGAAACTTTTAAAAATTTAGAGGTATTTTGTATGCAAAAACATTTTCCATTCAAAACTAATGGTAGGTGTATTTTTTAACTCGTATTAAAAATTAAAGAATATTTTTAAAACTTTGAAGGCGTTCCAGACACAGATTGTAAAATTCAGAGATACTTTTATAATTTAACTGTAAAATAATATAAAAATTAAATATGAGAGAGAATGAATCACTCATATTTCTTATTTCCATATTATCATGACATTTTTTTAAATAGTAAAATATTAAAACTATTATAAAATATAGCAAAATCTATATATACATTTTTTAAAGTTTTTTTTTAATATTTTTTATTTTTGAAATAAAAAATCATTAAATAACAACAATAATTAATTATGATATACAGTGTTTATTAAGAAAAATGATATATACACTAAAAATGGAGTACCACAACAACATGGAAATAGAGAAGAATATAAAACTATACTAAAATTTCCGCTCTCTAATTTGGGTAGAATTTCTACGGATATGTGTATAATTTATAAAACTCACAAAATGCTATTATTTAGAGGTAATTTGGTGTGGATTACATATCATTTATATCCATCCAAAATGATACATTTTATTTATGTCTACACTCTCCTCCTTTAATGCATTTCTTTATTCTTTTATGTTATATATTATTATAATTAATTATATGAATGTAAAATTTGTATTTTATTAAATTATATTACAGTTTAAATTAAAATTATGGTGTATGAATTTAACTATCCCAATTTAATAAATTAACATATACATATATACACATATATTAAAACAATTTAATATAAACTTAATTTTATGAATTAATAAACTAGTTTCTATACACATGTATATTCATACTTCTTTTTAAATAAACGGTAAAAAACTAATGTAATAAAAGTATTAATCAATTAAGTAATTGTGTAGTTAGTTAATATGGTATTAATATAATATGAATTCATTTTTTATAATTATAATTAATTTATCAAAGATTAATTATAATTTACTAATTAATATATTACACTTTCCAAAATTTTCAAAAATAATTTTTTTTGATAAATTATTTACCTTCCATGGAACAAAATAACTAAAAGATAATATTTATTATGCACGATTTTCCTACAAAGTGTAAATGTTTTGTCAAATAATTTTTTACAAATCTCCTTATAAATTCATAAAATTGATCTCATCAAATCAAATTACTAAATGTATATTTGTAATTAATATTATTATTTAATTATTGAATTTTAATTAATTGATGTCATCCAAATTTTGAATTGAGTTTATTGTTTATCAATTAAATTTTTGTAGAGTTTTTGTACATTATTGATAACATTTTTATGCACAAATTAAACCAAATACATATATTGTGGAAAAGTTGAGAGTTCCATATTGGAAAAACTAAGAAGACCCATATTTTATATAAGATAGATGAACTACTTCTCTCATTGTCAATTGGTTTTGAGATGAAACCACATACTATCAAATTAACAGACATGTTGAAAAAGTTGCAAGAGCCGGTATCTTCAAGACACATAGCAATAAAGATGGGAGGGAGAAGAAAGAGAATTGGTATGATCTACGTTAATTTATTAAATATTTTTTGGGTGACAATTTGATTTTAAACTTAAATTTATTTAACATAGAAACAGATTTAGATAAGAGGAGTTATTATGTAATATTAAAGTTGGTAGTTAAGTTAGGTTTGGAGTATAATGTAAGTTTGTGAAACTTTGAAATTTATAGCTAACATCAGCTTACCTCACCTTTTGTCCACATGTCTCTCTACCTCTCCATTAATTACAATACTTTAAAAGAAATAAAACTTTGGAATTTATAAATAAGTTTGGTGTAAGATAATTTAATTTATATAACATTTTCAATATTAATTACGGAAAAAGTTAAAGTAAACGTACTATAAAATTTTCAAATTAAAAGTCCTATGAAATTATATTCATTAACTTATCAAGAGATCCATCACACAAACTTCAATTTTGAAGGAATATAATTTAATTATGGTTTAAAGAAGTATGGTTATTTATATATAAAGAAAATCGTACTTGAAATTTAATTTCTTGATATAGGAATTGAGATATCCATTGACTTTGTTTCATTTTTTCTAAAATTAATTATATGTATATATATTGAAGTGATAAATATGAAATTGAAAGCATAAGATATTGTAATTTGAAAGTCGTGTTGTTAAAATGGGAATAAGAATTTTGTCACAAACCAGCCATAATATGGAAAGTTGCATAGGATAACATTTTGATAATATGATATAGTAATTATAACTTGTTGTTTTTGCAAATTTGACAAAAAATTCACTTCCCCGTCTTAAATTTGATATTATTTCTAAACTATCATTCAATAACTTATTTTTCTTCCTTTTTTAATGATCTACTCATTATTTATTTATGCTTCCACTTTTTAAGACCCTAATTATTTGTTTATTCTTATACTAGAAAAATTATTTATTATTTACGTCTTAATCTTAAGTTTAAAATATCAATAGTACAATAATTGTAATATGAATAATATAATATAATAGTTGTTGATTGAAGTAATTTAACTTCATTTGGGATTTTTTTTACTTTCTTCGATATGTATTTTGAGTTGAATTTGATTCCAAATGATATTGTTTTATTTTTTTTACATTAATTTTTTTGTTTTACTTTGTCTCAGTTTTGTATGTCAGTGTTGTGATATAATTATATTATATGTATTAGTTGGTTAATATACAGTTCATTAGAGTATTATTAAGTATATGAATGATGTAACTTAGTGTATCATTATCAAGTATATCAACAATATATTGTTAAAGCATATCAGTAAAGTGAATCATTATCAAGTATATGAACCAAGTTTACAAGTGTATATCAATAGTATATCAAGTGTATAAGTAGGACTTCAAGCATATCAAGTGCATTTAATCAATCAATTGTATAAATGAAGAATACTAAATGTACATGCAGTGCATCAAGTGTATCAAACATAATGTTTCAGGTGTCTATCAAAAGGTATCAAGTGTATCAAAAAGTATCAGGTGCATCAAGTGTATCAATCAAATGTATTAGGTGTATCAAGAAGTATCATGTGTTATTAGGTGTATTAGTATAAAGTGTATCAAACGTATATTAGTAACGAAGACATTTGTGACATTTTACCTCTTAATGTGTGGGTTGGGCTTCGTTTTTGTTATTTTCGTAAATAATAAAGTATATGTGTTATGGACTTAATTATTATAACTTATTTTTGTCATTTTTGCAAGTGCCCCTTTAATAAATGTATCAATACAACAAAAATATTATATTTAGTGCATCAATGTATTTAATTAATTGAGTGTATTACAAATGTATCAACAACATATATAAGTGTATCAAACCAATTATGTACATCAAGTGTTATTTAATTCATCGAGTGTATCAACAAGCATAAGAAGTATATCAAAAACACACGAAATGTATCAACAACATATCAAATGATGCGTGAAAATGTTTATAATTCTAGAGGGTAGGTTTGTAATTTTGCATTTTTCAAATGTGGGTTGGGTTTGAATTTTGTCATTTTTGCAAATTCAAAAATAGTGTGTCATGGGCCTAATTTCGCTATATTTGCAAGAGCCCCAAAATGTATTCTTTGAAAAAGATTTTGTTTTTAATTCAATCCAAACGGACCCTTAATCTACTATTGTAGATGGTAGATAGACATAGATAATAGTCATTTTAGTTTATTGTGATGTATCATAGATAAATGGTAATAGTTATTGGAATAAATGGTTAATCGTTTGTGTTTCTTCATGAATGGATGCATCATGAGTGGATGTATCATTTCATGAAAATACTAATAACTAAATTATAGAAAAAGATATGACTTTTCGAATGGTCACGAATAAGTCTATAAATAATGCAATTTTCTATTTGGTTGAAGAGAATATTTTTTTCATAATCCTTTGTCTTCTTCAAAAAGAATTTCTTTCAATTTTAAAAAATCTTAATGTTCGATAGACTCACAAAGATTTATTCGTTGATCTTCTAGACGTGGTGCTACTCTTAGAAGAAAGATGTCGGAATAAGACCTCTCCATGTAGATAACTTCCCACTCGACACGTAGAGCACTTCGTCTTTCTTTTCATTCATGAAAGGGGCTCCCTATCTCGACTGCTTATTTGTACTCTAACTCTGAAGCAAGGGGCTCGGGTCTCGCTTGGACTAGGGCCTTCATCTACTGAAATAAAGCTCCATATGATAGGCTTTTGGAAGGACGTGCGATCGAATTTACCTTCTTGATTTGTTCTATTCTGGAGACAACTACTCTCAAAATTTAAGCACTAAGGTGAGAAAGTTTGTTTTAAAGAGACAACGTGAATACATTAGACTTAGATATATAATATATATATATATATGATCTTCTATTTTGTTGGGATAATAACATTGAAAACAATAGTTTTAGTAAATATTTTAGCTTTAAAATAACCATCTACTTTCCAAAGAGAATAATTTCATTTATTTGTTGACCCACACATTTGCAACCACAAAGTTGTTTATCTTACTTTGGATTATTTTAAAATTTTATTTCTAATAGTTAACTGCCTTGACTCATCATTTACTGTCATTTAACTCTCTAGGTGTTAAAAAGTATTATTTTATTTTATTTTGTAGGTTAGAATAGTTGAGATTTGAATACTTAACCATTATATTAGGTAGATCCAAAATATGATATTTTAATCAAGTGATCTATGCTTTATTTTGATACCAAAAGCTTCAATAATTAACTCCACAAATACTAATTTCCTCAAGTGGTTAGATCCGCTCCGTCTTCGTTGTCCACTTATTGGTCGACTAACTAATTCATATTACAACAAAGCACTGAAAATCAAAGGGTTTCAATTGAAGTTTCTCACTTTCAAAGAAAAAAGGGGAATTGACAAAAATAGGCCAAAAATGGGATAGATAAAGACTTTTAGGATTGATTGTAAAAAAGTTGACATTTAGGACAAATTGGAGGTGAAATGACGAAAATACCCTCACTTCAAATTAAACATTTCAATTTAAGAACCTGCGAGATGTTTACGATATGTCTACCAGATGTTTGCGAGATAAAATAATAATAATAATAAATTGTTTTAATTGTTTTATTTTTTTAAAAAAATCTGAATATGAATTGTGTTATATGTATATATATTTGCATCTTAAATGTATAAATCAAATATTATTTTTTATTGTTTCAAGTTGATTTATGGTTGATTTAAGGTTGTTTTAGAGATGTTTCAAAGGATGTTAGCAATTTATTATTATTATTATTTTATCTCGCAAACATCTGGTAGACATCTCGTAGACATCTTGCAAACATCTCGCAGACATCTCGCAGGTTCTTAAATTGAAATGTTTAATCTGAAATAAGGGTATTTTCGTCATTTCACCTTCAATTGTCCTAAATGTCAACTTTTTTACAATCAATCCTAAAAGTATTTATCTACTCCATTTTTGGCCTATTTTTGTCAATTCCCCAAGAAAAAAGAGTAGAGGGAAGGACAAAGGGAAATTGCAAAAAATAGACAAAAAATATAGTAGAAAATGAGTTTTAGGATTGATTTTGAAAAAGTTGAGATTTAGGATAAATTTGGGTGAAATGTCCAAAATACCCTTATTTAATTTTTCACACTTGTCTCTTCTCTTCCAACCTCTCTTCAACGTAGAATACGTAAAGGGATAAAAAAAACTCATTTGTAGTTCTTCTCCTCTCTCAAAAGTTTGTCAACTTTCCGCTTTTACTCTGGTACCGTTCATCCTCTACTCCGGTGAACATCTCACGCATTGTGGTTTGTTTTAATTTTTTTTTGTTTTTTTTTTAATCTGAATTGTGTTGTGTTATATGCATATATATTTGAATCTTAAATGTATAAATCAAATATAATTTTTAATTGTTTCAAGTTGATTTAGGGTTGTTTTAGAGTTGTTTCAAAGAATGTTAGCAAGTTTTTTTTTTTTTTTTTATCTCGCAAACATCTCGCAAGCATCTCGTAGATTCTTAAATTCAAATGTTTAATCTCAAATGAATTGATTTAAGGTTACTTTTAACTATATATTATTTTTTGTATCTCTCAATCTCGTAAACATCTCACAGCTGTCAAACTTTAAATGTCCAAGACTGAATTAGTCATATACTTATTTAGGGTGCGACTATGCATGTTTTATTTAGTGTTTAGCTACTGTTTTTTAATTTCGCAAAATAAGTCAATAATTTTTTTTTTTATGTGATATGTCAAATTTCAACTTCAAATCAATTTTTTGCAGGAATTAAAAAGTTTATGGTGGTTTAATTAAGGATGTCACATGTTCAAATGTTAGTGCGTTATGGTGGTACATGGGATAAGGGACAAAGAAAATACGAAGGAGACATGTTAAAAGACATCGTTGTCAGTAAAGAAGTAACACATAAAGATTTACAGGCATAGTTATATGACCTTGCAGAAGTTGACCCTACAAAGTTCGACATAATGATAAGATGCATATATGAGATAAAAGTGGAACACAAAGCTTCTCCATTTGAGTTAAGCAGTGACCGTGATTTGAAGTTTTATCATCTTAGTGAAAACCCATTAGAAGTCCCTTTATACGTCTCATTTGAGCCGAAAAGCAATCAAAGCAAGAAAATGTTAAGTAAAGATTACAATTCAGTTTTCGGGAGCAACCAAGCTCATAACTTAAACCCTTATCCTCTAATTGCAATGGATACATTAAATGAGAGTGAAGTTCATATTCGTGAAGTTGAAGTTGGCTTGTGTGATAACATGATAGGAACCACTTCGGCTATATGGAAATCATATGAGTCGTATGATTCAAAAGATGATACTTTTACACGGGAGCCAGTTGAGATGAATAGTGAATCATTTGACATCCCACAACATAGAGATGCTCCTACAAAAGATTTCAAAGGAAAATCTAAAGTTCATTACAACTCTTCTAGCCGAAAGTTGAAGACAAAAATGAGTGATTGGTCCGAAGAAAGCTCTACAAGTGAGGGTTGGATGTAGGACAAATATTTTTTTGCAAAAGAGATTTGTCAATGAGATTAAGTGTCTTGGCGATGAATTTTTTCTTTCAGTTTGTAGTAAAAAAAGTCTACAAAAGAGGTTCTTTTTGTTAGATGCATTGACAACAAGTGTGGTTGAAGACTGCGAGCGATGAGATTGAAGGATTCAAATATATTCAAGATTAAAAAGTATGTCAAAGTTCATTCGTGTTCTCTTGAGTTTTTGAATCGTGACCATAAGCAAGCAAAATCTTGGGTTGTTGTAGAATTAATAAAGTCAAAATTCAAGGGAGTCGATCGTCTATACAAACCACATGATATCATAGAAGACATGAGGCAAGACTATGACATAAGTATGAGTTATGAAAAAGCATGGCGTGCTAGGGAAAATACGTATGAACGAGTGTGAGAGTGTCCTGAAGAGTCATATAATCTATTGCTTAGATATGGTGAAACTCTTAAACTTGCAAATCTAGGTACAATATTTCACATGGAACTTGAAAATGATTGTTTCTTCAAATATCATTTTATGGTTGTTGGTCCATGTGTTTGAGGATTCTTAAACTGCATTAAACCAGTTATAGTCATAGATGGAACATTCCTTAAGAATAAATATCAGGGTCTGTTGATAGTTGTCGTTTGCTTAGGTAACAATCAAATTTATCCTTTTGTCTTTGGAGTGGTGGGTAGAGAAACAAATGCTTCAATACAGTGGTTATTAGAGAAATTGAAAGGTGCAATAGGGGAGGTGCCTAATCTAGGTTTCGTGACAGATACAAAAACATGATAACAACAAATATAGCAAAGTCCATGAATTCTATATTGAAAGAACCTAGAGATTTGCCAATTGCTTCATTCCTTGAACTTGTTCGAGCTTTGCTACAAAGTTGGTTTTGGGAGCTTCGAGAAGAACGCATTAAAGTGACGTCTACATTGACTAAATGGGTAGAGTTAGTTCTACAAAAGAAACAAGAACGAGCTTTGACAATGAAGGTCAACCCAATTGATTGTTACCAATTCCATGTTAAAGATTTAGATAAAGACGAGGTCGTAAATCTTCATACTCAAGAGTGCACTTGTAAGGAGTTTCAAGCTGAGCAACTACCATGTGCACATGCCATTGCTGTAGCATGAGATTGGAATATAAATGTTTATAGTTTATGTGCTAACTATTACACTAATGAATGTTTGTTGGCAGCATATTCGGAGGTCGTCTACCCAGTTGGGAATCAATCGGAATGGAAGAAAAGTGAAGAATATGTACATATGACTGTCTTACCTCCGAAAGTAGTCAATCTAGTTGGTCGACCGAAGAAAAAGAGGATCTCAAGTGTCGGTGAAGCACTGAAATTGCATAAGTGTGGTCGATGTAAAGAAATAGGCCATAATAGATTAATGTGTACCAATCCAATTTCATACATCGAAAAGTCGAGAAGCACTGAAATTGCATAAGTGTGATCGATGTAAAGAAATAGGCCATAATAGATTAATGTGTACCAATCCAATTTCATACATCGAAAAGTCGAGCATACAAGATTAGTCACTGTCTTGGTATGTAGTATTAGTTTTATACTTGCATTGGTAATGTCCTTATATATGTCCTTATATGGTTTCTGTTTATTTGTCTTTGTATGCAACACTGATGGTTTCTGTCTTAATATGAATGATGGTTTAGGTTTTGATAACATATTTTGAATAACTGCATTGTGTCATTGTTTGGTTCTCTAAATGCAACACTGATTGTTTCTGTCTTAAGATTTTCTTGGTTTGAAGCTATAGCTTGGTGTGTAGCGTAAAGATCAAAACCCAATGTGTAGTGTAAATCATTCCCCAAGTGTGTTTTTTAAACTAGTGCAGGTCATAGCTTGGTTTGTGCTCGAGTTGTTTGCAAGATCACGATGTAAAAAAAGTTCCTTGTTTTAATGCAGGTGGAAGATGATCATAAAAATGTTTCCTGAGTTGTTTGCAAGATCACTAAAGTTATCTCTCTGACAAATCTAATTTGAAGACTTTCCTTCTGCAACTTGAAGACTTTTCTTCTCTTTTTATTTATCCTACTTTGTATTTTTTTATTCTTTGGATATAGGTTGGTTTTGATTACCACCTTTTGGTTTTGGTTATCAAAATCAATGTGAACATTTTATAGAATATTTACTTATGAAATTTTTTTCACGATGTTTGTATTACTTTGCGTGTAACAACCATTTTATATGGTATTTGGTTTTATCTCAGTGGAATTGCATGTCTTTTCAACTTACTCTTATTCTATAAGTTTCCCTTTCTCTTTGCTATCTAATTGACATTCTCTTCTTCATCTTCTTCTTCAGTTTTCATTTGTTTTGTTACATTAAAACAATGTTTTGATTGTTATAAAAACTGAGTTTTGTTTTGTTTTTGTTTCAGTTTCTAGGGTCGGTTGTGTTTTGTGTTTTTTCTTTCATCCCCCCTCCCCCCCTAAAAACAAAAGCTTTAATCATAGTTTATGAAATACATCATCAAATTGAGAAGATAGGTACGGAATTCAATGTGGAAGAAAATGATTCAATAAAGCTTCCGTTTTAGTAAGCTAAGATTATTAATTGCACTGCAAAAGGGAGCACCCTAAAGGAAGGACGTCAAAAGTTCATTCTTCATGGTTTCTATAAAAAAAAAAAAGTTCATTCTTCATGGTTTCTATAAGTAGTTTGTTTGTTTGTTTGAGGTACTCATGCCCTTGCCAAGTTCTCTGCTTCTTTGTAGGATTCTGTCAATAATATTTTTAATAATTTTAGCTTTATTTTGCTTGATTGAAGGACTTTCTTTTAGGTAGCTTCCTCCTTTTTTATATGTCCATAAGTTCTTTCATTTTTTCTCAATAAAAATGTGATTATTCATTAGGAAAAAAAGGGATGTTTTTCCTCTTAAAAGTGTGTTCATTGGTGCTAAGTTCATGGTTTCTTTTGAAAGTTGTACCAGCTTTCGATTTAAGAGTTTGGTTTTCATAGCTTCATATTTTCTTTTTCACTCATTTTCAAAATTTATATGCCTTAAGTTTCTTGTAAGAAAATTGAAGTTATAGCAATACCAACAGATTGAAACATGATGTAACGCCCCAAACTCGAAGGTAATTTATTAAAAGAAAATTATTTGATTTGTACAAGATTTATTTTTTTGAAGAAAATATGTTGAAGGGGGAGAAAGAAGAGTTGAAAATGTGAAAATATAATTATATATATATTTATTTATAGATTTGAAAATGTGAAAATATAATTATATATATATTTATTTATATTTTAGTTTTATTATTTAATTTAAATAAAAGAAAAGAAAAAGAAAAAAAATTTCCTTCCTTCTTCCTCCCGCGCGCAACCCCTTTCCCCTTCATTTTTTTTTTCTTCTATTTCCTCCTTCACCGTGCCCTACCTCCAGCCGCACCCTCCAACCGTCGCTCTCCTCCTTCTTTTCTTCTCCGATCCACGGCCGCCGCCCCTATTCTTCTTCCGTTTCTCTTTCTTTTCCACCATACCCAGCCGCCGCTGCAACCGTCGGCCGCCGTCTCTGTTCGCGAAGCAAGGCCGCCGCGTGACTTTCCGCCCAGCGCCGTTTGACTCTCTGCCCAGCGCCGCGCACCTCTGTCTCCGCGCCGTTGCTCTGTCTCCGTCGAAGCCAAGCCCAGCCGCCGTCTCTATCTTCGTTCGCGAAGCAAACCGCACGCCTCATTCACGAACAGCCTCGCCGACGCAGGTCACGCCGCATCGCACGAGTTCGGCTACATTGCCGGGCTACTCCCGTCCGCGCGTAACTGCTGTTGAACGTCCGAACCATTCTGCCTTCGTCAGTACCCGCTGTCCCATTTACGAATCGCGGACCGATTCGCGTGCAGATTTGTTTTGCACGATTTCTTTTGTGTAGATCATGCCACAACTTCTATTTTAACGTCGATTGTCAAAGTCTTGTTATAAGTTATTGGTAAGGATGAGATTGTTGGGTAATAAGGTTTTACATTTGTAAATACATTAAGATGTGATGTTTGTTTAATTGGTTGAATTGATGTTTGTTCTTGAAGGCGACATCGGTGATTTGGAGTTAGTGTCCTTAAGTTACGCCTTAAGCTTTGTTGGAGTTCGATTCTTTACTCTTTGGGGTACCAAGGAATTTTACATAAAATCGAGGTAAGGGATTTTCTATTGGACTCACCTATGCTTTTGAATACCTATGCTTTTGAATTGTGATGTCTGTATAGTCACCTCTGATTGAGTAAAGATGTTGAGACGATATATATATACGTATGGATGTAGATTCGGTGTTGAATGTATACTGTGGATGACTGAAAATATATATACACATGGATTGAAGTAGACTTGATGTTGAATGCATATTGTGATTGTCTTGGAATATATATATATATGTGTGGATGTAGACATGACGACAATTGTAGATTGTGTTTGTATGAGATGTGGATGTGAACTTGTGATTGTCGTTTAGACTGGGTGTACGTTATACTAAAGTATGACTGTGTGCTGGTGAACTGAGGGGTGTTAAGACTATATAGTTTGATTGACTGATGTATTAGTATGTTACCGACAAACATTGGGCTAAAGTGAGATAGGTTGACTGTTAGAATGTTGAGTGAAAGAACTTTATATTTTGAAGTAACTGAAAGATGGTTCGAATGGATTGAGGGGAAAAATTGTTAGCTTTTGTTGGGATGTGTGCCTTGTAGGTGTCCCACGGGATCACCAATTATTCTGCACCTTCGGGAGCATTAGACTGATATCTGTTTCTGCAGAACACTAGACTGAAATGTACGTCCCTCGGGGCGTTAGACTGAAATGTGCATCCTACGGGATCACCAGACTGCGACTGTACAGAGTGTCCCAATAGAATGTTAACAATTTATTTTTCCCTTGACGGGACTTACTGGGTATTTTTATACTCACCCTTCTTATGTTTAATTTTCAAGCAAAGGTAATAAAGACGGCAAACCGGCGAGGGGCAAGAAGGAAGCGTGATTGCCATAGGAAATGTGTTATTTGCTTCCGCTTATTGTTTTTTTTTTTGAGGTTTAAGACGTTGTATTGAATCTTAGCTTACAAACTTTTATTTGTAAATAGTATTTTTTTTTTAAGTTTTTGAATATGTGAAAATCAGGCCTGACTTAAGGTTGTTTTTCAATTGGCTTACATTTCATTTTGTATCAACCAAGGTCTTTTGTCAAAAATTAATGACCTCGACTTACCTAGAAAAGTTGGGTCGTTGCAATGCACTTGCCAGTTTGAAGCTGAAGAAGTCTTGAGTAAGGTTGAAGCTAAAGATAAAATATGCAAGGATGGTTTGTTGTGTGCATTATGATGCAAAGCAGTGACAATATCCCCAGCTGAAGGTTGTTGCAATAAGATGGTTTGTTGTGTAGTTATAACTATACCGAGAGTTTTTTTGTTCCACATCTTTGTGAAAGATGAGTTTGTTTTTTTCTAGAGCTTTTTGTGATTTTTGCCTAATTAGGCATTCAGTCATGTGCTTCTTGCGTCTGGAAAAAGCAGGGAGGTATTCTTTAGAGCGTTCCTCCCTACAGGGAAGGTACTTTTCATTGAAGAAATGAAAAGAGATTACTTCAAGTGGACGACAAAAGAAAGACAAAAGAGATTACTATTTGGTTGGAGGCTTTTACATATTTTCATCAACTATGTACATGTAGACAAAATTGAAAATGACTATCACTCTTGTAACATTAGAAAGTACATAATAATAATTGGTCATTTACATATTGATTCAACCAAAACAATATGATGACATTTGTTGCTCAATCTATCAGCAGCCTCAACTACGGGACCACAAAGAGGTCTAACAATACAACAAAAACAAAAGAATTCAGACAACTACAAAATGAACCTTAATAATTATGCTTCATCACTACAAATATCACTAGAGGAAAAAGGAAAGCTACTCGATCTTTGAGTTTCCGAACAACTTCTTTCATCTTAGACTTTCACTTCTTTTTCTTACTCTTTTTACTCTTTTTGCAATCATCGTCATAATTACTAACTTCTCTTGCTCGTTTTGAACCACCATTCTTCCAAGGAACAATGTTAGATGGATGAGGTTTGTCAAAAAGTTCGCCTACAGATATTCTTAAATGCTCATCTTCAGGCGTCATCTCAATTACCGCATCAATTATGAACTACAAAGTGGAAAAGCAAATGTAGTTAGGCCAAACAAAAAGGAACAAAGTCATGGATTCGGTAAGTTAGTTACTATTGGTTTATGCTTACCATTGGCGAGTCAAACATCTGGCTCTGTAGGACATGAGACTTCAGAGATAGTTCGAATACCCACCTTAGCATTCATGGTATGACATCATTGTTTACTTTATGTACACCACATTCAGTGATGGTTGGTATAGACTCATATGCCCAAACATATTCCATATTCGACAAAACAAGTTTAGCAAGTGTCTCGAGATATATGTATATATAAATATGTCCATAAGTTTGAAGTAGGAAGTAACATACCTGTAACGCATGCGGAAATCCCATGATAGTATATCTTGTCTTGGTTGACTTATTCTTTTTCTTGGCATGTTGCATGTCCAAGGCTCGTTTCAAGGCAGAAATCGTGCGTCCAAAAACAACCGCTCCCCAATCATAATTGTTAAATGTGGTCCAATCATCTGCAATCCTAAATCTCGGTCCACTTTGGTTTGCCTATCTTTTCCTAACAATGACAGCTCTATAAAGTACACTAAAGCTAATTTAACTATGTCATCGTCATCCCCTCGTATTCCATAAATGTGTCCTCTAAGTCACTTACATAAATAGACTTTTTTTCTTCGAAGAACTTGACTAACAACCTACTATTCCCAACCAATTGAATAGACTCTGTTGGAGAACTCTATAGATCCGTTATGATGTTAAATTCTCTCCTACTAAAAGTACACACAACTTCTCCTATCATGAAACTGATATGATCCTTCCCTTCATCTTCCACCTCCCTTAACAATAAGTAGTGGATGAGTGACTCATTAAAGATGATATTAAGATCCAAAAAGTGGTCAAACTTTGTATTTCTAAATAAGGTTAATTGATCCAGTTTCAATTTAGCCTTAATATTACGCGTAGTATTTTCTAAATGAGATAAATTACTTACTAAAGCTTGAAAATGATGAGAAGGATCAATCTTGTACATGGATCTGTCAGATGATGTCGAAGTCATACTGAAGCTTGAACAAAAAAGAAACAAATAAACTATAATTGCACAAAAGACTTACTAAACATGTATACATTGAAATTTGGATAAGTGCGAGATAAAACATTAAAGGCTAATAAACTTGCTAACCCTAAACACTTAAAATCCTAATAAACTAGCTAAACATGCATTCTAAACAGTTTAGGAAGTGTAGCAATCTCATTTTGAAACTCCTACTGAAATTTTGGTAGGTGCAAAATATATGCAAGATAGTTACGAGATAAAACATTATGGCTCAATAAACATACATAGGACCATTCTAAACGGTTTAGGAAGGGTAACAATTTCATTTTGAAACCCCTACTAAAATTTTGGTAGGTGTGAGATAAAACATTAAAGGCTAATAAACTTGCAAAGTCTAATAAATTTGCTAACCCTAAACCCTTAAAACCTAATAAACTAGCTAAAAATGCATTCTAAACAGTTTAGGAAGAGTAACAATCTCATTTTAAAACTCTTACTGAAATTTTGGTAGGTGCGAGATAAAACATTATGGCTCAATAAACATACATAGGACCATTCTAAAATGTTTAGGAAGGGTAGCAATCTCATTTTGAAAATTCTACTGAAATTTTGGTACGTGCAAGATAGATGCGAGATAAAACACTAAAGGCTAATAAACTTGCTAACCCCAAACACTTAAAGCCCAATAAACTAGCTAAACATGCATTCTAAACGGTTTAGGAAGGATAGCAATCTCATTTTGAAACTCCTATTGAAATTTTGGTAGGTGCGAGATAAAACATTATGACTCAATAAACATACATATGACCATTCTGAACGGTTTAGGAAGGGTACCAATCTCATTTTAAAACTTATACTGAAATTTTGGTACGTGCGAGATAGGTGCGAGATAAAACATTAAAGGCTAATAAAGTTGATAACCCTAAACCCTTAAATCTCAATAAACTAGCTAGACATTCATTCTAAACAGTTTAGGAAAGGTAGCAATCTCATTTTGAAACTTCTACTGAAATTTTTGTAGGTGCGAGATAAAACATTATGGCTCAATAAACATAGGACCATTCTAAATGGTTTAGGAAGGGTAGCAATCTCATTTTGAAACTCCTATTGAAATTTTGATACGTGCGAGATAAAACATTAAAGCTCAATAAACATATATTGTAACACCTTTACTAAAATGAGATTGCTAGTGAGGGGTTGACAAGTTCATAAGACAGGGATTGACAAGTTCATAAGAGGCTTACCATAGCAATAAACATGTGAAAGGGCATGCTAAATAAACATGTGATAGGGGTTGACAAGTTCATAAGAAGCTTACTAAATCAAATTGCTTGCACTCCTAAACATATATTGTAACACATTTACTAAAATGATTAATAGTAAGAGGAAAACCTACAATTCTTATGTTTAGGAACAAAACTCATTGAATCATTTGTTTTCAAATTCTCTCTAACAAATGAATCCTAAATAAATTGGTTCGACATAGGACGAATTAATATGGGGAGCTGTTTGGTTATACAAGACAACAAAGATTGTATTTTATTGGAACTACATCACTAAAAACATCAACAAAGTAGAGAACAACAATGCATCTTTTGATTATAATAATGTGATTAACTCTAAAAATGATAATGTCTTTCAACATTGTTCTACTAGTAGCTTTGCTGAGTTTAGATGAGATACTAAATATGCGGGAATTCATGTTCTAAACTCCAAGGTATGTATATATATATATATATATATATATATATATAATATATTTGTAGCATGCACAAATATAATGGATTATTAACCCAATTATCTAAAAACAGAATTCATGTTTCCACAGCTTTCTATGTGTGTGTGCCTGTAGGACATATACACTTCTTCTCTACAAATTTAATGGTATATATAAAATGTGTCCAATAAAAATCTCATATATCTCAACAGACAACTTAAACAAGAATGAATTATAAAAAAAAAAAAAGAAAAAAACTCAGATTTTATTACTCACTTGACTTCAAAGAGGATGGATACGACACTGCTAACGGAGAAGAGTGGAGAAGAAATGGAGAGGTCCGGTGAAAACAAAGCTGAAATCGGAAAGGAGTGGAGAAGCATTCACTGGAGTTGAAGTCGAAACTAAAACAGAGAGCCGTGGAGAAGAAACAGAGAGGTATGATGAAAACGAAGTTGAAATCAGAAAAGAGTGGAGAAGCGTTCACTGGAGTTGAAGTTGAAACTAAAAACAGAGAGCCGTTGAGCAAAAAAGGATGGAAGAGACGTTCACTGGAGGCACCGAAGTTAAAGTTGAAGTGTGGAAGAATTGAAAAGCGGGAGAGTTGAAGTTTACGTTTTCTTTTTAATGTTGTTTTGATTTTAGGTTGAAGAGAAGAAAATGAAAAGGGGAAATTAAATAAGGATATTTTGATCATTTCACTCCAAATTTGTCCTAAATCTCAACTTATCATTTTCTACTCCATTTTTAGCCTATTTTCAAGGATAAAATTGATAGTCTCCGTGGAAAGCAAGGCATGGGCTCGCCCAAATCTATCTTAAGAAGAAGTTACAATCTTGCTTAGCCCAGCCCAAGGGCTAGTACCCAAGCCCAAATGGATCCTGGAGATATTTGTGTTGCCCTACTCCACCGGTTGAGTCAGTCTAAAATGGTCAAGTACAAATGAGAGGTTTCATTTATCAAATACACTTAGGCATTCTAACCTTTTTCTTTTTCTTTTTCTTTTTCTCTTTATTTTCTTAAAATATAAATTTAGAGTTGGTGTCACGTTCTATCTAAAATTCGACATCAACAATTATTCAACATAGTTTTGTTTTATCAATTTTTCATTTTTTTATAGTTCAACTAATAATAGGTGGACAATATGGAAGTAGAGTTAAATTAAGCTTATTCTTAATTATTGATTAAAATTATTATTGGAGGGACCCTGTTGGATAATTAAATGGGCAAAATGAAAGTAGTTATAGCTTATAATTATAAATAAGTAACAGTAATATCAACAGTGTAGGATATGTATTTCAATCGATTTTTCTCCTAACTGAATCTGAATGACATAAAACAAATCTCTCACCTGACATTTATATATCATTCAAATTTTCATTTTTCAATACTTTCATTTCTTTTTCTTTTATATACACATTTGTTTAACAAATTGATTTCAATTATAAATAGATTCAACAAAGTGATTTCAATTATAAATAGATTCTAGTTGTGTGTTTTTAAAAAATACTGATTAACGCTTAGGTTTTGTTTGTTTATTAAATTTTTACGTCAATTTCACTCTAAAATTAAATGGACATAAATTTTGCTTGATTTGTTACTATCCAAAACCTAATATATATATGTGTATATACATATGTAGGTGTACATATATAAAACAAGAACAAACAAAGATGCCAACAAAATTCAATATTGCTTTCTTGTGGGAGCATGATTTTATGTATAATTAGTTTTGAACTCTATATCCTCACACATATACATCAATGTGTACAATTAAGAGAGATTAATGCATGGATGAGAACTTCATTAATTTGAGACTCAAACTTGAAATCTCTCTATATATTATATATTCTTCAGAGCATCTTTCACTTTGACGGAACCTAATTTATGATCCAAAGTATTCTCTAGTGCTATAGTTGGAGTTAGTCTTGAATCTTGATATACTCATTCAGTTACTCTATGCCTTGAGAGCAACATTAATTACCATATTATTAAATAAAATGGTAACTTTGGGCTAGTATTTTCTAGATCATCATCTTACAATTGAACAGTGTATTTGATTTTGAGGTTTTAATAACTCATGTAGCCTAAATATATATAGACTCAATTACGTAAGAAACTTAAAATTACCATTGTGCTTCAAATTTTTATACAAAAGTAAGACTCATATGACCAACACCACTCATCATTATGGCTAATATTATTAAAAAAGAATAAAAACGAGAATACACTATTAAGAAAATTTCAGAATAGGGCCGTATTCATTTTTTTTAAACTACTGTTTGAAAAATACCCTTCCTCAAGCAACCTCCTCGAATTGCAAGGATATTGGAATGAAATCGGCCAACGACCTTTTTTTCCATTTTTGTTTATGAAACTAGGGTTTCATCAAAGGACGACACTAACAAAGTAATTAAAAAATTCAACTGTAAAATACTAGGATGGTAATCATTTTTTGTTTGTTCTTAAGTAAATTGATCAGATTATGTATATTACAAACGATTTGGTATAAAACTGAAATCGAAATTTTTTTCCAAATTTATTTTCACGTTTGAACAATAACAACGTGATGAAATCCAAGAACTAATTTTTTGGGGGGATTCAACATGCATGAGTTTCCCAATAATTTTTTACGAATGGAAATAGTATGCATATGTAGGATGAGTGCATGTTTTGAATCAGTAGAACGAATGTTGAAATACTATTAAATTGTGTGTTTCTTCCAAATTTGAAAAAATGTGGTACTTTTGGATGATATATGTGATATCTGTGTGAGTGTATTATACAACAATCGAAGATATTAGTATATATGTTCAGATAGTTGTGGACTTTTAAAGTTCTTTACTGGTGTACATCTATACTCTTGTTATCCAAGCAGAGGATAATGTGAAATTTAATCATGTGTTAGGGTATTATAATTTTTCAAAGATAAAATTGTGGTATTTAGAAGATATGTTCTAATGTATATCCGCTTTTGTTCATGATATGGAATCAAGACAACAAATCAAAGTTTTCATGATGCACAAAATGACATCGGGAAAGAAACGTTGAGAAACTGGGATTCCACCGATGCAGTAATTTATATGTTGGTAGATTTATTTTAGGGGTGTTTGCAAAATTAGCAAAAAAAATTATGATAATAGAACTCAGGTCACAACATTTTCTAAAATTGCAAAAGTAGCAAATTTAAAAACGGATAACCCTTTGATAGTCTCCTGATAGCTCTTTGATAGTCGTTTAATATATCTAATTACTTGTCATATTTGCAATATGCAAAAAAGAGGTGTTATGAATTGCTTTTTTCTAAAAAAATTTGTCATATGATGCAATTTTCCTTTGCTTTATCTCGACGTAGTGATTCTGACGTCGGACAAATGTGGACCATCATCTACGTGCCCAACATAAACGTTAGAAAAGGTGAAACAATTAAATATATATTTCACTTTTCTTGACACTATTTACAAATGTTGGGACTAACTTTCACACGACCGACATTACCTTTAATAAGATATTTCATGAGGCATTTTTTAAAAATAGAATAAATTGGGTTATGCCTCCAAATTTTCCTTTGATCTTCGATTTATATGAACCTAGGCTTTTATCAATGACATATTCATTTTCGATATCTATTAATTCTCTTATTAATCATATTTGACTTCTTATTATATAATGTGTTTAGAGTTAAAATATTTATAATTTAAATAAGTATATTAAAATTTTGAAATCAAGAAGGTATATCATTTCAAGACTTTTCACACAAATAGACTTAGATAAATTTCCAAGAAAAAAATCATAAAAATATGAAAGCATAGTTTAAGAAAGATCGTTTGAAATAATTAATCTAGTTATTTCCTATACAAACAAAGTATCGTTTGAAATAATTGATTTAGTTGTTTTCTATACAAACAAAGTAAACTTTTTTGTTATGACTCAATTATAAAAACTTTAAGAATAAATATAACTAGCTTCAACAATTTTAAGTTGGAAATATGTGGCTATTGACTTGTACCTTGTGAAACAAATAGAGCCCGTTTGATAACGTTTTCTGTTTCATGTTCCTGTTTCTCAATAGACTTGTTTTAAGTGGGCCGTTTGATAATCATCATGTTATCGGTCAATAACTTTCATTTTCTTTTAGTTTTTGAATACTTTAGAATTTCAAAAACTTTAGAGAGCAAATATTTTAGTTATAAAAGGTAAGCTTAAAAAATATCAAACTGTTGTGAAACGAAACACAACCAAAATACGGAAACCGAAAAAATATAATATTAAAATAATAATATAATATAATATAATAAATAAGAAAATAAAGAAATAAGGAAATTAAGAAAATTTGGAAAATATCAAATTTCTCAGTTTTCTCTCACTTTCTCCAATTTCTTTGGATTTATTTACAAAACGTGTTTTTACAACTCTACCAAAAGCCAATATTTATAGGCATTTTGACAAGTAGGATGTGACATTACATAGATACTAAGAGACTATGTTTGCTTGACATATCACCTGAGTGTTTGATGTTTAATGAGAAAACATATTAAGTGTTTAAATATTAAGACATATGGCTTGATGGATATCTATCTATTATTGTAATATTTATAATATAAACAAATATATATATTCGATTTAGAACATCATTCTCATCTTGAAATATTTTCAGGTTCGCATCCATATGAAATAATAGTTCTATTTTTTTTTTTTCAAAATGTCATTGTTGAATAAGAAATTTTGAGACCAATCACAAATTGCCACATCATTTATTAAGTTAATGATGAAAAGTACAAGTAATTAAATTTGGGACTAATTAAAATTAACATGTGCCCCAAATTAAAGAATTGAAAAACATAAATGGACCATTCTAATAATGTCACATGTTTTCATCTTAACCGTTGGATTAAGTTAATCATTTTGGTTCAATTAAATATTATTTACTTGGACGAAGTTTAATTAAGCCCAAAAGTAAGGTTAATTGAGCCCAAAGACTAAATATAACCTAAATCCATATGGTTGAGCCCATGGGTCTGGTCCATGGACCAACCAAGTTTAAGCCCATAAAGCCCACCAGTGAACTCTATAAATAGAGAAATTCTCCTCATTTGCAGGGTTGAAAATTTTTTACTCTAGAAGGTCTAGAGAGAATTCTCCTAAAAGCTAGAAGACTCCCTAACTCCTGAAGTCGACCATCCTCGAAGATTGAAGCTTCTTTGAAGATACAAGATTTCTTCCAAGACTCCAACTTCCCTCGAAGATCAGCTCCTTTGAAGATACAAACTTTCTTCCAAGACTCCAACTTCAAGAACATCACGTGCTCCGCTTCCTCCAAATCAAGCGTAGGCATTCAGTCGAGAGAGAATCAGAGGATCAAATTGTAGAGATAGAACCACATGACATCAAATCAACAAAAATACGACATCAACACTAAGTTCAAATCCACGAATTAAATGTCTTCGGAAATCTCGTGCGAACAAATTGGCATGCCCAGTGGGACCATCTCTACCTTTCATATCTCTCTCGTCATCTAGATCTACAAACAAATTAATGGCATCAAAGAAAGTTGCATCCAAATCTTCAGCTGCAAACGACACCTACACGGGACCTGTCGCCCATAGTCATTCTAAGGGGATCATCCAAGAGCAAGATCAAGGTTCCGCCATCGCGCAGAGCATCCTGAAGCAATTGATGGAATCTCCTAAAGCTGGAATTATCATCAAGAAAAAACCTCTATATAATAATTCTGATTCTGCCTCTAACAGGTCACAGAAAGAAGCATACCCTGATGTGATGTCTGTCATGATGGCTGATGTAACAGTTGAGGCTGCTATGGTGGAGATGGAGAGAAAAATTAATCTTCTGATGAAGGTTGTTGACAAACGAGACCATGAAATTGCAGCTTTAAAAGAGCAGATGCAGACTCGTGAAACTGCTGAATCGAGTTAAACTCTTGTCGTTAAAGCTGGTGACAAAGGGAAGAACGTGGTGCAAGAAAATCAACCACAACACCAACAAACTTCTGTGGCTTCTCTCTCAATTCAAAAATTACAAGATATGATCACAAACTCCATCAGAGCTCAATATGAAGGCCCATCTCAAACTTCTTTCATGTACTCTAAGCTGTACACTAAAAGAATTGACAACTTGAGAATGTCGCTTGGATACCAGCCTCCAAAATTTCAGCAATTCGACGGAAAGGACAATCCAAAGCAACACATTGCTCACTTTGTTGAAACATGTGAGAACGCAGGATCAAGAGGAAACCAACTAGTCAAGCAATTTGTTCGAAGCTTAAAAGGAAATGCTTTCGAGTGGTATACTGATCTAGAGCCAGAAGTCATTGACAATTGGGAACAACTGGAAAAGGAATTCCTCAACCGTTTCTACAGCACCAGATGCACTGTAAGCATGATGGAGCTTACAAACACGAGACAACAAAAGAGAGAGCCAGTCATTGACTACATAAACTGATTGAGAGCTCTAAGCTTGGATTGCAAAGATAAGCTCACAGAATTGTCTGTAGTGGAGATGTGCACCCAAGGCATGCATTGGGAACTTCTATATATTTTGCAGGGAATAAAACCCCATACATTTGAAGAATTAGCAACTCGCGCCCATGACATGGAATTGAGCATCACTAAAGATTTCTTAATCTATGAAGTAAAAAAGGGAAATAATGAAATCAACGAAACTACAAATATCACAAATAGTGTCATTAATGAGTCTATGGTTGTTCATGAGTCTCCATTGAAATCTTTCTCCAAAAGAAAAGAAACAAAAGTAGAAAGAAAGCATGATGGTAAAGAGAAGCATTGGCCAACACTTAAAGAAAGGCAGGAAAAAGTTTATTCATTTCCTGACTCTGATGTTGCAGACATGTTAGAGCAGCTGCTAGACAAACAACTTATTCAGCTGCCAGAATGCAAACGACCGGAACAAGCAAGAAAAGTAGATGATCCTAACTACTGTAAGTACCATCGGGTCATTAGTCACCCTGTTGGAAAATGTTTCGTGTTGAAGGAGCTTATTCTAAAGTTGGCTCATGAAAAGAAAATCGAGTTAGATATGGATGAAGTAGCTCAGACAAATCATATTGCAGTTGAGACGACTTCAAGTGCTCTGCCATCAACGCTGCCTTATGATCAATGGAAAAACTTGATTCAGTTTGGGACTCTCGAACCTATACTTGTTTGATTCCAACAAAAGATCGCGACGACAAACTCTCAAAACAAAGAAAAGTCTGTTGAAGATGATTGCGAAGGATGGATAGTCGTCACTCGTAAAAGAGGGAGACAACCAAATTTTATTCAAATGAAGTCGCACTTCCATCAGAAGCATGGAAAAGGAAGCATCTCTCATAAAAAGGAGAAAAGAAACAAGAAGATGTGGAAGCCTAAGCCTATCAAAGGAAAAGACGAGGACTTCTTCCGACCTCGGCGGTCGATAACTTTAATAGAATATCTCCCAAGAAGTTTCCATGATAATCATCCAAAAGAAGTATTAGAAGTCACTACATGTCATGTTGTCAGCATAGAAGAAGTCGACAACAATTATGCATCTTTTGAAGAAACTGACAATTCAAAAGAAATTAAGCAAAGGACTTCTATCTTTGATCGTATCAAGCCTTCAACTACTCAATCTTCAGTATTTCAAAGATTGAGTATGGCCACGAAAGAAGAAGAAAATCAATGTCCAAAGTCTACTTCCACTCGAACTTCAGCTTTCAAAAGGCTAAGTATCTCCACATCGAAGAAAAATCAACCTTCAACATCTGTTTTTGATCGACTAAAGATGACAAGTGATCAACATAAAAAAGAGATGAAAACTTTGAAGGTAAAATCACTTCATGAAGAAAACAATAACGAGAAGATTCACAGTCGTGTCCCATCACGCATGAAGAGGAGGTTGTCTATTGACATAAATACAGAAGGTTCCTTGACAGTGAAGCCAAGAGTTATTATATTCACCAATTCTACAAACAAAGAAGGTGAACAAATCCTTGATGGAAATATGAGTAGCTAAATATGCGAAGCTCCTTATCGCAAGAGTCTAAACTACATGACAAAAAAAAAAAAAAAAATTGAACTACGTTATGACTTGATCCCTATATTATAAAGGGTATGTAGGCAGCTTAAGGAAAACCTTAAGCCTAGTCCAACAAAAACAATAAAAAAATAAAAAAAAAATTGAACTACGTTATGATTTGATCCCTACATTATAAAGGGTACGTAGGCAACTTAAAGGAAACTTTAAGTTCAGTCCACCATTATAAAAAAAAAAACCTTGAACTACGTCATAACTCAATTCTTTTCTTCAAAGGATGTTCATCTCTACTAAGGAATCATAACAAATTGGGGGAAAATCCCTAAATTCAAGATGTTCATCTCTAGTAACAATGAGATGCAATAAATTGAAGAAATTCAAGCTCAAAATCAAGCTCAAAGGCGTCATTAATGATCCCTCATATTCAAGCATAAAGGTTTCATTGATGATTCCTTATATTCAAGTTTGAAGGCTTCATCGATGCTGCAGCTCCAGCTCTTCGAAAGGATAACGATGATACAACTTCGATAGGACGACGATCGTGCAACCTTGAGAGGACGACGATTGTGCAACTTTGAGAGGACGACGATCGTGCAACTTCAAGAGGACGAAGATCGTGCAGCTCTGCCTTCGCCTCTCCAAGATGAAAACGACAATGTAGCATCGCTTCTGCCTCTCCAAGAAGATGCATACAATGCTAAAGCTTTAGCCTCTACTTCATCTTCAATATGTTGCAACCGAGAGGATTCATCTTCATCTTCTCTTAGGAGTCGCAACCGAGAAGATTCATTTTCATCTTTTCCCAGGTGTTGCAACCGAAAAGGATTCATCTTCATCTTCTCCCAAGTGTTGCAACCGAAAAGGATTCATCTTCATCTGCCATAAAGTGTCGCAAGTGAGAGGATTCATCTTTGTCTTCCCCATGTGTTGCAACCGAGAGGATTCATCTTCATCTTCTCATAGGAATCGCAACTGAGAAGATTCATCTTCATCTTCTCTTAGGTGTTGCAACCGAAGAGGATCCATCTTCATCTTCTCCCAAGTGCTGCAACCAAAGATGATTCATTTTCATATGCTCTAAGGTGTCATAAGTGAGGATTCATCTTTGTCTTCCCCCATGTGTTGCAACCGAGAGGATTCATCTTCATCTTCTCCTAGGAATCGCAATCAAGAAGATTCATCGTCATCTTTTCCTAAGAATTACAGCCGAGAAGATTCACCTTCATCTTCTTTCAGGTGTCGCAACCAAAGAGGATTCATCTTCATCTTCTCTCATATGTCATAGCTGAGAAGATTCATCTTCATCTTCTCCCAAGTGTTGTAATCGAAAAGGATTCATCTTCATCTTCTCCCAGGTGCTGCAATCGAAGAGGACTCATCTTCATCTTCTCCCATATGTCATAGCTGAGAGGATTCATCTTCATCTTCTCCCAAGTGCTGCAACTGAAGAGGATTCATCTTCATCTCCTCCCATATGTCATAGCCGAGAGGATTCATCTTCATCTTCTCCTATATGTCGTAGCTGAGAGTATTCATCTTTATCCTCTAACAGGTGTTGCAACCCGACCGATGGGATTCATCTTCATCAACTCTAAGGTGCCGTAAGATAGATTATTCATCTCCATCTTCTCCATTGTACCACAACCAAGAAAGAAGAAAGAAAAAAAGAAGAAGAAAGAAAGAAGAAGGAGAAAGAAGAAGGGGAAAGAAGAAGAAAGAAACAAGAAGGAGAAAGAAAGAAACAAGAAAGAAAGAAACAAGAAGGAGAAAGAAAGAAACAAGAAGGAGAAAGAAAGAAACAAGAAGGAGAAAGAAAGAAAGAAGAAAGAAAGAAGGAGAAAGAAACAAGAAGGAGAAAGAAGAAGAAAGAAACAAGAAGGAGAAAGAAGAAGAAAGAAGAAGGAGAAAGAAGAAGAAAGAAGAAGAAAGAAGAAAAAGGAGGAAAGAAAGAAGAAGAAAGAAGAAGAAGAAAACCAAAAAGAAAGAAGAATAAGAAGAAGAAAAACAAAAGAAAGAAGAAGAAGAAGAAGAAAAGAAAACGAAGAAGATCAATTGCTGACGACGAAAATTGAAGCCCGACGATGATAGAGTTCGATCTCTCCTACTAAGGCGGTAGATCTGACGGCAAACGCCCGATCGTCCCTAAAAGAAGCTCGACAAAGTCATTTATGCAAACGGAGATTGAAGCCTGACGATGACAGAGTACGATCTCTCCTACTAGAGCGATAAATCTGACAGCAAAAGCCCGATCGTCTCTAGAAGAAGCTCGACAAAGTCATTTCTACAAATGAAGATTGAAGCCCGACGATGACAGAGTTCGATCTCTCCTACTAGGGCGGTAGATCTGACGGCAAAAGCCCGATCGTCCCTAGAAGAAGCTCGACAAAGTCATTCCTGCAAATGAAGATTGAAGCCTGACGATGACAGAGTCCGATCTCTCCTACTAGGGCGATAGATCTGACGGCAAAAGCTCGATCGTCCCTAGAAGAAGCTCGACAAAGTCGTTCCTACAAATGAAGTTGAAGCCCGACGATGATAGAGTCCGATCTCTCCTACTAGGGCAGTAGATCTAATGGCAAAAGCCCGATCGTCCTTAGAAGAAGCTCAACAAAGTCATTCCTGCAAACAAAAAAAAAAAAAAAAAACAATAAACAAAAAAAAAAAAGAGAAAAAAGAGAAAGGGAGAATAAAAGTTTTCTATACCTTTCTGCTGTTGGATAAAGAATAAGTGAGAAAGCTATGGGTCTATTTATAAGGCCAACAAATCCAATTCCTAAAAGGATTAAGAATGATATTTAATCATTTTTTTAAAACAAATTCAATTCCTAAAAGGAATAGGAATGATTTTTAAAATATATATATATATATATATATAATCCAATTATCTTATTTTATTTTAAATTATTTCATTTTTTGGGATAAATCTCAAGTTTAATTTTTATTGAGATATTTAAAATATTTAAAAATTTCAACAATTTAAAAAAAGATATAAATAAATATTCTCAATCTTAAAAATTAAAATTTGGGTTCAAAATTCAAGTTAAATTAACTTGCATATATGACCTCCTTTTTATCATGAATTTAAATCGGAGCCATAAATCCAACTTTACCTCAAGATTGAAGACCTGATTTTTTATCTCAAATTAAAATTGGTCATTCCAAATTCTTATGCATCCCCAAGATAAATTAAGGTACGGTAGAAACCTTATTCTTATTTCAAAATTAAAATTTTGGTTATATTCCAAATTTTACTTAAAAAAAATCATCATATTAAAATTTTTTATCCTCAAATAAAATTAAATTGCAGATAAAACTTTGAACTTTTTAAGGTTTGGCCATATTCCAACCCTTATTTTAAATTTAAATCAAACTCATGTACTAAATTTATAGTTTGAGTAATTTGATATGTTGAATTGAACAAAAAAAAAAAAAAATACTCGTACTTTGACTTCAAATTTATCTTTTCCGAGATTCATTCACCCATATACGTGCATTTGTTGAATAAGAAATTTTGAGACCAATCACAAATTGTCACATCATTTATTAAGTTAATGATGAAAAGTACAAATAATTAAATTTGGAACTAATTAAAATTGACATGTGCCCCAAATTAAAGAATTGAAAAACATAAATTGATCATTCTAATAATGCGACATGTTTTCATCTTAATCGTTGGATTAAGATAATCATTTTGGTTGAATTAAATATTATTTACTTGGACTAAGTTCAATTAAGCCCAAAAATAAGCTTAATTGAGCCCAAATACTAAATATACTCTAAATCCATATGGTTGAGCCCATGGGTCTGGTCCATGGACCAACCAGGTTTAAGCCATAAAGTCCACAAGTGAACTCTATAAATAGAGGAATTCTCCTCATTTGCAGGGTTGGAAATTTTTGACTCCAGAAGATCTAGAGAGAATTCTCCCAAGAGCTAGAAGACTCCCTAACTCCTGAAGTCGACAATCATCGAAAATTGAAGTTTTTTTTTTTAAAAGATACAAACTTTATTCCAAGACTCCAAACTTCAAGAACATCACGTGTTTCGCTTCCTCAAATCAAGCGTAAGCATTCAACCAACTTGAAGAACATCACGTGCTCTGCTTCTCCAAATCAAGCGTAGACGTTCAACAAACTTCAAGAACATCACGTGCTCCGCTTCCTCAAATCAAGCGTAAGCATTCAACCAACTTGAAGAACATCACGTGCTCCGCTTCTCCAAATCAAGCGTAGACGTTCAACAAACTTTAAGAACATCACGTGCTCCGCTTCCTCAAATCAAGCGTAAGCATTCAACCAACTTGAAGAACATCACGTGCTCCGCTTCTCCAAATCAAGCGTAGACGTTCAACAAACTTCAAGAACATCACGTGCTCCGCTTTCTCAAATCAAGTGTAAGCATTCAACCAACTTGAAGAACATCATGTGCTCCACTTCCTCCAAATCAAGCGTAGGCATTCAGTCGAGAGAGAATCGGAGGATCAAATTGTAGAGATAGAACCACATCGCATCAAATCAACAAAAATACAACATCAACACTCAAGTTCAAATCCACGAATTAAATTTCTCCGAAAATCTCGTGTGAACAGTCATGGATGGAAATGTAGAAAAATATTGAAGATATCAACAAAAACCTTTCCCATAATAATAATAGTTTTTTTTTTTAATGCAAACAAAAGACACGAGAAAAAAATAACATTAGTAGCATATTTTAATTTTCTTAAAAAAAAAAAGAAATTGATTAAGAAATTATAACCTTCACAAAATACACACTTGAATTTTCACCTAAAATTGTCTTTTTCAACATAGAAAAAGAGTGAAACTCTTTACGAAATATATAAAATCTATTAAATTTAGTTCATTTGAGTTTTTTTCCTATATATATAAATAAATAAATTTTATTTGTTTTGCTATTTATAACAATTACTCTTTAGAAATTTCCAAAAACTAAATAAATAAATAAATGTAGCATAGTCTACCAAACCGAGTTTTGTAAATGTTGAAAAAAATCAATTTGTATCTCTAAACCTCCAAATTGTGCCCACTTTTAACTATTACTTTCTTTTTATTTTATATTTGTAGTCTTGGAAACCATTTGTGCACATCTTCACTAATCTTATATGATAAACCTATGTAATAAATATAGCATTTGGATCCTACCAAAATTCGTACAATATTAAATTTTAAGATCTTTAACTTATATAGCCTAAATTGATATATGATATTACATTAAAGATCCAAATTACTCAAAAATTTCACAAAAGCCTTAAGTGAACCAATATATTTCACAAATGTAAGACCCGAATTCCATTTTTTCTACTTGTATATTATTTTATTAATTTATAAATAAAAAGAAAAGTAAAAGAATAGTCAAACATGGGTAAGACCGTTTTGGATAGTAGAGGAAAGGTCTTATTACTTTCCATATACAAAAATTACCTCCATTATACGCGCGGAAGACAAATACGAATTGGAGAAATTGGAGAGCTTTCGCCATTGAAGAAGAAGAAACTAGACGGACGACAACTTGTTTAGTTTTTTGACAGAAACTGTGAAATTTTTTTAGGTTAGTACATTGTGTAATTTAAGTATATTGAAGATATTCGATTAAATATGAACAAAAACGAAACTGGAGGATTGGAAGCAGTAGATTCTAGGGTTTTTGAGATTTCGGGCATGAATAAAATGACTTCCGATGGCCGTGACATTTTGATATTTTGAAACTGAAGGATTGAAAGAGGTATATTTTAGATGTTCGATTCGTGTACCAATATCGAAAATGTAATTCTGTTTGTGACATATTCTAGTGTTTATTGAGAATCTATGTTATAAAAATGAATACTCTGCAAATGAAATTATGTTTTTATGTCATTAGGTTCATTGTGTATGTTCGGAATGAAAACTGATATTTAACATCGTTGTCATTCTTTATTGCCATATCTTTCTTAAGACATTCTATAGGACCTAAGCAAAGGTATATATCAAAGTTGTTCGGATAAAAAAAACTACCTAACTTTGATTTAAGAACATTGGACAATTCAGTATATGACATATGTTCATCAACTACAATTTCAGACACACTAAAACTAATGTAATTGTTAGTTTCGCTGAAAAAACCATCGAAGTAGACTGTAATACTGGCTGTACTGTTTCAAAAATATTACAGGTATAAGTTATTAAATAATATAATTGTCAATAAGGTGTAGTGTATATATATATATATATATAATAAAATGTCATACCGGTAAATTAAACAACTATTATAATAGAAAGTTAGATGTGGTATATATATAATAAATGGACTATATAACTTATTCTGTTTTGCGGGAATATTAAAAAATTAGTATAATTGTAAATAATATGTGGTATATATGTAATAAATCATGTCAAAAAAACAATGATACCTTACGGGTATATAGTTAATTACTGTTGTATACAGTATGATAATGAAAATTTATAACAGAGAAGTGATAGAAAACATGCGGTAAAATATGTGTATTTTATATATGTGTATATATGTGTTCTTGAAATATATGAAATGAAGAATAATGAAAATAATTGAAAACTCCTACTAACCGGAAGTCTACTGACAAGAAAAGGAATAAAGAATAGTCTGACCAAATACTAACCGGAAGGAAACGAAATCTACGGAAGATAATAAGGTTAATGAAAAGGATGTTCAAGGATAAAGAAAAATGTAAAGAAAATTAGATGTTTGTTTATTAATCAAAGGTTAACGTAATGAAGAACGGTTGCCAGCAACGAAATCAATGAAAAATTGAAAGGTTAAGCTTATGGAAATAAAAGGAAGACGGCGACAATTGGAAATTGAATGGAGTTTGGTGATAAAGATGAAACAATTTCCATAGTTGTGATAAACTAATTCCAATAAATTTCCACATTGGATTATATTTTGTATTATACTTCATTACAAAATATAGTCAAATAATTTCCATAATAATAACACAAATTAATATGAAAATAAATTGAAAGTATCTTTAGTAAAGAAATAATTTAAATTTAGTTACGAATATAATATATAATTTATAATTATTAGAAGGTTATTATTGTCCAAATTTTATACGAAATCCTATTTTAGAAAATAATTCCAAATTTAAGACATTTGTGAAAAATCCTAGTGAATTTAGGCTCTTCCTCTCAATCTTTCTAAATTTGAAGTAGGTAAGTTAATCATAAATTGAATCCATTTCTTTTAGTTAGGTTAAACTCATAACCTCTTTTAGTCATTGACCTTCAATTTTATCAAATTTAACTCTAAGTTTATAAACATATATGTTGGAAATTTTACTATATGTTCACTTTTTTTTTGTTACTAGCCTGCTGATCTAATAAAAAAGGCAACGAAAAATTAAAGTTAATTGTTAAAATAATATTACTAACCCACCAAAATTCAACTTCATTCACTAAAATTCACTTAAAAAGTTCATACAAAGTAAAAATTGCTACTCCTATTTAGGTATTGAAAAAAAAAAGTGGATCTCACACAAAATACAATGTCAAGCATGATGTTACATACGATATATACAAAAAGAGGGCTGTTACAAAATCAAGAAAAAAAAAAGACAAAAAGATTGATAAGTCAGTTTGGTGCAAAATCACCTATGTTAGTGTGAGAATACCTGATGAAACGAAACTTCACTTTCTAAAGAGTTTAGTAATTACAACAAAAGTACTTATTTGATAGACTCCCTCTTCAGTGCTTCACGTATAGCTTCCTCTTAAGTTTCAAATTAGACTCTCCTAAGTTTGAGCTCCCAACTTCCACGTAATGCTTCTTCAAGCTTTATATGCAATCCCTTCAATACAAAATGCTTAGGCTTCCTCTGAGAGTGAGTTCTCCTCACACTCACCATATTTAGGCTTCCTCTAAATACTAAATCAAAAGAGAATGACCTCTTTCAAGATGTATGGCGACTACCCGAAGAACTACCTCAATGAGAAACACCAGGATACTCAATAACATTACATGAAGGTTGAACTAGGCTTAGACAACCCCTAAGCTCAAAGCGTTCAATGAACACAAATGAGACGACTAGTCCTAAAAATGAGTAAGAGCTTCGATCCATATGAATATGTCTTGCTTTGAAAATATATTTTGGAGAGAATATATATTCAAGACAATACGAAATGGAGATATTGTATAATATAATAAAAAATCCACAAATATGCAAATCTCCCTTTCATATATGGAAAATATATTTTGCACAAATTGGGACCTCAATGTTTTTGACAAGTTTTTGACATATTGCTCAAATTTTACCTTTACTAAAATCAGTCAACCAACTTTAGTAACAATCTCCCCATAATTTGGTTACTTTTTATGGCAGAACAATAACCAGTGTTTTTTATAAACAAACCAACAATCATTAGAGAAAAACCATTAGACAAACCAACAACCAATCTCCTCCTTTTATTTTACTTATAAAAAACGGCTAAAACGAATAATAATTAAGTACATCAAACCAAATAAAGGCAAGCAAAAGCCTAAAACTTTTAAGGTGGCACCAGGAAAGAACAATATTTAAAACAATCTTCTGACATAGATTGAAAGCCTCTTTCTTAGCAACAATTCTTTAACAACATATCCATCAACAACAACGTGACCAACAATTGAAATATGAGATGTACTAACATCCTTAAGCCCCTTAGAACCCACACTGAAATATCTTCACACACACATCATTATCTTGATCTGATAACTCACAACACTTTAATCAACAAGAACATTATCAACAATCAAATTCTTATAAGTAACACTAGAAGATACATTAGAAAGTGATGTCATCCTTTAATAATAATTATTTAACTAACTAGATGATGCAATAATAATAGCTCTGTTAACCTCGTAAATACAATTGATGTTAGTAGAAGCATCATTGGTCTCTTTTTCAAAATAAAGAAACTTACGTACTATTCACCAAACTTTTAGATAAGACAACCACGATTTTACCCACAAGTACGGATAATGTCATCACATGTCATAAGAGGCTCAATAAATATATATCCCAACACAACTTATGACAAGCTTTGTGAGGATAGTGTGAACAACACATGCTTTACAGTCATAAATCTGAAAATATTGACAAGTATTCACCTTGTTTAATTTCTAAGGGATATCTTGACCTAACTTTGCAGTTGCTATAAGAGTATAATTCTACATTTTTTAGGAGAGAGCACAACTTGGTCATGCTTAGGGATAGTGCAACCAATTGTTTAGAAACTTTAGGAGTCCACAAGTAGCAATTATCACAAGATCATGTACCTATCATGGTGAGAGACTTATCACTACAAGTCAATAGACATTTACCTTTTGAGAAATTAACATTTACACCCTGATTACATAACTAACTTATGTTGATGAGATTTACTGTTAAGCCTTCCACAAGAATAACATCATTGAAAGAAGGAAGTCAAGAATATTGAAGTTTTCCTTTGCCAATAATTCTTTCTTTACCACCATCACCATAAATAACATGTTTATAACCACATAACTTTATATCAGTTAAGAAATTTTTTCTCTCCTGTCATATGCATAGAGCAACCACTGTTAAAGTACCAGTCCCTTCTAGCTGAAGTATGAAAAGGCAGGAAGGCTACACTATAATTAATAGCCCCAAGAGAAGCATTCTCTTTTACCCACCATTCAAATTCTTTTGTCACGAGTAAATGATGCATTAATAGACCTTCTTTCTTAAAAAAAAAATATTTGAGTTTTATTCATAGGTCTGCCATAAAGATGGGAAACAGTGACCTTTATTTATAATTACTTTCCATAGAAATAACATACACCCACTTCCTTCTTGGATTTATGATGACAAGATAAGATGTTGGACCTTTACTCAGACATTTGGTCTGACACATGAGAATGTTGAGTAGGAACACAAAAATAGTTTGGGAAGAAGAACAAGCTTTAGAAACTGTTTTTCCATACTTATTGAATCCAATACCTAATCTATCATCAACTTGTTTTCCAATACTATGAATTTAAGCTCATTAATCCCTAAGTTTAACATGTGAATAGACTTGGAGTACAATGATTCCAATTTCAACCAAGATCTTTTCAAATCCATTTTAGAATAAGAAATATTGCAGAATAAATGATGGTTATATCCTCAATCAACTTTTGAATTTTGTGATTATGTTGATCTAACACCCAAAGATCTTCCTCCCATTTCTCATAGATTTCTTTGGCTATCAAGTTGCCAAATTGTTGGGTAGAAAGACGTGCTCACTACATCTTTCACTCAACTTCAAGGTAGGAGTATCAAATTCCACATGTTCTTCTAAAGAAACACAACCAGTTAAGGCATGAATTTCATCATCAGATTCGTTGCTTGTAACTAATTCATCACCTAACAATGTAACTAAGTGCTCTTTACTTTGTTTTCTTAGAAAGTTTGGACATTCAACTTGATATTGGCCAAAGCCATCATATTCTCTGCATCTAAAGATTTTGTCTTGCTTATAATAGTTCATTCTCTATTTGCGTTCTTCTTTTCTATCAAAAGGTCTAGAATTTTCACACAAATTGGAGTTGTTATTGATGTCTCTAACATGTGGAAAATTATAATTACCAAAACAATTGTTAAAATGTTTCATAAACTTATAAATTTGCTTTATTAACGAAGAAAGAGAATGATTTTCTTCACCATCTAGAGTGAGTAGTTGATCCACCTTTCTTGATCGGCTCCATTGGAGACTCAATAAACTAGCAGTAAACCTACTTTGATATCAATGAAAAAACAAGTGGATCTCACATAAAACACAATGTCAAGCACGATGTCACAAACAATATGTACGACAAGAGAGCCGTTACGGAAGCAAACAGAAAAAATAAAGATACAAAGATTGATAACCTAGTTTGGTGCAAAATCACCTACATCTTAAGGTAGTGCTCGGTGAAATGAAATTTTACTATATTAAGAGTTTAGAAAATACTTATCTAATAGACTCTCTCTTAAGTGGCTCACATATAGCTTCCTCCTCAGTTTTAATTTAGGCTCCCTCTAAGTTTGAGCTCTCCTCACTTCCATAAGAATGTTTTTTCAAGCTTTGTATGAGATCCCTAACAAAGAATGAACAATGCTTAGACTCCCCTTAAGAGTGAGATCCCCTCACATTCACCAAATTTAGGATCCCTCTAAAATGCTATATTAACTAAGAACAACCTCTTATAGATACCGTATTTTGTCCTGCCTTTTTTTTTATTTTTTTCACTTATTTATTTATTTATTATTTTTTAAAAGAATTTGAATTTAAATTTAAATTTAAATTTTAAATTCTAAATCTTAATTTTTAAATTTATGTTTTAAAACAAAAATAAAAATAAAAACATATTTAAAATTAAAATTAAAATTAAAAGTAAATGTTTTTTTCCTTCTCCCTATTTTTCTCAACCATCCTGTTTTCCTTGGTCACCACGCTCCCACTATCTCTCAATCTCTCACGTTCTCCCACTCTTTCACCTTCCTCCCCTTTTCTACTATACTCCACTTCACTATCTAAAACTACTCCACTTCTAACTAAAAAATGAGACATTGTCCTATAAAAAAGAGAAGGAGAAGATTCAATTGGGGGAGAGATTTTTTTTTTTTTTGGCTAGGAGGATTTTTGATAGAGAAGGGGGACACGTAAAAGAAATATTTTTGGGAAGAGGTGAAGAGAACCAACACAGAACCTTTTGCATTTAAGGCATGCTTGATGATATTGTGTTAATCATTTAACACTCATTTGACATCTTTTAATTATTTGCATATTTTAACTATTTGACACCCATTTCGCATTCTGTGTAAATTACTTGCACTTATTTGTGGGCATGATTAATTAATTAGCAATACTCATTTTCCATTTGGCCTATTAATTAATTAGGACCTGTCATATTTGATGTTTTTAATTTTTGGCATCTAGGGTGTTCTGTATTAATTATTTGGCACTCTTTTGGATGCTATGTTAATTATTTCATTTGGTTAATTAATTAAATAATGTGTTAATTATTTGGTTGTTGTCTTAATTATTTAGCACCCATTTGACACCCATATTTAATTATTTGCTATCTTTTTAATTATTTAGGCAACCATTTTACATTTTGTATATCTTGTGTTAATAATTATCTATTTGGCATATGTGTTAATTATGCATTTGACACCGTGTATTTGATAGTTTTAATCTTTGGCACCCTCCGTTCTAAGCTAATTATGTGCATATCGTTAATTATTTTGTCACTCACTCTGCATTAATTAATTTGACATTCATTTGCCTACTGTGATTATTTATTTGCGAATTGCGTTAAACCTACCTTGGCATTCTACGGTTAATTATTATTTGATACCCATTTGGCATCATCGTTTAATTATTCATTACTCTAGCCTAACCTGATTAATTATTTTGCATCTTTTTCTATTAATTAATTATTTTGCATCTTTATGCATTAATTAATTATTTTGCATCTTTTTCTATTAATTAATTATTTTGCATCTTTTTCTATTAATTAATTATTTTGCATCTTTTTCTATTAATTAATTATTTTGCATCTTTATGCATTAATCAATTATTTTGCCTCTTTTGGCATTGATCAATTATTTCGCATTCTGCATTAATTAATTATTTTGCATCCTTTTGAATTAATTAATTATTTTGCATCATCCTCCATTAATTAATTATCTTGCATATGTTGTATTAATTAATTATATTGCATTCTACGCTAATTAATCATCTTGTACATTTTGCATATTGCTTATATATCCTTGTATTTATTTTATCTCAGCATATTACCCTTCAAGTATTTTTCAAATTTCATAATGTTTTGTCATTGTTATTATTCATTTTTCAATTTAAATATAAAAATGTATATTAGAGAAAAAATATTGTTTTTTATGGATTTTATAATTTAAATTCTACCAATACATGAAATTTTTTCATTAAAAATTTAATTAATAGATTGTTTTTAAATAAACACATTTTATATTTTAAATGAGACTGAGTAGTGTTTTTCATGAATTTATTAATTCTTAGATACATGAAATTTCTTATTAAACACTTATGATAGAGATTAAAATATCAAATTTTTGTATCTTAATATTCTTAATGTGAATAAAAAAATATATTTTAAAACAAAAATAAACTTCATTTTTTAATGGCTCTTATGTCTACCATAATTATCAATTCATGCTTGAGTTTTTTTTTTCTTTGATGTGAATTGATAAACTTGTGACATTTAAATAAAACCTAAATAAAAGCTTTGTTTTGTGAACTTCTATAATTTAGTTTAAAAGATAAAATTGGGTAACCATTTTATCGGTGTTGTAGGGTGCTAACACCTTCCCTACACACAACCGACTCACAAACTTAAATCTCATGAATTTACCATTTTTTTTTGTGACTAATCACACCCTAATATGGTTGGTGGCCACTCCAAAACTATTTATTTATTAAAATTAAATAAACAGCGGCTTCGCATAGCGATCACGTCGCGACACCTCTCTCTACAATAACTACCTGTAAAACAACCATAATAAGAAACACGAAGATATTAAATAACAATACATGAAGATTGAGGCTTAGCCAATCCCTAAGCTCAAAATATTCAATAAACAAACTTTTCTAATGAGGCGGTTAACCTTAAAATGAATAAGAGCTCTATTTCAATATGATTTGGTTTGGAATTATATTTTAAAAAGAATAAATATTATTTGCAAGATTGAAATTATATTTCGTACAAGTTGTGGTTTCAATGTTCTTGAAAAGTCTTTTGATATATTGCATAACATGTTGTTCAAGTTTTGTCTTTGATTAAATCAGCAATCAGCCGCAACTACAGTAAAAGGTTTAATGCAAAATATTGTAAAAATTGCCAAATGCATGAGAAAGTCGGACGAAATTGAAAGTTTGAGATAAAAGTTGATATCTACACTAAAATTTAAATCAAAATATTTCACAATTTGTACATAAAAATTATTATACGTATAATCCTCCAAAAACAGGAGATTAGAAACCCCACATGCCAATCCTAAAATAGAAAAACTAAAATTAGTATGTTTCCATTATTTAAATAATGGTTGACATCAACATTTCAAAGATACCTTCTTGAAATTTTTTCAACATCTCCCTAAATTTGAGTGTTACATATTATACTTCTCCACATGTTCATCATTTATTTAACCATTGGAATTGCAAGTTGAGATGAAGAACAAAAAGTCAAAGCTTCAATTTTTTTTTTTTTTTTTTTGTTGTAAATCTAAGCCAAAGACAAAAAGAGAAAACTCATCTCTTACGTCAATGCTAGAAGCCCAACTTCTAAATTAAGAAATACCAACAAAAAAAAAAAAAAACTGCCTAAAAACATGTGATTGTACCTCCAAATTTAAGTGTTAAAATTAGTCCTAAAACTTACAAATTGTAAAAACTTATTTGGTGGTTCAATTTTTTATCTTTTCAGGGGTTTAGTTTTACTACTAAGTAGAGTTTAATTTTAAAACTAGTTTGAAGCCTCAATTTTAATTTAAAGGGTGTTTTTGCAGTATTGGCCAAAAAGAGAGAAAAAAAAGAATAGATTTTGAGGCAGGCATTAATTAATGAAGTTGTTCTAATCAACACACAACCCTGTTTTTAATGCTAAATTCTCTACAACTTTGCAATTTTTTAAGCATAATCTTCTTGTTCTCTTCTGCTGCTTCCTTCATGCTGTTTGACTTAAAGCAGGAAGCAGGCAAAGAATCCTGCCTTTTCTTCTTCTCTTTTTAGTTCTTTTTTGGAAAAAAAGTTTGAATTTTGAAGTTACTCGAACAGATTGTTTTACCCCACTTAGTAAAAATGAGATCTTGAAAATGTTATAGAAACTTTTAGAGCAATGTAGAGTTTAAGAACTTGTGAATTGTATGGTAACATTTGAAAGAAATCCATTTCTTTAACTACCTAAACTAAAAGTCCTCTAAATTTGGGACCCAGTCAAAAGAAATTACAAAAGAAATTTAATTGAAGAGAAAAGGTAAAAGAACTGGTTTGATTTATACTGCTTCTACTATTTGTTGTCTGTTCTCAGCTGTTTGAAACCTTGTTTCTCTATTAGCAAACCATTGGACTGTTCTTTTAGCAATTGGGTACCAAATTTCCCTCATTCTTTCTTGCTTTACATTGCTTTCCAGATCAGAAGATTCCCCATTTTTAAATTTTCTGTTAAAATTCATATACAGATCATCATGACCAAATCTTGATACGCCTGTGATCTCTGACACTGATCTTCTTGCATCTGGGCTTGTAATTCTTGTTTGACTTGGATTTGTAGAAGATTGTGATGTAGAAGGGTACCCAAGAATTGAGTTGCTTTGGGTTTTTTGTTGAGTTTGCTCTCAAAGGATCTCTTTATTTCCATCTCCTCTTTGATCTTCAAGATTTCTTCAATTTGCCTTGATCTTGGTAGAGTTGACTGCTCAATATCTGTTTCTAAGGAAGTGAATCTACGGCTTGAAATGGCATCAATCATCTCTTTGTTCAAGAACATCAAATCGGAGGAACTTACGTTGCTCCATCGATTCATGAAAACAAAATCCGATACGATAATTTTGTGGTTGTGTCTGTGTAAGTTCTTCATTTTCTCATCTTCATAATCACCAGAAGCTTTTGATATCAACATTTCATTTTCCTTGTCATTCTTTAAGATCTTTCTGAAGCTTCTTCCAATGCTGAATCTAGAAGAGCCATGGAGTATTTGTTGTTGTTGTTCTTCTTCTTCTCTCTGTACAAAGAGCTCTATGTTTGAATCTTGTTTCAATTCTGATAAGTTGCTCAATAAGAATCTCATGCTGCTTGAATTTGAAAGAAGCTTCAAGTCCTCGGAGCCAACTCTTCGCCTGCAAAGAGGACAGCTAGCATTTTTTCGAGCCAATGATCGATGCAGTTAATATGAAAAGCATGCTTGCACTTTGGCAATAACCGAAGAATTTCGATATCTTCAAATTTCGAAAGACAGACTGCACATTCCAGCCCTTCTTTGGTACCTTTCAGTGTGGAGAATCTAAAGAATGGAAGAGATTCGATCACCGTCTTATCAATTCCAGAAAACCGAGGACTTGACCTGATTTGTCTAGGATGATTTACATCATCCACACTAATAGAAGCTCTTCTATGGCAGAACTTTGCATAAACAAGAAGAATAAATGTCAACAAAAACATAACTCCTAGAATCCCGATCACGAAGCCAAGACTTGGCTGAAAAGCACTGTTTTCAGCATCTTGAGAATCCATTTGAGCTTCAACAACAAAGAACACAGAAAAGAGGAAAAAACATTCAAACTGAACCGGATCATTGATTCTTCAATGGCGAATACTTTTTCGGAATCTACTGATCTTCAAAAGAGCCAATATCTCAATCAAATGAAGCTAAAAACTCCCTTTTTGATAGGCATGAAAAAGGGAAAGAGGAGTAGAGGTTTTTATATGAATAGACCTTAAATACACCTCTACAAAGAGAATCACTCATCCATCAGCTTTGTGGTGGTTCATGTATTCTTCTCTGGCTGCTGTTCTATGACTTCACCTTCATAAATCAATTGAAAAACTACAAGTATTTTTGTAGTTTGAAATTCATAAAATAAGATGACAAGGTTGAGGGAATTTTAAATTTTGTTGACAAATGTGGGGCTGTTATTTGGTAGGCATTACTTGGGAGGTAAGTAGCAGATAAATTAAGAGAGGAAGAAAACAATAGCTAGGCATTAAACTGTGACATCACCTTCTCCCAAAATAAAACTTATCTCAATGCCGCCAATCATTTTGGTTAGTGGGTAAATGGAAACTAATTATTACTTTTATCATTTAAGCAATGGAATTTGTTTTTTTATTGCTATTATTATTATTTTAAATATGGATTGCCTGTCTTATAAACAATTGGAAATTCTGAGTCCTGCAACATGCCAAGGATTAAGCACACATGCTGCAAAACTCTGGCTAGATTGTCTTTACTGGTTCCTTATAATTTATTTTTTTAAATCAGTCTGTTATTAGGTGCTCTGAACCGAAACTTAAGTTGTATTCATATTTATCTTATTTGCGGTATATAAATTCTCTAACCCTACCATATATATGTGTGTCAATTTTCCATTGTTTTATATTTTCTATTTATCTTTAATTGTCTAACGACTTCTATGAGTTAAAAAGCTAAGATATTTAAAAGAAAATGACAAAAAGATTAACCATTTTAGTCACTTATGACTAAATGGGGTTCGTGTTTACATTTAAGAAAGTCACCAAAATAACTCAAACTTTTGGATTAGAAGACAGCAGCCTCTCATCTCTGTAACAACACCCAAAAGAAAAAAGAACAAAAGATCCATTTTACATGATTAGAAACGAATCAAATGACTATATTTTTAAACAAGGATTACAAACCCTTGAAATTCATTCTGTCTATGCATCTGGCTGCTGTGTGTACTTTGACAGTCGAAACCTTTGTTCCCTATTGGCAAACCATTGCACTGTTCTTCTAGCTATTGGCAACCATAGCTGCCTAATTCTGAAACTTTTTGCATCAGCTTCAATCATAGAACTGTCTCTTGTTGCATTCTCATTAAAATAACCAAATCTTGAAAAAGCAGTGGTGTCTGAGACAGATCTTCTTTCATTAAGAATTGTTGTCCTTGATGTACTTGCATTAGAATCTGATGATGTAGAAGAAATGCCTGAGATTGAAACTAAGCTATTTTTCTCAGCTATGCTTATCCTCCTCTCGAATGATCTCTTCATTTCCATCTCCTCCTTAATTTGTGAAGTCTTTTTGCCTTCTTTTTCTCTTGTTGCTGATTGGCTAATGCTTTCTGAATCTAAAGAAGAGAATCTATTGCTGGACATGACCCCAAGCATTTCTGTGTTCAAGAACACAAGGTCAGAAGAACTCAAGTTGCTCCATCTGTTCATGAAAACAAAGTCAGATACAAGAATCTTGTGTTTATGCTTGTGAAAAAGCACTCGCTCCTCACTTTCGCATTCACCAGCTTCATTTTCGATCAATACTTCTTTTTCCTTGTTACCTTTTCCTATGTTCCTGAAGCTGGTTCCGTTGTTGGACCTTGAAGAGTTATGATGATTTTCCTCTCTCTGCACGAAGAGCTCTATGCGTGAATCTTGTGGCAGCTCTGACCGGCTGTTGTTCCTGATTAGTCTTATACTGTTAGATTTAAAGAATGCAATGTCCTCGACACCTATCCTACACCGACAAATGGGACAGCTCGAGTGCTTTTCGAGCCAATGGTCAATACAGCCAATGTGAAAGGCATGCTTGCATTTCGGAAGCAACCGAAGGACTTCAATGTCCTCAAAGTTGGATAAGCAAACAGCACATTCCAGCCCTTCCCTTGATCCTTTGAGTGATGAGAATCTAAAGAAAGGAAGTGCATCAATCACCTTTTGATCAACCCCAGAAAATCTTGAGTCTGATCTGAGAAGTCCATGCCCGAGATGAGCTTGCGGTTCGCCACGAAAATGGGAAGTCGGGTGACAGAATTTTGCATAAACAACAAGGATGAAGACCATGGAGAACATGATGGAGAGGATTCCAATAACAATGGTGAAGTTTTGTGGAATACCAGAACCAGCTTTTGGTGGAGAAGGTGCTTGTGCAATGACAGGAAAAAGAAAAATAGTCAAAATGATCATAATGATTCTACTAAACTTACCCATGGAGAAAACTCATGAAAAACTCTTCTAAAAACTCCCTAAAAAACTCTTTTAAACTCTAAATGGGACTTTGCAAGAACAAAAAGACTTCCTATCTCTGGTTGAAATTAGTCTTTTGTAGTTTTCTGAGGACTTGGAGTTATTGAGAATTAACTTTGTGAATCATTTGAAGCTTGGTAGGTTGAATATCTACATCAAATGATAAGTTGCACAAAATTTCTAGCAGCCAAAAGAAACAATCTGTTGGTAAATTTTTATAAGTATATGAAGCAAAAAGCCTCTAATGTCATACAATTCTCATAGAGCTATCGTATTGCTGCACAAAAGGCAGGATGGAACATTAAACTAAAGCATCTGTAGAAGACATTCAATTAGACAAGCCAAGTTTATGATACTTTAATTGATGTAAGAACATAATTTTTAAATGAAACAAAACAATAAATAGTTCATTAAAGGAAACCCAAAAGTCAAATATTAGCCAACTTTCAAGCTCCACAAAGTCAAGGTTGTATAATGTTTGCCTAATTTTTTAGTACAGATTTTTAGCAAGACAGCTACAAGTAACCTTCCCTTTGAATTTCCTCCAAATAAAAAACGACTCACCGATTTTAGCATACAAAAGTTACAGTAGTTAACCATTTATTCATTTTCTCAACTTCAGAAATTTAAATTTTCATCCCTAACTTGGAGCCAAAAAAAATTGCGACGATTCCAAAGAAATAAAAATGAAAGAAAATTAGAAATTCCTTGAGTGGGATGGATGGTCGGTCTAAAATTTGGAAACATATCTCTTTTATCCTTTTCATTTATTTTTTCTATATAAATTTTTAGTATATATATATATATATATCAATTTACTTGAAATGTCATGGGCAAAAAATTGAAGAATGACATAGTAGTATATTAAATTAAAAGAAATTATAAATGGAGCTTTATGAAATTAAAGTTTCCCTTCAATAATGTCAAACTTATATAGGTCTCTCTTTGCACCTAAAATTGGAAAGTGAAGAAAGTTGGCAGTGAGGGCACAACACATTTGCTGACACGTGGATAGCAGTCAACGATCTGTTTGGTTACAGAGAGGAAATCTGACAGGATACATACTAAACTGCACACAAAAGACAAACAATGTGGGGTTGACACGTGTAAAAGTTCCACTTCTCTTCCAAGCCAAACAGGTATTCTGATGAAAACTTCATTGAATGTTACTCCCATTCTCAAACCTTGTACAAAACTCAGTTGAATCAGTTAAAACAAAACTTCCCCACTTTTGAACAAATAAAATGATGAGAAAAGTGATTCTTTTGGAAGGGGATAATACAAGGAATGTTGTTTAATTCAATCCACATGAGAATTCCTAACTATTCAAACAAAAAACATAGAGGTTATGAGTCAAACTTTGTGTAGTGGTTGAATTCAATCCACAACAGAATTCCTAACTATTCAAACAAAAAACATAGAGGTTCAAACTTTGAGTAGAGGTTGAATTCAATCCACAGCAGAATTCCTAACTATGCAAACATAGATGCTGAGTCAACTTTGTGTAGAGGTTGAAGGATTGTTACTTGAAAATGGAGCCAAACCAGCATCATTTTCCAAACTGACACGCTCTTCACTAGCATGTCGAATGAAGTCCTCTGGAGACATGTGGGTACCATGACAAGCACAGACAATCTTGATCTGGTCTGTATTGTATCTGTAGGTAACACCAGAAATGGTTCGACCATTTGGACCGGTACCCGTGGTAGATACCCAAGGTAGATTAGGGAAAGAACCAGATCCCCCAAACTTGACATCAGCGGCAAGACCTGGCTTTATATCAGAAATTTCATTGAACAAACCTCTGCCTGGTCGTTCAGATGAATCTTTCGCCCCAAGGCTAATGCTGCTTCCTTTGGCCCCTGCTTGAGAAGAGGACCCTTCTTCGACAGTTGGCTGTCTGCTATTATTATCAACTTTCTCTTGTTCTGACGTCCTGGGATCATATTGAGTAACCTCAGCTAAAGTAGGAAGAATTCCTTGCATGTAAGGAACATTCATGAGAAAAGTTAGGAATTTATCTTGAAATAAAAGCTTCAAAGGAAAATGAAATTACACTATGATATATAGGATGGTATACAAATGTAATAAAATGCGGCCATTGCAAGTATCCTAAAAATTTGATAGACCTCCAATCGTGGAAGCATACAGAAAAAGGGTGAGAAAATTGACATATATGGAATGAGACATTGTTGTATTAATCAATAGATGGTAGCAGAATCATGGAAATATTGTTTTTGTAGTTAATACTACATTGGTAGGAACAAGAGTTGGGTATGCTTCTGTCAGGATTCTAACACACCTTCTAATAAAACACCCAACAGAGACAGCACCCTGTGATTCTTTATTTATGTATATAGCCAAAAGATACAGCTACAATATGAAATGAAAGCAAGAACAGTAAATAACAAGTGCATATCAGCATCCTTTACAAGAAGGATACCCCCTCCCCTTTTCGGCTGCTGCCCCCTCTCTTTTCCCTAAGGATAACAAAATAGATACCTATCCCTATTTCCCAATCATTCTATTTATACTCACCCTCAAATTCCTACCCAGTGGGACCCACCTGCACATTCTTTTACTTCCCACTCATTCTCTCTCATTACTTGTTGGTGAATTTCCCTTCTTACCCTTCCTAACATACGTATGTATGATTGGGGGTCTCACAACACCCCTCGGTTCCAAATTCACCTTGTCCTCAAGGTGGAATGTGGGAAACTGTTGATTCATTTGATAGACAGCTTCCCATGTGGCTTCAGTTTCTGGTAAATTCTTCCACTTGACTAGCCATTCGTTAGCTCCCAAATCTTTATTCCAGCGAATTCCCAATACCTGTTGGCCATAGTTGTAACTCGAAATCTGTTGTCAACATAGGTTTGAATACCTGATTCATCAAGGACTGGAAGAACACCAATACACACCTTCTTAAAAAAGGTTTGAATACCTGATTCATCAAGGACTGGAAGGTGGCTGGTGCGTTTGTAAGACCGAAGGGCATGACCAGAAATTCATAGTGACCCTCATGTGTTCTGAACGCGGTCTTCTCAACATCTTCCTCTGCATCCTTATTTGATGGTAACCGGACTTCAGATCTAGTTTTGAGAAAACCGTGGCCCATGTAATTCATCCAGCAGTTCTTCTATCACTGGGATAGGAAATTTGTCATATGGTTACTTGGTTGAGTTTCCGGTAATCTACACAAAAGCGCCACCCTCCATCTTTCTTTTTGACCAATAAAACAGGGCTGGAGTAAGGGCTATGACTGGGACGTATCACACCTGCTTGCAGCATTTCCACCACCAATTTCTCAATTTCCTCCTTCTGTACATAACCATATTTATATGGTCTGACATTGATGGGCCTTGGTTCGGTAAAACCAATATACGGTGATCTATTTCTCTCTTAGGGGGAGTTTTTTGGATCCTCAAAGATGTCTGCATACTGTTGTAACAGATTTTTAATCATTGGAATCTCTTCCTCGTCCCCTTTCATTTCCTGCTCCACTTCCACCTCCGTGTCTACTTCATACTTTTGGAATTCCAACAGAAAACCCTGATCTTCATTTTCCCACGTTTTCTCAATGGTTTTCAGGGAACATTCTGCTTGGATGAGGGATGGGTCTCCTTTCAAATAATTTTCTGTTTGCCTACCAAAGGACATTGTTAGAGATGGCCAATGTATCTTCATGGTGCCTGTTGTATCCAGCCACTGCATACCCAATATTACATCCACATTTCCCAACTCAATAGCAAAAAAATCAGCCACCACCACACCCTTGTAGTTCCAATTCCACTCTCTTGCAAACACCCTTGCCTGTACACTTGGTGCCATCTCCAATTGTAACTGCAAACGGGTTACCTTTTTCCAATATAAGTTCTTTTCCTTTACTGTCCGTTATGTATAAAATTATGGGTTGCTCCACTATCAATCAGCACTATCACTCCTTTGCCCTTTATATTTCCCTTCAGCTTCATCGTTCCCTTCGATGCCATCCCATGGATTGTCTTCAATTCTATTTCCTCCCTTCAGCAAAATCCAGATGGTTTAATTCCACTGTTTCCCCTGGTTCCTCTTCCATCTTGCCTTCCTCTTCCTTGCTCTCCTCTTCATTCATGATAAATAACATCAGCTCCCTTTTTTCCTTCACTCTACATCTGTGCCCTGGTGTATATTTCTCATTGCATTTAAAACATAGGCCCTTATCCAATCTGGACCTGAATTCTGCGTCTGAAAGTCGTTTGATAGGAGGTTCACTTTTTTATAACTACCCTTAATAGGTATAGTTACTTGTTTTATGGGGAAATCTGTCCTCCTCATGTAGCCTTTGTCTGTTCCATCTTGGATTTTTCCTGCATACTCTTCTTTTTTCTTTGGTTCCACTGTCCTGCCCTCGGTCTTAGTCAATTTCATTGCTACATTCCGATCATTGACTAGTTGAGCCTCCCTCATACAATCTTCCAATGTTCGAGGGTAACGACTAACGACTTCTGCCTGAAGATTGGGTTCCAGACCGGTCAGAAAAGCATCGCGTAACACACTTTCCTCCATGTGAGGGAGGGAGCTGAATATGTGACAAATTTCTTCACATACTCACTGTAGGATCCATCTTGTTGAATCCTAATCAAGCGTGCCACTAGACTTGTTTGTCCCTGAGTCCTTGAAGAAATCAAACATCCTCCCTTTCAAATCTTCCCATGACTCTACTTTCTTCCTATTATGCGTCCACCGTACCAGTCCACTTCATCTTGCCCAAAACTGACCACCGCCACTTGATCTTCTCGTTTTCTGGCAGGTTGTTCATCTCAAAAAATGTTCTGCTCTATATACCCAGGATTCTGGATTTTCACCTAAGAACATAGGCATTTCTAACTTTGTACTTACTTCGATCCACATTGCTTCCATTTACCTCATTACAGACTTCCGATTCTTCTACTTTTCCTTTCAACTTCATGCTGGATCCATCAGATGTTCCGGATTCATCTCTTTTCTTATAGCTATGATTCTCTCTTAGTTCCTCTGTCAGTCTTTCCATAGATTTCTTCATTTCCAGTAACATTTCTTTCATGCTCAGCAGCTCCTTCTCGGTTCCTTCCATTCGTTCCTCCATTTGTCTTTGTGCCATGTGACGCGTAACAACACCCAGTTTTTTTTTTTTTTTTGTTGGGCTCTGATACCAAATGTCAGGATTCTAACACACCTTCTAATAAAACCCAACAATGGCTAAACAGAGACAGCACCCTGTGATTCTTTATTTATGTATAGCCAAAAGATACAGCTACAATATGAAATGAAAGCAAGAACAGTAAATAACAAGTGCATACCAGCATCCTTTACAAGAAGGATACCCCCTCCTTCGGCTGCTGCCGCCTCTCTTTCCCTAAGATAACAAAAAGATACCTATCCCTATTTCCAATCATTCTATTTATACTCACCCTCAAATTCCTACCCAGTGGGACCCACCTGCACATTCTTTTACTTCCCACTCATTCTCTCTCATTACTTGTTGGTGAATTTCCCTTCTTACCCTTCCTAACATACGTATGTATGATTGGGGGTCTCACAGCTTCTTTTTGGCTTAAAGCTGGGTTGTTAGTAGTAACTTGTATGGGAGAAAGGGGCTCCTGAGTTTCTTCATGTTTCCTGTTTATAAGGTAGTAGTAACTTGTATGGGAAAAAGGGGCTCCTGGGTTTCTTCATGTTTCATGTTTATTTGTTTGAGCGACTGATGCATTTAGTATAGGCCCAAGGCCTAAGGCTCGAGCATTCCCTCAACTTTATGCTCTTTATATAATATATATATAATTGAAAAAATAACAATACCAGAAGCTAGTCCAGTGGTAAAGCTATCTCCTAGCCCTTTCTAGACCTAGGTTCAAACCCCACTCGTTACACTTTTTTCTAGATTATTTTTATTAAACTATAAAGCATAAGGCAAGCGTCAACTAATGTTTGTCAACAAAATTTCTGAATCCCCCACTATTCAAGTAAACTCTATCGAAATCTATAATAGCACAAAGCAAAATAAATGAAATCTCAAAGTTGTTTGGTAATAACAGTCTATATCCGTTAACACTCTTGCTGTTAACTGATAGATACTATAAAAGAGTTCTTTTAATTCACAGAAAGCATACTATATAACTATAGTACAGTATTACAGAAACCTTTCCTCTCACACGAGAGAAACCAACACCCAAACTAAAAGACTGTTTGTCTCCTTTACTCACTTCACTCCATATTTAAAGATATATCTCCAATAACAGTAAAGTAACTCCCTACATAACTATCTACTAATCACCTCCTGAAACTTTCCGAAAATAATCATCCTTACTGTTGGATGATTCTCCCAACTCACTAGTATAACTACTTCCTAGCCCTTTCTGCTCCTATGAACATACTGGTGTATAATCGGTGGCCTATCATTAACTTTCAATGATGTAACTTAAAACCAAGAGTGATCCAGAATAATGAAGGACGGGAACAGTCGCAGTTTTGTTCCTATCTTGAAAGAAAGAATGAGTTTTCTACCAGATGAGGTAGGATAAGATGTTTACCTGAAGACGGTTGACTTTTGCTACAAGTACTATGCAACTGTGGTTGGGAAATCAAACCCCGGGAATTATCTTTATTTAAAGTTGGAAGCTGGCTAGAAGAATAGCCAAACATCAAAGGCAAGTTTCCAGGATTCATAGGCTGGAATCCACATTGCTCACCATTTCCAGTGAGGAATGCTTGCCTTATGCTGTGTAGGGAATGGCCAGTTGAACTGGATGCACCAGCATCGTGAGAATCTTTGACTATTGGAGGAGAAATACCATTCTGCAAACTTGTAGTTTGAATAGAGAACGGAACGCTTCTGTTCAAGTTTTGAAGCTCGATATCACTACCTGATGAACTGTTAACCTTTTTATGCCCACTCAGGTCCGTAGTACTTAACTCAGCACATCCATCATTTTGTGAAACTGGCCTTGACGTAGAACCCTCAAGTTCAGACTCCCCAACATCCTCATTTTCGGCAACAGAACCATCCTCGGTTGTGGAATTATGTGATGCTTTTACCTTGTCATCAAAATTATTCTGACTGGAATCTCCTTCATGTTTCTTTTGGCAGTTTATCTCCTCAAAAAACATCTTTCGCTTATTACTCACCTCTGGCTGTTTTTCTTCCTGAATGTCTACAGGGTTCTTTTTCATTCGCCAGATCCCAGTGGCCTTCAAGTTCAGGGAATTATCTCCATCTGTATTAGCTCGGGAAAGGTCATTAAAAAGATTGTCTTTAAGCTTTATGAGTCATTTCTCATGATAACTGGGCCCATATCTAGTCTCTGATTACCACCTTGAAGGAAATTCTTGAAATCATCAATAATTTTACTGCCTCTATCACTTTCCTCTGTTCCAACATCAGAAGAGCAGGCATTTTTTCCTTTAGACTTGACCGATGATCCCCCACAAGACAGACCCAAGCTAAGCTCAAGCCCGTTGTCCTCCATGTTTCTAGTTAAAAGTTTCCCCAAGATAACGAGTACTGATCATCCATGAATACCAAACTCAGGCTGGCATACAAAAAGAACTTAAAGTGTAAGAAAACTATCAAAATTGACTAATATATCATGATACATAAACCTTGTCCAACAACCAATACAGGGCAGAAAAATTCCAAAAGATGCTGCAGAACACGAGATCATATTCAATCATCGCAGAAAAATTCTCAATCCCATATAATACACAAAAAGAAGAAATCCACTGCATTTTACAAACATGTGAATGACAGGGCTATTTTAAACCATATCGATACCATACACGCAATTACAATTATCGAGCCAACAAATCCTGTTAATCACAAAACTGATGTATTCCTTTCGAACAAATCATAAATTCAACAATCTGATTTTTTGTTACCTTCAACGAAAGTTTCAAGATAATCAATCCACTTTCCAATTTCAAAAGAGTAGTTCTACAGATACCAATGAAAAACATAACATGTACATTCTATGGATATATCAAAAATAAACAAATCCAATATTCAAAATCACAGAACGGATAGAAAAGAATTAGCAGTTCATTTCCCACATACTTATATGTCAACAGAGTAGAAATTAATTGATCAAAATCCCAATTCAACCCACTCACTTCACATACACAGCTCGATAGCCAGAAAATAGGGAGGTGATCCAAAATTCTCAAGACATAAAAGAAAGGGTTGAATTGTTTGTACATGGTTGGAAAAAGGAAATCGAAAAATTTACCAGAAACGGAATGAATCCAAGCGAGAAATACAAAGTGACGGCGGAAGACATGGATTGAAAAAGAGAAACATAACCCTAAATCAAGTGATCCTTCTGGAATCCGCAGTAGAGTCTACTGATTTGGCGCAATGAATTAGCTTAGCTTTGTCAGTGGTTTGATCTGTGGGTCTTCACTCGATGAATTCAAACTCCTGTTCCATTTTACCTATTAATCGGCAATGCTTTTGGAGCAATTCCCGGTGTTTTGGCCATCAAATATGCAATAACTTTAGATCAGATCGGTCTACGCATTTTTCCCTTCTTTTCAACGGACTAAAATTTTAAAATTCCTTAAATAAATAAAAAATATATATTCAAAATGAAAAATATAAACTAAAATATACAAAAAAATATCACTATATATCGAATATCAATATATACTAATAGTTTTTTTATTTGTATCATAATAACCACGTATTTATTGCATTTTATTCAAAAACACATGTATAGATTCATATAAATTATGATATTTTGTAAACTTGTTTTAAAGAAAAAATAATTTTCAAATAAATACATGTGAGACAAGAATTTGAATGTCCAACTTCAAAGGCAAAAAAGTAAAAATTTCCTAACTTTAAGTTACTTGAATTGAGGTTGGTAGCTTTACTTTTACTTCTAACAAATGAAGCCTATAAATGTATTAGATTAGATCCGAGTTTATCAAAGTTATATCAAGAACACAAGATAAACTCAAGAATAATCAAAGAACAACCAAATATGTAAATATATGATGAAATATATGCTATAATATCGCAAGAATTGAAAATGAAGTAACCCCTGCCCTCTTTCTAGACCATCCCAAATTCACCTCCTCTTTATAGCAAAACAACCTATCTTACTTACTAACTGTTTGCTGATATGTCCAAACTAACAACATTAGTATTCTCCTAATAACTCTACTGTTTCTATCACTATGGGTCTTACAAAATCCTCTTCACCTCTAAATTTCTTATTCTTTTATCTACTTTTAACTAATGTCTTTCCTAAACCAAGCTATTTTTTCTAAAACAAATAGTTTTAAAAACATGTTTTTAGAATTTGGCTATAACAAAATATGAGAAATATGTTCAGTTTAAAAAACAAATATCTAACCCAATGAAATTAATCTTTATTTTTTATTTTTTTGTTATTTGTTAATGAGTCAATTTAAACCATTTTGACTTTCACTTTAGGTTTATTTAAAATCAACTCAAAGTAAAAGTATTCCATTCTCATTCTTTTTTAAAAAATATATTCTCAAAATTATAATGAAATAATAAAATAATAGTTTTCTAAATAAGTAGTGTGTTTTTATTTCACTCATATCTTTTCTAATAAAGTCATACTTTACCCTTGTAGATAGGGCACGACTCTTCGAGTATGAGTGCAGCGGATAGTCTAATAGGTGCAATTAGTATCAAGGAGATACAACTCTTCAAGATTGGACATGATTGTTCGAGCGTATGAGTTCGTTGAGTTCAATGGTTAATGGGTTACGACTATTAAGGTAGAGATGGTTGCAAATCAAATTGTTGCATTGTTAAAAATTCAACTAATAAAAAAAAACATGTTGTCAGTGTCCTTGTTATTAGTCAAATATATTTGTTTATGCTTCCTGGCTATTCTTCTTGAGTTGTTTGAGGTTAGAGTCATGGTTATGAACATAGGCTGTGCACCCCAAAGAGGAACATAAAAAATGAGGCCAGTAGAGGGATATGACTCTTCAAGACATTTTAAAGGGGTTTGTAGATCATGTAAGACACGAGAAGGCATTCAGTTGATAAAGTGGGTTGTAGTGAGAACAACACCGCCCTAGAGATATGAAGGAAGGGAAGTAGACAACATAAGAGAACGAACAACTTCCAAAAGGTGACGGCTTTTGTGCTTGGCTACCCCATCTTATTGGGGTGTAAGAACAAGAACTTTGGTGGATAATGCCTTTGGATGACAAAAACTTATTGAGGGTATGATTTTGGAACTCATGACCATTGTCACTTCGCAAAATAGCAATCTTTTCATTGAACTACGTTTCTACGTTGTTGTAGAAGTCCCTGAAGACAGAGGAATGACCTTAGATTTGTTGGAGACAAGAAAGATCCAGGTAAGACGGGTATGATCATCAATAAAAGAGACGAAGATAACACAATCAGTAATAACAAATTGAAAAAAGAGACAAAGAGAAAACATAATTTTTAGTTATGTGGATAAACACTAGTTCAAAAGAAAAACCACCGTGCAAGTCTCTTTTTATTATTTTCTCTTAATAACAAATAATACATGGGGTAAGTAAATAGACTACAATGAGGAATAATAAAAAGGAAAAATATATTATGTCAAATCTTCCCTTAGGCCAAGCCCACTAAATCTAACAAATTTGTATACGTAATTACAAACTATAAGATTAGGACATAAATCCTAACAGTTCATTGTTATTGATTTCAATTATTGAAAGGGTCGGGGAATGGGTCCGGACTTATAATTTTCTCGACGGAGAATATCCTTGCCTCCATCCCCACTAGCTTGGATAGGGGTAGAAATGTGGGTAAATAACATTCATAGGGAAGGGATGAGGACAAAAAAACCATCCCTTGCCTCGATCTGGGCTTGTTGACAACCCTAATATACGATAGACTTATAACACAAAATAACAGTTTATTAATGATATAAGTCTTTCACATTGATAGGTCTATCGTCAATATGTTGAGGTTTATGTCCTAAAGCCTCATAGCTAAATTAGTTATTTGATATATTAATAATTGGTTATTTTAAACATGCAATAATTAGCTATCCATTGTGGAAAAAATCAAAGGTTATTTGATAAGACTTCAAACGTATATAGTGGACATACATGTGGATCATGTTTCAAGTAATAACCTGAAGAGTCTATAGTATATAGATAAGGTTGAGTGTCTTATTTTGGCAACACTATGGATAAGACCCAATGTATAATTGTTTCAAACATTGTGATCTAAAAAAAATGTTCATGTGGAGAAATGAAAGTGGGAGTATATATCCAATAAGTTTGTATAAGAATGAATTAGAAAATGTAGTTAACTACAGATATTAATATTTCATAGGATAACTACAAGTAAAATTAACTTTATCTCAATTTTGAGTGAGTTATGAACTTCTGTCCATGAAGACTTATCATGTGATATGTATAGGTGAGTGACACAAGTTGTAGACTCAATAAGCTTTCCATTTTGGAGACTAGTGATGATTTGGAAACATAGCTACACAAGATGAAATTCACTTCTTCCTAATTTTAGGAAAAATAGATGAGTTGTTTCCTAAAGTGTTGATTTCAAGTTTTGAACAAAGGTTACCTGCCCTCTCACTGATTCGAGAGGGATTTGGTTACAATACAATAATCAAGACCTTTCCCGACGTACAAAAACATAGAAGAAAACACATACCACGTTGGGGAAGGTATTTCAAACATCATACGTGATGTCGACATGAACGTTAGAGACACCTTTCCGATGCGCGACACGTCTATGCTGGTTTAAAGTTCACCGAAGCAACAATGCAACGTTAGAAAAACCAAAACTTGATGTGCTCTCCTCAAATTCAAAGAGCCTACAGACGACTGAAAGGTGCGAAGGCGCAAAGAATATTGCGGTTTGAAGAGAGGGTCAAAGAATATTGAGAATGATAGTATGTCAGTCGAAGTCTTTTCCAATGTAACATTGTAAAAAGCCTTCCTTGACGTCAATGCGGAACGTCGGGGCTTGTCCTTTTCCCCAACATTCGATATACTCGGGGGTAGATTTTAATTTTTAATTTTTAAATTATTTTGATAGTTATTTAATTATTAATTTTGTTATTTTTCTTTTTGTTATCGTAAATTATTGTTTTCGGTTCTGCTTTGTAAGACAATAAACAAAATGTGCAGTAAATTATGAAAATTAGAATATTTAAATTTATAATAAACAAGGTACACGAAAGATATTTAATACAAAAAATTACATATAATATAAAACAATTACATTAACATTAAAAAAAAAAAAAAAGCTACACCTATCTACTATGCTCTAGTCGTGGACGCAAAACCTACAAGTGACATAAATGTAGAGTTAAAACATCACATATGCATAACTAAACAAATTAAATGTTGAAAATTATGTACCCCAAGTATTCACGACCTTCTTTGTGCCCAACTCATCTCCTCAATCATCTTCTTCATCTCCTTCATTTGCCGTGCATGGTCTGCTATTTTTCGGTCTCGCTCCTCCTCCCTCAGGTGTTGTTCTTCAATCATGCGGTTAGCATTTTCAAGGTTGGCCTTTAGTTCGCTAACCTCTGCCATGTGTGGTTGGTGGTCATAAATATTGGAGGAAGAAGCAGAAGTAGAACTCTTCTTGTACTTGGGTTTTGGGCCTCAACCAAGACATTTTGAGTCGCTCGGTCGTCTACCCAAAACGGTCTCGCATACCTCATCTTCAAATAGTGGTTGAGAACCCTCTGGGATAGGCTGAGCCTGGAGTTCCAACACTTGATTATGCACAATAGAAGTTTGTAAGTTTGGGAGATTATCATACTTAGAATTAGAATTGAAGGTTAATCATCATTTTTGGAATTTAGGAGCAATCAAATATGTGCAAGGCTGTTAGGGGGCAGTAGCCTTACAACCATAGGAGCGACACAAAGTCGTTCCTTCAAAGAAAAATAGAGCTAACTGAATTACGTGATCGCTCAATAGACCGTGTCGAGTTATTTCGAGAAATGCACGCTAGTTGCATTGGTGAGTTCATTTCACTAGCAACAGAGGATGCTTTTGTAAGTTTATGAAAACTCGGTCTATTGAGCGATCACGTAATTCAGTTAGCTCTATTTTTCTTTGAAGGAACGACTTTGTGTCGCTCCTATGGTTGTAAGGCTACTGCCCCCTAACAGCCTTGCACATATTTGATTGCTCCTAAATTCCAAAAATGATGATTAAAACGTTGTACTTTCAAACAAATTAAATAAAGAAATGTTAACTGATTTTAACATAGACTATATAAATCTTTTGAAACGGTCGAGTGATGTAGTGGTCACAAAGAAAGTGTCAATCTTGCACCCGATTGATCAATCTTGGTGGCGGGTTTGTCCGTGCTTCTTCAGGGTCGCTAAACTTCTTGAAATGTCAGTGCTTATCTCCCTTGAATTCCTTCCACATAGAGATCATTTGATGCTCAACAAACCGATTAAGTGCTAGATCGGTTAGATCAAACACGAAATATTGCTACAAAAGAAATAGGTTTCAGATTAGTCTTCTACATATGTAAGTAATTGAAACATATATATATATATATATGTTTACGAATTTACAGACTTATCGCTAGGCCGCTCTTTACGACCTCAATGCACTCTCGTGGTACATCTGTCCACTTCAGGGCCTGGATAGGAAACGTTTCTCGCGTCAACACATCGATCGTGCAGTTAAAACAAGGTGTGTGTGGCGAGACAGGTCTGTCCCCTCCTGGGGGAATTGAAATGAGGATTCTACCATTCTATTGTACGTACCTCTCGACATCAATGTTATGAGAGTGTTGTCGTCTCCTCGTTCTAGGAGCGAGAGAGGATTGAGAGGGATCTATTGAAAAACACAAATTATTAGATACAATAACCATAACCACAAGTGTTTATGGTAATTACTAACCTAAAGTGTCGCCACTGAAGACAAAACAACTGCATTATCTAACGCATCCAAGTTAAGGAAATAGCCTGCCTCATTAGTGGTGCTCGAAAAGTTAGCTAGACATAATTTTTGCAGACATAAAAACCGACAAATGTTAAACAAATGTGAGTATCGCAAAGTAAATGTATAGAAAAATGACTAATATGTATACATGAAGATCAAAACATTGTTATTCATCGTTGCTTGACCCACTTTGATGTGATGATGATTATTCGTCATCTTCATCGTCTATGAAGTTGTCTGCAATATGAATCACATTTGGTCTTTCCACCACTGTAGGATCAACTTCAGTCCTGCACAAAGTGTCATCCACAATGACATATTCGTTCCCACGATGTTCGACGATGATTTTCAATACATTAAGTTGGTCATTCTCGATATCTTCTACTTCTAGCACATTCCATACATGTTTATTCTGCACCACTTGAACAATTTTCCAATTGGTATCATTTTTAGGGTCCTCCAAGTAGAACACCCAATGTGCATGGGTTGTGAGAATAACCGGTTCCTTAGTGAACAAAAAACGAGATGTGTTTATTGATTTGTAGCCTAGTTCCTCGTGGGTCCTATGGTTTTTGTTTCTGTCTGTGTCAAACCATCAACACTTGAATAGCCAAGCACGTCGTCCAAATGGATATTGAGCGTGCAATACTTTCTCTAAAACATCGAAGAAATTGTTGTTGATACTGTCTCCACTACCTTCACCAACTATAATGACTCTACTGTTTTGCGTTCGGAAATCACACTCCAACATGTGAAATTGTACACCACCAACAATGCATCCACTATAAGAGCGAACATCAAGTGAAGGTCCCATTGTGAGTGAGAAGAAATCTTAAGAAATATTTGAATTCTCATGCATTTCTACTATAACACGAAATTAGTCTACATGAATACTTATATATATATATATATAATATAAAGTAGAACATGTACGAACTCATTTACTCTAAATACTTGAGTTTTTAACAAATTTGCAAATGCTTGTTGGTATATTTTAAAAATTTTAGAAAAGGTTTCACCCTGACGATGTATCAACAACAAGTGTTTCTTAATGTACACAATTGTGAGTTTATATGACGAAAATAATAAAAGCTTAAACTATTGTCAAATAGATGTGTGAATTGATCAGGGTAGAAATGCGTACTTGTAGTACTCCGCTATTTCATCCATATTGTTGAGGATGTACCAATGAAAGAGTCATTTCTCTTCATGTGAAGGAGATTATCTTGATCTTCATTGTTTCATAGCATATTAATTTTCTTGTGGAATACAGTCCACAAGAAAAATTTGCATTTTAATTATAGACATCCAAGGGGCCTTTAAACGCACTGCTTTCCAGTTGGAGGGATATCTAAGATGAATGAATTAGATGAGTATTTGACACTAATAATTTTCCTCCAAAGCGCGTTTGGTTCCGTCAAATAACGCCAAAGCCATTTACATAAGAGCGAGATGTTCGTGGTTTTTAGCTTTGAGATGGCCAGACCTCTTGTAACGACCCAACTTTCTACTAAGTTGGAGTCATTACCATTTAAATAAATATAGACTTTTTATTTTTAAAAATGAGAAAATACCAAAATTTTAAGAAAACATTTTAAATATTTAGTTAATATAATAGTAATATATATCTAAAGAGAGAAGGAAATAATTAATTAAATGATCAAAATAGCTACTTAAAATACTAGTTTGGGGCCAAAATGTAAATAAAGGAAGATACTTGAAATAAACATGAGTTTCAAAAAAAAATTCTAAATATAAATTTTAGATTGGAAAGATATTTATATTAAGGAAATCAACAATGAACTCTAGAATTACAAAAAAACGTTAGAGAAATCAACGTACATATCTATGTGTGGTTTACTAAAAAGCTTTGGGGGAAGGACACCGAAAAGCTTTATAATTAATTGAAGGATATGCTTTTGTTTCAAATATGTGAAGATTTGAATGGATACAAATAATTTATAAATATATGGTTTTCTTATCAATTTGAAAGCAATATAAAAAAACAGCTCCCTTACTTCTAATTTTCTCTTCATTTTTTGTCATTTTATATACAAGTAGTCAAGAAGATGACACTTTGAGACCATGGAAGAAACATAAAGTTGTCTTAATGAAATAACCATGACTTTTTTGGATTAAAATGCTAGTAATTCAAATTAATTCTTTTCACACTCTTCTTATTACTCTATAATATTTTCTTTACAAAAAAATGAAATAAAAATAGTTTTATTTTTTTAACAATAAATGGGGTGGACAAATTGAAACTCAAATTTCACTACTACAAAATCTATTTTACTTGACACTAGGTAGTTTTGCATACTTGACGCTTTTATTAAAAAGAATGTCAAGTATTGAGCATTTTAAAGAAAAAACGTCAAGTATAGGGTTGTTTTAGAGATGTTTCAAAGGATGTTAGCAAGTTATTATTATTATTATTTTATCTTGCAAACATCTCGCAGACATCTCACAAACATGTCGCAGACATGTCGCAGGTTCTTAAATTCAAATGTTTAATCTGAAATGAATTGATTTAGGGTGACTTTTAACTATTATTTTTTGTATCTCGCAATATCGTAAACATTTTGTAGCTGTCAAACTTTAAATGTCGAAGATTGAATTAGTCATATACTTGTTTAGGGTGTGACTATGCACGTTTTATTTAGTGGTTAGCTACTGTTTTTTAATTTCGCAAAATAAGTCAATAAATTTTTTTTATGTGATATGTCAAATCCTAACTTCAAATCAGTTTTTGCAGCAATTAAAAAGTATAAGGTGGTTTAAGGATGTCACATGTTCCCATGTTAGTGCGTTATGGTGGTACATGGGATGAGAGGCGAAGAAAATACGAAGGAGGCATGTTACAAGGCATCGTTGTCAGTAAAGAAATCACACATAAAGATTTACAGGCAGAATTATATGACCTTGCAGAAGTTGACCCTACAAAGTTCGACATAATGATAAGATGCATATATGAGATAAAAGTGGAACATGAAGCTCCTCTATTTGAGTTAAGCAATGATCGTGATTTGAAGTTTTATCTTCTTAGTGAAAATCCATTAAAGGTCCCTTTATACGTCTCATTTGAGCCTAAAAGTAATCAAAGCAAGAAAGTGTTAAGCAAAGATTACAATTCAGTATCTGGGAGCAACCAAGCTCATAACTTAAACCCTCATCCTCCAATTGTAATGGATACATTAAATGAGAATGAAGTTCATGTTCGTGAAGTTGAAGTTGGCTTGTGTGATAACGTGATAGGGACCACTTCGGCTATATGGGAATCATATGAGTCATATGATTCGAAGAGATGAGACTTTTACATGGGAGCCAGTAGAGATGAATAGTGAATCATTTGACATCCCACAACATAGAGATGGTCCTACAAAAGATTGCAAAGGAAAATCTAAAGTTCGTTACAGCTCTTCTAGCCAAAAGTTGAAGACAGACAGGAATGATTGGTCCGAAGAAAGCTCTACAAGTGAGGAGTTTGATGTAGGACAAATATTTTTTTCCAAAAAAGATTTGTCAATGAGATTAAGTGTCTTGGCAATGAAAAAAAATTTTCAGTTTGTAGTAAAAAAGTCTACAAAAGAGGTTCTCTTTGTTAGATGCATTGACAACAAGTGTGGTTGGAGACTGCGAGCGATGAGATTGAAGGATTCAAATATATTTAAGATTAAAAAGTATGTCAAAGTTCATTCGTGTTCTCTTGATTTTGAATCGTGACCATAGGCAAGCAAAATCTTGGGTTGTTGTGAGAATTAATAAAGTCAAAGTTCAAGGGAGTCGGTCGTCTATACAAACCACGTGATATCATAGAAGACATGAGGCAAGACTATGCATAAATATGAGTTATGAAAAAGCATGGCGCGCTAGAGAAAATGCGTATGAACGAGTGCGCGGGTGTCCTGAAGAGTCATATAATCTATTGCTTAGATATGGTGAAGCTCTCAAACTTGCAAATGTAGGTACAATATTTCACATGGAACTTGAAGATGATCGTTTCTTCAAATATCTTTTTATGGCTGTTGGTCCACGTGTTCAAGGATTCTTAAACTGCATTAGACCGGTTATAGTCATGGATGGAACATTCCTTAAGAACAAATATCGGGGTCAGTTGATAGTTGCTGTTTGCTTGGATGGTAACAATCAAATTTATCCTCTTGCCTTTGGAGTGGTGGACAGAGAAACAGATGCTTCAATACAGTGGTTCTTAGAGAAATTGAAAGGTGCAATAGGAGAGGTGCCTAATCTAGGCTTCGTGACAGATCGAAAAACATGTTTTTCTAAGTGTATTGCATCGGTTTTTCCCTCCGCATTCCATGGACTTTGTGTCCAACACTTGACTCAAAATTTGAATGATAAATACAAGAATGACACTATAGCTACTTTGTTTTACAATGCATCTAGAACATATCGTGAATCAACGTTCTCAGAAGCGTGGAGAAGTATTCTTGCATTTCCTAATGATTCAGGAAAATATTTAAACGATGTTGGAATAACACGTTGGTCTCGTTTTCACTGTCCAGGAAGACGATATAATATGATGACAACAAATATAGCAGAGTCCATGAATTCTATACTGAAAGAACCTAGAGATTTGCCTATTGCTTCATTCCTTGAACATGTTCGAGCTTTGCTACAACGTTGGTTTTGAATAAGGCATTAAAGTGACGTCTACATTGACTAAATGGGCAGAGTTTGTTCTACAAAAGAAACAAGAACGAGCTTTGACAATGAAGGTCAACCCAATTGATTGCTACCAATTCCATGTTAAAGATTTAGATAAAGAGGAGGTCGTAAATCTTCATACTCAAGAGTGCACTTGTAAGGAGTTTCAAGTTGAGCAACTACTATGCGAACATGCCATTGTTGTAGCACGGGATCGCAATATAAATGTTTATAATTTATGTGCTAACTATTACACAAATGAATGTTTGTTGGCAGCATATTCAGAGGCCGTCTACCCAGTTGGGAATCAGTCAGAATGGAAGACAAGTGAAAAATATGTACATATGACTGTCTTACCTCCGAAAGTAGTCAAAAGAGTTGGTCGACCGAAGAAAAAGAGGATTCCAAGTGTCGGTGAAGCACCAAAATTGCATAAATGTGGTCGATGTAAAGAAACAGGCCACAATAGATTAACGTGTACCAATCCAATTTCATACATTCAGAAGTCGAGCATACAAGATTAGTCCCCGTCTTGGTATGTAGTATTAGTTTTATACTTGCTTGGTTTGTGCTTGAGTTGTTTGCATGATCACGATGTAAAAAAGGTTCATTGTTTTAATGCAGGTGGAAGATGCTTATAAAATTGTATCCTGTGTTGTTTGCAAGATCACTAGTCATCTCACTGACAAATCTAATTTGAAGACTTGCATTATGCAACTTCAAGACTTTCCTTCTCTTTTTATTTATCCTACTGTGAACATTTTATAGAATGTTTACTTCTTGTATTTTTTTTCACAATTTTTGTATTACTTTGCGTGTAACAACCATTTTATATGGTGTTTGGTTTTATCTCATTGACATTCTGTCATTTATCTTCTTATTCAATTTTCATTTGTTTTGTTATATTAAAACAATATTTTGATTGTTATAGAAACTGGGGTTTATTTTGTTTTTCTTTCCTTTTTCCCCCTTAAAAACAAAAGCTTTAATCATAGTTCATGAAATGCATCGACAAATGGAGAAGATAGGTATAACTTGAGTAATGACTAATAACTATTGACTAGTGGGAACATAGAGTAACCAAACTGTTGACTGGAGTCTGGCTGGCTTGTGGTGCAAACTGTTGACCTTGCTGTTGTTGGACATTACCAGATCTGCTGCAGAAGCTTTTCGTGTTGACCTTGAGTGACGAGGGCTGGAACCTGTGGAAACTGAAAAATGTATGAACCTAAATGCTGTATTTTCTATAGAACCTGAATGTTGTATGAACCTGAACATATAAGTATACTATAGAAAAGAAAAATGCAGTATTAATTTGCCCTTCTTCTTTCCCTTTTGATTTGTTAGTTCAAAATCGATCATTTGAACTGAGGTTCGAGGTTCTTCTAAGTGTTCCTTAAATCATTCTCTTCTTTCTAAACTATTTTTTCTTTCCATTATGCAGCTAAGGAGTGAAGACAAGTCGACTGCAATTTAAAGTTTATAGCAATTCAACCTTGACTTCTGTAACGTGATAAAGAGAAATATTGATATGAATATTTGATTACAATGTCATAGAAATGTTCAATGTCATAGAAATGTTCAATGTCTAACAGATGATCAATAAGAAAAGATCAATAACAGTATTTCTATTTCAATGTCATAGAAATGTTCTGTATTTTCTGTAGGATTTCTTCCAATGGAGGTGGAGCAGTATTTGTAAAAGGAATATGATGAAAGCAGAGGCATGCCCCCTCTGTGCCTATAATAAAATGAGATGAAAGCATTATTTCACATCCCATTTTTTCGAGAGTTTTCTTTTCTTTTTCGTTTTTTTTCCCTATGACATCAAGACAGTCTAACAGAATTTCAGAATCAATTCTGGCTGTATTTCAGATTATGGCTGGTTCCATTTCTTTCTCTAACCAAACCCAAATGATGTTGGTTCATAGCAGTAGCCCCTACAAAAAACCAATCCCCTGTATAGTCTTTATATTATCAAAATGCAAGATAACGACATCTAAAAATACTGCACACTTGACAATTTTCCCAAAAGAATAAAATAAAAATTTCAGACCATAAAACAACAATAGTATTCATTCCATTATATAAATCTGTTTATGTACATAGTTCGAAACATATACAATTCCTTCAAAACTTGCAACTAAAAGTCAATACATGGGATTGTTGGTCCATAATTGAAATGTCAATTGTTTTCTAAAATATGCATGTTTTCTTGACATAATGTAACTACATCTAAACCAGAAGCTTCATATTCGAAATACTTAATGGTAAATACACCACAATCACTATTGTTGCGTTGCAGTGGAATGGATTCAACAATGACAAGTGGCCAAGGTTCCTTGTGTGTTGATGATCCACCTCTTCTAACAAAGAATTCAGTAGTATCTAGCAAATTTGGCACCATCTCTCGAATTGGCATTAATATGCTTCTCATATCTTCGGCACTCGTAAGTGACGAAAGCGAATCCCATACCTTAACTTGACAACTTACCAAGTCCAAGCATAATAGAATCCAATGATTGCCATGGATATTGAATGGAGAGTAAATGTAATCAACATTCGCCCAAGGATCTTGAAAGCCTTGTTTTGATCCAACAACATAGTCAACCAACCGATACTCCTCCTTCCAGTGAAATGGTCGATTCTCTTTAATACATTCTTGGTATTCAGGCCACTTCGCAACTAATAGTCGCTGGAAAGAAAAAAATACACATGCATGTATATGTATTTATGTCAGACTGAAATACAATAAGACAATAAGACAAATATCAAAAGCAAATTCATTACATAAAGTATGGTTGCGAATACAAACCATGAATAGTGTGTCTACAATTGTGAAGTTTTGAGTAGAAGGTATCATGGTTGTCTTAATGTTGAAGCAAATGAGAAGAAAGAGTGCATCCAAATGCTAATAGAAACAGAAGAAAACATTTAATTCGGTTCTGCGATCAAACCAACTTCTTAAAGCTACTATTTTTAGTTAACAAACATGGTTTTACTAACTACTCTAAACCTGTATAGAAGAAATAATAAGAAAAGTCCTTACCTCATCCGCCAACCACCGACGACACATGAACAAGTCTCTGAAAAATTCCTTCAATTTTTTTTCGTGAAAAGTTTCACTCACCTCATCTTTCGTATGCTTGTCTGTAATCCAAGCTTTGAGTCGATCTAAATGGGCGTCAGGTATTTTGTGCATAGGATCATAAACGGATGGTTGAGACTGAGAGGTGGTGGTGGTTGATTTTGTAGACCGTTTAATTAAAGCTGTGAAGGGAGTTGACAAGCAAACACTTGCACGCTTGCTACGTGCGGGCCAAACGTGTGGTCGTTGAGTGGATAAGGGTTCTATTTCCATGACGTCTGGATCAAATAGGTAAGACTTTTTTCTCCAATTTCCTCGCTCAAATCGTCAACGACGTCTATTGGCTCCTCCAAACCAATATGAACCTTCTTCTCCAACTCGTCCATTGTGTCATCCTCCTTGCTGTCTGCTTCGACACCCTATGGAAGGTCAAAATGCATTAGTAAGGATAATGATATAAACTAATCATCAACATTAGCTATGTCAAAATAATGCATTAGTAAGGGTAATGATATAAACTAATCATCAACATTAGCTATGTCAAAATAAAGCATTAGTAAGGATGATTTTCACCCCATTACACAACTTTGATTCCTAACATTTTTTTGAAGTTCAACGTGTTTCACCCCATTACATAACTGTGATTCCTAACCTTTTTTTGAAGTTCAACGTGTTTCACCCCATTACTTGTGTCATCCTCCTTTGGCATCCTCAACCAAGAAAGGGTACCGGGTGTGTCAACATCTTCGGTCTGGGCATCATGACCTTCAAATCCTGTGCAGTCTCCTTCTTCACCCTTTGGAAATGTCAAAATGTATTGGTAAGGATAACTTTGAAAATGTTAAACAAACTTTACTTCTTATCCTTTCTTTGAACTTCAAGGTGTTTCAATATAGTCAACATCATTGATTTTAGGCTTCCACGTTCATTCTCGAGAACCGCTACTCGATATTTGAGTTTTCGAACAGCTTCTTTCATCTTAGACTTCCACTTCTTTTTCTTACTCTTTTTACTCTTTTTGCAGTCATTGTCATCATTACTAGCTTCTCTTGGTCATTTTGAATCACCATTCTTCTTAGAAAGGGTGTTAGATGGATGGGGTTTGTCAACAAGTTCCTCTGAAGACATTCTTAGATGCTCCTCCTCTTCAAGCATCATCTCAATTACCACATTAATTATGAACTACAAAGTGGAAAAGCACATGTAGTTAGGCAAAACAAAAAGGAACAATGTCATGCATTTGGTAAGTTAGTTACTGTTGGTTGCTACTTACCATTGGCGAGTCAAACACCTGGCTCTGTTGGACATGAGACTTTGGCGATAGTTTGCACACCTACCTCAGCATTCGTGGTATTGCATAATTGCTTACCTTATGTACACCACATTCAGTGATGGTTGGTATACACTCATATGCCCAAACATATTCCATGTTCGACAAAACAAGTTTAGCAAGTATCCCAAGATATATGTATATATAAATATGTGCATAAGTTTGTGCATAGGAAGTAAAGTAACATACCTGTAACGCATGTGGAAATCCCAAGACAATATATTTTGTCTTAGTTGATTTATTCTTTCCCTTGGCATGTTGCATGTCCAAGGCTCGTTTTAAGGCAGAAATTGTGCGTCCAAAAACCAACCCTCCCCGATCATAATTGTTAAATGTGGTCCAATCATCTGCAATCCTAAATAAAGTTTGGTCCACTTTGGCCCGCCTATCTTTTCCTAACAATGACAGCTCTATAAAGTACACTAGAGCTAATTTAACTATGTCATCGTCATCGTCATCCCCCTCGTATTCCACAAATGTGTCCTCTAAGTCACTTATATAAATACACTTTTTTTGTTCGAAGAACTTGTCCAACAACCTACTATCCCCAACCAATTCTATAGGCTCTGTTGGAGAACTCCATAGACCCGTCATGATATTAAACTCTCTCCTACCAAAAGTGCACACAATTTCCCCCATCATGAAACTGATATGATCATTCCTTTCATCTTCCACCTCTCTTAACAATAAGTAGTGGATGAGCGGCCCATTAAAGACTATATTAAGATCCAAAAAGTAGCCAAACTTTGTATTTCTAAATAAGGTTAATTGATCCGGTTTCAATTTAGCCTTTATATTACATGTACTATTTTCTAAATGAGATAAACTGCTTACTATAGACTGAAAATGATGAGAAGGGTCAATCTTGTACATAGGACCGTCAGTTGATGTCGAAGTCATACTGAAGCCTGCATAAATATATATATATATATATTATATATATATATATATAATATGTATATATATATATATATATGTATATATATATGTATATATATGTATATATGTATATATATATGTATATATATATATATATATGTATATATATATATATATAATTGCATAAGAGACTTGCAGGTGCGAGATAAAAAAATTCAAGGCTATTACTTGCTAAGTCTTATAAAATTGCTAACCTTCAACCCTTAAAGCCCAGTAAACTAGCTAAACATGCATTCTAAACGGTTTAGGAAGGGTAGCACTCTCATCTTGAGACTTCTATTCAAATTTTGGTAGGTGCGAGATAAAAAATTCAAGGCTATTACTTGCTAAGTCTAATAAAATTGCTAACCCTAAACCCTTAAATCCCAGTAAACTAGCTAAACATGCATTTTAAACGGTTTAGGAAGGGTAGCATTCTCATCTTGAGACTTTTACTCAAATTTTGGTAGGTGCGAGATAGGAGCGAGATAAAAAATTCAAGGCTATTACTTGCTAAGTCTAATAAAGTTGCTAACCCTAAACCCTTAAATCCCATTAAAATAGCTAAACATGCATTTTAAACGGTTTAGGAAGGGTAGCACTCTAATCTTGAGACTTCTACTCAAATTTTGGTAGGTGCGAGATAGGAGCGAGATAAAAAATTCAAGACTATTACTTGCTAAGTCTAATAAAGTTGCTAACCCTAAACCTTTAAATCCCATTAAACTAGCTAAACATGCATTTTAAACGGTTTAGGAAGCGTAGCACTCTAATCTTGAGACTTCTACTCAAATTTTGGTAGGTGCGAGATAAAAAAATTCAAGGCTATTACTTGCTAAGTCTAATAAAATTGCTAACCCTAAACCCGTAAATTCTAGTAAACTAGCTAAACATGCATTCTAAATGGTTTATGAAGGGTAGCACTCTCATCTTGAGACTTCTACTCAAATTTTGGTAGGTGCGAGATAGGTACGAGATAAAAAAATTCAAGGCTATTACGTGCTAAGTCTTATAAAATTGCTAACCTTAAACCCTTAAAGCCCAGTAAACTAGCTAAACATGGATTCTAAACGGTTTAGCACTCTCATCTTGAAACTTCTACTCAAATTTTGGTAGGTGCGAGATAAAAAATTCAAGGCTATTACTTGCTAAGTCTAATAAAATTGTTAACCCTAAACCTTTAAAGCCCAATAAACTAGCTAAACATGCATTCTAAACCGTTTAGGAAGGATAGCAATCTCATTCTAAACTATCTTATGGCATTTTGAATAATTGATTGAATTGAGGATTAACATAAATTTCTCTTACTTCAAGGATGTTGTCATTATTTCTTCAAGTAAGTAGTTTCTACCTCCCAACCAAAATACATATTCATCTATTATGGTTTAAAGTATATTTTGTATCATTCTAGTCTCGTTGAAAGGGTTTTAGTCTACTTAGTATGGTGAATTTGTAGTATATCAACGTTTGCTTGAATTAATATCACCCAAAATCTCCATAATTGTTCTTTCCATACTTTGAAAGATCTTGTTGTTCCTTTCCAACCAGATAATCCACATGGCCACATACTGTTGAAAGTTGGAGGGAGGGGGGGATTAAGGGCTTTATGAGAGTTATTAACACAGCTTTGTCATACTTAGAGCTTGAAGAATCCTCGAGATAGTGGCAATGGTTGTTAAATCTTTATGAAAATGCAACATTGAAAAGGCATTACTTATGGGTATTTATGTTCAATCTTATTTTCTTGTGATCAATTGAGATGCATAATATGCACTAGAAATTTGTTGAAGTGTTAGATTTATCTGTTTTTTTTTTAATAGAGTTTGAAGGACTTCAAGGTACATTTCGTTAAAGCATATTTTATATTGATAAATTTGAAGATATCAAAGTCTATCACAATGATAATGTTAATATGTTAAGTTTTTATGCTGAGGTTTAGGATTCTTTTTGCTAGTTTTTGGTTCTCAAGCTTAATATGAATCATTTTAACTCTAAAAAACTCTTTATTGTAGTTTGCGGATTCATGGTTAGAGGGGATTTATATATGATTTACTCACATAAGTATACAGGGAAGTAGAACATCCACACGATAATATTCATTATGTGAGGTTTTCTCAATTCTTGACCATTTGCTAAAGAAAATAAACTACTACACAATATTATTATATAATGTTGAGAGAGAGGGTAAATTGCAATTTTATAAACCTTCAAAACCACCCTTTTCTCTCTCTCTATAACCTTCAAAATCACAGAAGGGGTCCCTAGAAGCAAGAAATTCATCGGGTAGTGCCTTGTTTTGATTTGGGAATATATACATACATACATATATACATTTATATATATTGAAATGAGATAAAAAAAAAAGTGTAAGAAAGAGAGGTCCAAATTCCATAACAAAATGCAACGCAATGCAATAAAATACATAGGTACAGTTTGAAAGTAGAGCTTTTCATGGAAAGCATAGGGGTCGACTTCCCCTTACGTTGGGTCTTTTTTATTTGACCTTAAGATAAGATAAATATTGATATTGATAATAATTTTCTTTTAGTACTATCCTTGCTAATACGTACGAAGTGATATATTATTGATTAAATTATGAGTTTACTAATTTTGTGTATGATCTAATGGATTCTATGGAATATTCAACGTTTTAACAAATTCTTTTAAGTAATATATTGGACATATATTTGAATCCTAGTTAATTATAATAAAACTTTGTTTTTAAAAATTAAAATGGAACAAATTCAAGACAAGGAGATCATAATAATATTTGATCGATAATCATGTTGTCTTTGTAGGTTCAACTGGAGCCAACAACTTCATGAATTTTATTTTACAGAAGTTTATACTTGTAAATTGGTTGGTTGTTTATACTTGTACAGAACATCATGTTATATGTATTTTGATGGTATGTACACTGATTTTGATTAAGGGTTGGAATTTCATACTTGTAAATTGTTCAAACTTGATTGGAAATGTACGAATACATTACAAAGTGTATTATAACGTGTATATATTAAAGTGTCAACTATTTGTTTCTAAATGGGTGTGATGTAATATAACATTATTGTCATTCAAATGGTTCGTGTAATGGAGAGCGACAAGAAGAACGAGGGTAATAATTGCAGAGTTTGCAATAGGAAAAAATGTTATAATATATGAATTCGTGACATTCTTTAATTATCATTAATATTAAAACAAAGACAATTTTTTGATAAAAAAAACTGTCACGATTGGCCTATCTTTGACAGGAAAAAAATGTCGTTAATCTCGAAAAGATGACTGTTCACACGAGATTTCTGGAGAAATTTAATTCGTGGACTTGAACTTGGGTTGATGTTGTATTTTTTTTTATTTGATGCGATGCGGTTCAATCTCTAGAATTTGATCCTCTGATTCTCTCTCGACTGGATGCTTCAGCTTGATTTGGAGGAAGCGGAGCACGTGATGTTCTTGAAGTTGGAGCCTTGGAAGAAAGCTTGTATCTTTAAAGAAGCTTCAATTTTCGAGGATGGTCAACTTCAGGAGTTAGGGAGTCTTCTAGCTCTTGGAAGAATTCTCTCTGGATTTTCTAAAGTCAAAATTTTCCAACCCCTACAAATGAGGAGAATTTCTCTATTTATAGAGTTCACTTGTGGGCTTTATGGGTTTGAACCTGGTTGGTCCATGGACCAGACCCATGGGCTCAACCATATGGACTTAGGTTATATTTAGTCTTTGGGCTCAATTAAGCTTATTTTTGGGCTTAATTGAACTTAGTCCAAGTAAATAATATTTAATTGAACTAAAATGATTAACTTAATCCAACGATTAATATGAAAACATGTGGCATTATTAGAATGACCAATTTATTTATTTTTAACTCTTTAATTTGGGGCATATGTCAATTTTAATAAGTCCCAAATTTAATTATTTGTACTTTTCATCATTAACTTAATAAATGATGTGGCAACTTGTGATTGGTCTCAAAATTTCTTATTCAACAAATGCTCTCTTTTCGAGATTTATGCATGTATATGGGTGAATGAATCTCGGAAAAGATAAATTTGAAGTCAAAGAACGAGCTTCTGTTTTTTTTTTTTTGCTCAATTCAACATATCAAATTAATCAAACTATGAATTTAGTACATGAGTTTGATTTAAATTTAAAATAAGGGTTGGACTATGGCCAAACCTTAAAAAATTCAAAGTTTTATTCACAACTTAATTTTATTTGAGGATAAAAAATTTTAATATGATGATTTTTTTAAAGTAAAATTTGGAATATAACCAAAACTTTAATTTTGAAATAAGGATAAGGTTTCTACCGTACCTTAATTTATCTTGGGGATGCATAAGAATTTGGAATGACTAATTTTAATTTGAGATAAAAAAATCAGGTTCTCAATCTTAGGTAAAGTTGGATTTATGGCTCCGATTTAAATTCATGATAAAAAGGAGGTCATATATGCAAGTTAATTTAACTTGAATTTTGAACCCGAATTTTAATTTTTAAAATTGAGAATATTTATCTATATATATATATATATTTTAAATGTTGAAATTTTTAAATATTTTAAATATCTCAATAAAAGTTAAACTTGAGATTTATCCCAAAAAATGAAATAATTTAAAATAAAATAAGATAATTGGATTATCTTTTCTTTATATATATATATATATTTTAAATCATTCCTATTCCTTTTAGGAATTGGATTTGTTTTAAAAAATAATTAAATATCATTCCTAATTTTTTTGGGAATTGGATTTGTTGGACTTATAAATAGACTCATACCTTACTCACTTATACCTCATCCAATACTTATTTCTCATCCAATCAGCAGAAAGGTATAAAAAACTTTTCTTCTCCCTTTCTCTTTTTCTCTTTTTTTTCTGTGTTTTTTTTTTGTTTTTTTTGTTTTTTTTTTGTTTTGTTTTGTTTTTTGTTTTGTGTTGTTTTGTTTTTTGTTTTTGTTTTTTTTGCAGGAATGACTTTGTCGAGCTTCTTCTAGGGACGATCGGGCTTTTGCTGTCAGATTTATCGCCCTAGTAGGAGAGATCGACTCTGTCATCGTTGAGCTTCAATCATCGTTTGCAGAAATGACTTTGTCGAGCTTCTGCTAGGGACGATCGGGCTTTTGCCGTCAGATCTATCGCCCTAGTAGGAGAGATCGACACTGTCATCGTCGGGCTTCAATCATCGTTTGCAGAAATGACTTTGTTCAGCTTCTTCTAGGGACGATCAGGCTTTTGCTGTCAGATCTATCACCCTAGTAGGAGAGATCGACTCTGTCATCGTCGGGCTTCAATCATCGTTTGCAGAAATGACTTTGTTGAGCTTCTTCTAGGGATGATTGGGCTTTTGCCGTCAGATCTATCGCCCTAGTAGGAGAGATCGACTCTGTCATCGTCGGGCTTCAATCTTCGTTTGCAGAAATGACTTTGTTGAGCTTCTTCTAGGGACGATCGGGCTTTTGCCGTCAGATCTATCGCCCTAGTAGGAGAGATCGACTCTGTCATCGTCGAGCTTCAATCTCCGTTTGTAGAAATGACTTTGTTGAGCTTCTTCTAGGGACGATCGGGCTTTTACCGTCAGATCTATCGCCCTAGTAGAAGAGATCGACTCTGTCATTGTCGAGCTTCAATCTTCGTTTGTAGAAATGACTTTGTTGAGCTTCTTCTAGGGACGATCGGGCTTTTGCCGTCAGATCTATCGCCCTAGTAGGAGAGATCGACTCTGTATCGTCGTCGGGCTTCAATCTTCGTTTGCAGAAATGACTTTGTTGAGCTTCTTCTAGGGACGATCGGGCTTTTGCCGTCAGATCTATCGCCCTAGTAGGAGAGATCGACTCTGTCATCGTCGGGCTTCAATCTTCATTTGCTTTTTCTTCCCCCCCTTTTTTTTTTCTTCTTTCTTTCTTTTTTTTTTCTTTTTATTTCCTTTTGTTTTTTGTTTTTTTTTTTTTTTCTTCTTCTTCTTCTTATTATTATTATTTTGCAGGAACTCTTCTTTTCATCATGGTGCACTTCACTGAGTATTCTGACTCGACCAAAAGGTGTTTAATTATCCTGAAGGACGTAGATCAATCTTTAGAGGAAGGGATCATTCTTCCTGTGAGAGAGGGGACATATGAGAATATTATGGACTCCCAAATACCCGAGGACAATTTTATCTTTTTGCCTAAATGGTCCAAGGAACGGTTTGTAAATCCAAATTCATCTTTAAAATCTTGGTTTCTGGAGTCTTCGATTCACAACAAGCCTCCAAATGAGGATCCAGAATCAACGTTGGGTCGTCGAATTATAAACGACCCAAAAATTCGTTGGGGAAATGTGCTCAAGGTACATGGAGAATTTTACTATCTTCCTCATTATTGGGAGTGGTTAGAGCTCGTTGTTGCTAGAAATACGGCAGTACTCAAGCGAGCCTCCCTATTTAATGCTGTGATGGCTTCCCTATATACATATGATCGCAACAGTGACATTGATCGGGCTTTCTGCGAGGCATGGTGTCCTTCAACAAACACTCTTCACACCTCAGCTGGTGAGATGTCCATCTCCTTATGGGACTTATGGATACTAGGAGGACTCCCGATTAAAGGTAGATTTTATGAAGAAAGCATTCCTTGCCACCAAGACTTAATAGGATCACCTGATGTATGTCCAAGAAGTTGTGAGCATTTATTTGCAGCCTATTACCGCATTGTTTCTCAACGCATGGATCACTCTCAAATCACTGTAAGTGAATGGATCTCTTTTTGGGTTACACGATCTGAGGTAAAGTATTCGAAACCGCCTCCTCGAAAGCCTAAAAAGACTTCTCGCCCTCGCTCAACTCATAATCCAGATGGAATTCCCATCAGACGTCCTGACTGGTCTAAAGCTGAACTCAAAGTGTTCCTTGACTTAAGCGTCACTGATGATCATAGGGACAAAACCTATCTAGCGGCATTTCTCTCTTGTTGGCTATGTGTGTTTGTGTTCCCTGATAAGCAACTTTCCCTTCGTCCGGAGGTTTTTAAGGTTGCTAGCCTCATGGCGGAAGGCTACACATTTAGCCTTGTCGTCCCTGTTTTAGCTAATATTTATAGTGGCCTACGCCAAGTTCATGATTCTACTTCATCACTTGGTTATTCAAATGCCTGTTTTCCTCTTCACTATGTCCATGGGTGGCTTGCTCTTTACTTCAACACTCATTATAAAGCCCCTAGGAGTCTTAGGGGTCCTCGCATGGTTGAATTTTCTGGTGAAGGTGGGGCCAAATATTATACTAATCTTGAGGCTCGAACACATATCCACAAGGGAAAGTATGTGTCATGGCATGCGTGTCTTCCAACAAAGAATAAGGACGAACTCTTAACGGATGATGGAGAGTTAATTAGTTGGAATGCTTCATTTTTCATAAGCATTCGCTCTTGTTTTCTATCCTCGCAATGTGGATCCTCCACAGTTATTGAGCCTTATAGTCCTTGTCGCTTTAGCCGACAATTTGGATTTTATCAAGACGTGCCATATGACTTAGGTGAAGAAATTCCCGAAGCCAATTTTTTTAACGTACGATATTGTTGGATGATTTGTATTCGCGAGAATACACTTTCCCAAGTATATCTTCCTGTGTCTGCCCCTAATCCAGACACACATGTTACCTCTCATTATAAGGTCTGGTGGCTTGCAAAACACGGTGATTACCTCCAAGAAGGAGTACAACATTTGATAGATCGTCCTACTCCCCCTCACATCAAATCCAAAACCACAAAAAAGATTGAACATAATTTTGGTAGTGGAAATCAGAAGATATGCTCCGATGAAACTGATGAACGACTTGTGGAGAAAATTGAGGGAGGGACAAAACGCTTGGTGGATAATTTGTCTCTTTCTACACGATTTAAACATCTTATTAAAGGTGGTATTGACAATGGGTAAGGACAACCGCTTATCGATAGCTACCAAGCATCCTTCTAAACGTATTGAGGACAGTCAAAGCAGCAATGATGATCGCCATTGGAAGAGACCCAAGAAGCCCAACAAACAGTCGATCGATGATGAAGAGTCTCCTATTCGGGTCCCTGATGCTGCACAATTCTTCGATGTCCCTTCCCCCATGGTTTCTTTTCGTCTCCCTTTTTATTTATTTATTTATTGTATTTTCTCTCCTTTACTCCTCTTATTTCTTGTTGTTAATATTATTTTGCAGTCTTCTTTAGGTGATCACGACCTACACATCGAAGATACCCTAGAGTCGATGCCGAATCTAGAAGACTGTAACGTTGTACTTTCTTATAATGGGAACTCTAAGGAACCTATAGGCGCAAATATTGTGTCTGCTTGTCCTCCTGTGATCAAGGGACCTCCTCAAAAAGTGGAAGGCACGGAGCCTATTACAGTTTCTGAGATTTCTCATTTTTGTGCTGACAGCTTAATTTCTGACCTCCGACGACAGGCTGCCATAACCTTATGGGAAAACCTACGACAGAAGATCATTCGTACCCCTTTTGAACGACTGAGTAGTCTTGAACCAGAAATGCATAAGATCTTTGATGCGATTGCGACTAGCGGCAGCGACAACCTTATTGTTTTGAGGGAGCTTGTGAATGGTTACTTCCAAGGTGTCGAGAACCATAATCAAATACATTCCTCATTTCTACTCCAATCAACTAAGGATGTTCAGCTAACGGAGGCAAAAGGTTTTGTGAAGACTCTGCGAGTTGATGAGAATCGTATATTGGCAGAGACCAACACTGCTAAACGTCGTCTTACACGACTGTCCGCCAAGGAGGCTAAACTAGAGGCAAAACTAAAGATGGTGCGGGCTGAGTCTGCTAAACTTTCTGGAATAATTTTTAAGAACGACCTGGAGCTGAAGCAGAAGCAACATGAGATTTCGAAGACTTGTGAGGAAATTGACAAACTCGAATGTGCCCCGATCGTTGGAGATATTGATGCTAAAATGCTATCAACACTTCGTGAATCTTTAGAAAGCACACTAGAGGAGCTGAAGAACTTTAAATGGACTCCATGATTCTCTGCTTTCTCTTATTTATCTACTTATGCCTTTTTAATTTTTTTTTTGCTAGAAGTTTATAATAAATAAAAAAAATTATTCTTTCATTGTTCCACTCCTCATCATTTTTTTGGTTAAATGTAATTTGTCTTTCTTCCTTTTTTTTTTTTACTGCACTGAACTTAAAGTTTCCTTTAAGCTGTCTACATACCCTTTATAATATAGGGATCAAGTCATAACGTAGTTTAACTTTTTTTTTTTGCTGGACTGGGCTTAAGGTTTTCCTTAAGCTGCCTACGTACCCTTTATAATATAGGGATCAAGTCATAACGTAGTTCAACTTTTTTTTTGCTGGACTGGGCTTAAGGTTTTCCTTAAGCTGCCTACGTACCCTTTATAATATAGGGATCAAGTCATAACGTAGTTCAACTTTTTTTTTTTTTTTTTTTGGACTGGGCTTAAGGTTTTCCTTAAGCTGCCTACGTACCCTTTATAATATAGGGATCAAGTCATAACGTAGTTCAACTTTTTTTTTTTTTTTACCTAACAAAATTAAGCATAAATTTTTTTAAGAAATTTACCATTGATTGGCCAATTCGTAGTCCGTCTTGATCAATGATCTTGTATGCGCCATTTATATAAACTTTTTAACAATGTAGGGTCCATCCCATTTAGGTGTGAACTTATTTCCTGTATGCCTTGTTGTGATGATCGTCTTTACGGCAAGTACTAGATCACCGACTTGAAAGGAGCGAGGTTTAACGTGTTTATCAAAAGCTTTGGACATTCTCGCTTGATAACATTCCAATGCTTGTTGAGCCTCTAATCGCTTTTCGTCAAGTGCTTCTAATTCTTGAAGACGTAACTTCACATTATCTTCGGTAGTCAATCCTCTTGTACTGCCATTCTTAGTGACGGAATTTCCCTTTCGAGAGGAAGGACAGCCTCCACACCGTAAACAAGCGAATATGGTGTAACCCCTGTAGGGGTGCGATGAGTCGTCCGATAAGCCCATAATGCCTCACGATCTTTCTTGCCAATCCCTCTTTGACTTGGAGACAATTTTCTTTAAAAGATTACACAATGTTTTGTTGAATGCTTCTGCTAGTCCATTCGCAGCTGCGTTGTACATGGATGACTTATATTGCTTGAATTTGAATTTTTCACATAACTTGTCCATCATACTATTGGAGAATTGCTTTCCATTATCCGTCACGATTCGATGTGGAATACCGTATCGATAGATGATGTGTGTTCGAATAAAGTCTGCCACGTTCTCCTTCTTGGCTTCTCAAGGAAATGGCCTCAGCCTACTTGAAAAATAGTCTGTTGCTGCAGGATATAAGAATGTCCTGCTGATGATTTTGGTGTAATGGGGCCAACCAGATCGAGTCCCCAAGCCTCAAAAGGCCAAGAAGCCACAGTTGGATGAAGAGGTTCTGGAGGTTGGTGTATGAAGTTTGCATGGTATTGACAAGCTCACACTTCTTCACATAGTCTATTGAATCTTGGATCATCTTAGGCCAGTAGTAGCCCATTCTTCTTAGCTGGAATTGAAGCTTTGGTCCGATTGATGTGCTCCACAAACACCTGCATGTACTTCCTTTAGAGCTTTTACCGAATCTTCCTTTCGAGACATCGAAGGAAGAGCCCTTCAAGAGAACGGTGATATAAAGTTCCTTGTAATAAATGAAGTGTGCTGCCCTTCTTCGTATCTCAATTTTATGACGAGAATCCTTTGGAAGCTTTCCATGTTCAAGATACTCTATGATGGGTTGACGCCAATCTTCTTCATCAATCAAATAGGATGTTGCCATGTTCACTTCCTGACATTCAGGCCTAACTGGGGGTATAATCCATCATTGGCAAAGTGGTATGTTCAGAGTTACATCATCTGGAATGGTCAAGGCCGTGGCTAAATTTGCCAATGCATCCGCTCTCTTATTTTCTACTCTAGGGACATGTTCTAACATCACATTATCAAACTTTTCCATCAATTGTCGAGCATAAGCAAAATATGGCTTCAAGTCTTCATGTTTCACGTCATATTGAAGCGAGAGTTGATTGATTATCAATTTTGAATCACCATAGATCTCTATGAATGACACTCCGATTTCTAATGCATTAGAAATCGGAGTATCGTTCAGAGGTTTATGGTGATTCAAAATTGATAATCAATCAACTCTCGCTTCACAGTATGACGTGAAACATGAAGACTTGAAGCCATATTTTACTTATGCTCGACAATTGATGGAAAAGTTCAATAGTGTGATGCTAGAACATGTCCCTAGAGTAGAAAATAAGAGGGTGGACGCGTTGGCAAATTTAGCCACTACCTTGATGATGCCAGATGATGTAACTCTGAACATACCTCTCTTTCAACGATGGATTATGCATCCAATTATGTCTGAATATCAGGAAGTGAACACGACGACATCCCATTTGATTGATGAAGAAGATTGGCGTCAACCCATCATAGAGTATCTGGAATATGGAAAGCTTCCAAAGGAATCTCGTCATAAAATTGAAGTACGAAGAAGAGCTGCACACTTTATATATTACAAGGGAACCTTATATCGTCGTTCTCTTGAAGGGCTCTTCCTTCGATGTCTTGGAAAAGAAGAGTCGATAAAAGCTCTAAAGGAAGTACATGCAGGTGTTTGTGGAGCACATCAATCGGGACCAAAGCTTCAATTCCAGCTAAGAAGAATGGGCTACTACTGGCCTAAGATGATCCAAGATTCAATAGACTATGTGAAGAAGTGTGAGACTTGTCAATACCATGCAAACTTCATACACCAACCTCCAGAACCTCTACATCCAACTGTGGCTTCTTGGCCTTTTAAGGCTTGGGGACTCAATCTGGTTGGCCCCATTACACCAAAATCATCAGCAGGACATTCTTATATCCTCGCAGCAACAGACTATTTTTCAAGGTGGGCTGAGGCCATTTCCTTAAGAGAAGCCAAGAAGGAGAACGTGGCAGACTTTATTCGAACACACATCATCTATCGATACAGTATTCCACACCGAATCGTGACGGATAATGGAACGCAATTCTCCAATAACATGATGGACAAGTTATGTGAAAAATTCAAAATCAAGCAATATAAGTCATCCATGTACAACGCAGCTGTGAATGGACTAGCAGAAGCATTCAACAAAATGTTGTGTAATCTTTTAAAGAAAATTGTCTCCAAGTCAAAGAGGGATTGGCAAGAAAGGATCGGTGAGGCATTTTGGGCTTATCGGACGACTCATCGCACCCCTACGGGGGTTACACCATATTCGCTTGTTTACGGTGTGGAGGCTATCCTTCCTCTCGAAAGGGAAAATCCATTGCTAAGAATGACAGTACAAGAGGGATTAACTACCGAAGATAATGTGAAGTTACATCTTCAAGAGTTAGAAGAACTTGATGAAAAGCGATTAGAGGCTCAGCAAGCATTGGAATGTTATCGAGCAAAAATGTCCAAAGCTTTTGATAAGCATGTTAAACCTTGCCCCTTTCAAGTCGATGATCTACTACTTGTTGTAAGAAGACCGATCATCACAACAAGGCATACAAGAAATAAGTTCACACCTAAATGGGATGGACCCTACATTGTTAAAAAAGTTTATATAAATGGCGCATGCAAGATCGTTGATCAAGACGGACTACGAGTGGACCCAATCAACGGTAAATTTCTTTAAAAAATTTATGCTTAATTTTGTTATGTAAAAAAAAAGCAAAAAAAAAACCTTGAACTACGTTATGAGTTGATCCCTCTATTATAAAGGGGAACTTAGGTAGTTTAAAGGAAACATTAAGTTCAATCCAGCAAAAAAAAAAAAAAAAAAAAAAACTTGAACTACGTTATGACTTGATCCCTCTATTATAAAGGGTACGTAGGTAGCTTAAAGGAAACTTTAAGTTCAGTCCAGTAAGAAAAAAAGAAAAAGACATATTACATTTAATAAAAAAAATGATGAGAAGTGGAACAATGAAAGAATAAAATTTTTATTATAAACTTCTGAAAAAAATAATAAAATAAAATAGCATAAATTGATAAATAAGATAAGTCAGCGAATTATGGGGTCCATTTAAAGTTCTTCAACTCCTCTAGTGTGCTTTCTAAATATTCACAAAGTGTTGATAGCATATTAGCATCAATATCTCCAACAATTGGGGCACATTCGAGTTTGTCAATTTCCTCACAAGTCTTTGAAATCTCACGTTGCTTCTGCTTCAGCTCTAGGTCGTTCTTGATAATTATGCCAGAAAGTTTAGCAGACTCGGTCCGCACCACCTTTAGTTTGGCTTCTAGTTTAGCCTCCTTGGCAGACAATCGTGTAAGGTGACGTTTGACAGTGCTGGTCTCTTCCAATATACGATTCTCATCAACTCGCTAAGTCTTCACAAAACCCTTTGCCTCCGTTAACTGAGCATCCTTAGTTGATTGGAGTAAACATGAGGTATGTATTTGATTATGGTTCTTGACACCTTGGAAGTAACCATCCACAAGCTCCCTCAATATGATAAGGTTGTTGCTGCCGCTAGTTTCAATTGCATCAATGATCTTACGCATTTTTGGTTTAAGACTACTCGGTCGTTCAAAAAGAATACGAATGATCTTCTGTCGTAGGTTTTCCCACAAGGTTATGGTAGTTTGTCGTCGGAGGTCAGAAATTAAGCTGTCAACACAAAAATGAGAAATCTCAAAAGCTTCAATAGGCTTCATTCCTTCCACTTGTTGGGAGGGCCCCTTGATCACAAGAGGACGATCAGACCCAATATTTGCACCTATAGGTGTCCTAGAGTTCTCACTATAAGTAAGTACAGCGTTACAGTCTTCTAAATTCGCCATCGACTCTAAGGTTCCTTCGATGTGTAGGTCATGATCACCTAAATAGGACTGCAAAATAATTTAACAACAAGAAATAAGAATAGGAGTAAAGGAGAGAAAATACAATAAATAAAAAGGGAGACAAAAAGAAACCATGGGGGAAGGGACATCAAAAAAATTCTGCAGCATCAGGGACTTTAATAGGATACCTCTTCATCATCATTTGACTGTTTGTTGGGCATCTTGGGTCTCTTCCAGTGGCGATCATCATTGCTGCTTTTACTATCCTTAGTACGTTTAGAAGGACGCTTGACGGCTATCAATAAGCAATTGTCCTTACCCACATTGTCAATACCACCTTTAATAGGAAGTTTAAATCGTGTAGAAGGAGACAAATTATCCACCAAGCATTTTGTTCCTCCCTTGATTTTCTCCACCAGTTTCATTGGAGCATATCTTTTGACTTCCACTACCAAAATTAATCTCTTTTTTTTTTCGTGGTTTTGGATTTGATGTGAGGGGGAGTAGGATGACCTATCAAATGTTGTACCCCTTCTTAGAGGTAATCATCGTGTTTCGCAAGCCACTAAACCTTATAATGAGAAGTAATATGTGTGTCTGGGTTAAGGGCTAACGCAGCAAGATATACTTGGGAAAGTGTGTTCTCGCAAATGTAAATCATCCAACAATATCGTACGCTGGCAAAATCGGCTTCCAAAATTTTTTTGCATGTCATATGACACGTCTTGATAAAACCCAAATTGTCGGCTAAAGCGATAAGGACTATAAGGTTCAATAATTGAGGAGGATCCACATTGCGAAGATAGAAAACAAGAGCGAATGCTTATAAAAAATGAAGCATTCCAACTAATTAACTCTCCATCATCTGTTAAGAGTTCGTCTTTATTCTTTATCGGAAGACATGCATGCCATGACACATACTTTTCCTTGTGGATATGTGTTCGAGCCTTAAGATTAGTATGATATTTGGCCCCACCTTCACCAAAAAATTCAACCATGCAAGGACCCCTAAGACTCCTAGGGGCTTTATAATGAGTGTTGAAGTAAAGAGCAAGCCCCTAAGACTCCTAGTTATATTGTTTCATTTCTTTTCCTTATTCACATTACTATCATAACTATTATTATATTATTATATGCACTTAACATAACTCTTTGTATTAAAATTGTTTAATGTTTTAAAATCTTTCTAATTTAAAATTCTTTATATTTTAAAATAGACTTTTTTTTTAATCATTCAGCAAATTTTTTTCTAATGTTATATGTTTTTTCAAAACCTTCCAAATTTAACCTATGATTTCATAAGGTTTCCTAAAACAGTTTTTTCTAAAAACTTATATCGTTTTTCTTAAACAAAATCCTACAACAGAATCTAGAAAATTTGGGAGTCTGATTTTCTAGATTTCTTGAGGTGAGGTATCAATATCTTTGGGTGTTCGAGATTTGATCCCAAGAAAAAAATGAATTTAATCAATGTTTAAAAAAAATCTTTATTCAAAGATTAACCTACGATAGATTTTGAGAAATTGTAATAATTTCTCATTTTCATAAGGTGAGAAACTTTCCTTCAATATATAGTCTAATTAATGGAATATTATTTCACAGATCATTGTTTCAAATATTGGAGCAATGAGGGGTAAAATAATACATTAGTTTTAAAATAAATTAAAAAATATTTTCAATTCAAGATTTGAAATTTGGCTACTGTTTTTCTAAATGGGTGTTGTGGGGTGCTAATATCCTCCTACACACAAATGACTCCCGAACTCAACTCTATTTTTGACCATTTTTTAAAAAAAATTATTTAAGTGTCCAATCACACCGTAAAAAAGATTGATGGCGACTTCTAATTTTCGGTCACTGTGGAACAAAATGGCAAGAGCACTTGGGAATTTCTCAAACTTCGAAAACTTAATTACGATATGCAGAACGATATCCAAGCTAAAGCAATAGAAGAAATGTCATTAGATTCAAAGCAATAGCTGAGTTACTTTGGACTGTATGGATAGAAAGAAACAGTAGCATTTTTAAGAAAAAACCAAAATCAATTGTTGTAACGACCAAATTTTCTAAGTCGAAGTCATTAATTTTGACAAAGAGACCTTGATTGACACAAAATATAGTAAACTTCATTTGAAATCATACGATAAAAAAAAATAAACTTAAGTTCGGGCCCTATTTCAAATTACCAAAATTTTAAAAGTACTATTTACAAAACAACAGTTCGTAAACTCAGTTCCATCACAAAATTTTTAAACAACCTCATGTATTAAGGAAAACAAGAAAACATAATGCGAAAGCATTTGAAGGACATTCCGTTATGGCAATCACGTCTCCTTCTTGTCCCTCGTCGGTCTACCTCATTTGTTACTTTTGCCTGAAATAGTTAAACATGAAAGGGTAAGTATAAACATACCCAGTAAGAGACCCACTACTAATCCCGTTAGGGAAAAAATAAATCGTTAACTTTCTATTGGGGTACCCTGCACAGTCACAATTTTGTGATCCCGCAGGATACACATTATTGGTCATAATCTTGTGATCTCGTAGGATACACATAATCAGTCTAACGCCCCGAGGGACGTACATATCAGTCTAGTGTTCTGCAGAAACACATATCAGTCTAATGCTCCCGAAGGATGCACAATAAGTGGTGATCCCGTAGGACACCTGCAAGGTACACATCCCAATAAAAAGCTAACAATTTTTCCCTCAGTCCATTCTAAACATCATAACAGTCATTCATAGTACACTCCAGCTACCTCAACATATTACTTTCACTTAACACTCTAACAGTCAACCTATCTCACTTTAACCCAATGTCCATTAGTAACATGTCAATACATCAGTTAATCAAACTATATAGTCATAACACCCCTCAGTTCACCAGTACACAACCATACTTTAGTATAACCTACACCCAGTCTAAACGACAATCACAAGTTAACATCCACATCTCATACACACAATCTACAATTGTCACCCTGTCTACATCCACATATATATATATATATATATTCTCAGACAATCACAATATGCATTCAACATCAAGTCTACGTCAATCTATGTACATATATATTTCTAGTCAACATCAAGTCTACGTCAATCTATGTACATATATATTTCTAGTCATTCAAAGTATACATTCAACACCAAGTCTACATCCATACGTATATATATCGTTTGAACATCTTTACTCAATTAGAGGTAACTATACCGTCAGCACAATTCAAAACTATAGCTGAGTCTAGTAGTAGAGAATCCCTTACCTCAAATTCTAGTACAAACTATATCCAACGAAAGACACCTAATCACAAAGATATGAAACTCAATTACTTTCACGATACATACTCATATGAAACTCAATTGCTTTCACTCAATTACTTTCACGATACATACTCCACTTAATTTCCTCAATGTCAGTTCTAACTTACCGAGGTATTGGCGAACCGAACTCCTACAATCTACAAATTTGGTTGTGAATTAAAAGAACCCAATGTCCCTTTCAACACCTTCCATAATCTATCATTTGAACCAATTAACCATCAAAATTCATCGAAATTTTACAATGCAAAACCACAAATCCTACAATTTTCATTCTTACCACAACTACCTGGAGTATGACAGACACTAAAACGATTGAAGGAATGAAATCTGCACGTATAAACCGGGTTGGGGAACCGACAACAGCTATTTCACAGTCGACGGACGAGGATGTGGCACGGCACACTACGACGTGCAGTTGTCGGATTGTGAATGGGGACAGGCGTAATCAAAATGTCAATCTGGCTTCAACGAACAACCTGCAGCTTGTGAACAGACGATTCACGATGGGGAGACAGCGTGCGACGGAGAGACAGTGTGTGGCGGAGAGATGGCGTACAATGAAGAGACGGCATACGGTGGAGAGACGGCGTACGGACGATTCACGGCTCGACTGGCAAACATAGAGTCGCGCGACCGACGTGACTTCACGACGCACTACTTCGCAAACGATTGGCGGCGTCATGAAGGAAGACCGGTGAACTGACGCGGCGGCTAGGGTTCACGAACGGAGACCGACAGCTTGCGAACAGACAGCGGCGTTGTGGATGGAGAGGCGGTGTGGCCTAGCTGGGTTTCGTCGGACGGGATTCGCTCGGCTGGTGCAAGGCGACGACGGAGAAGGATGAACGGAGAAGAAGAAAGGAAGAGGAAGCTAGGGCAAGGAGAAGGAGAAAACGAAGAAAGTGAGGGGGGTGCACACGCGAGGAAGAAGAAATGGGTTTCTTTTTCTAAAAAAAAAACAATATAATAATAATAAGAATTAAAAAATATATATTAATAATTATTATTATTTCATATATATTTTATATTCTTTAATCCAAAATCTTTCCCTACAAAACCTAATTACAAAAACACCCCCACAAACCTAGAATCTCTAAATAACAATAATTTGATAAAAAAAATGTAAATATTACCTTAAAATTTTGGGGTGTTACAATTGTTAACTTGTAGGAAGATATATGTAACTTGATAAGAGTTTGGTCTAGACGTTATTTATCTTGTAACCAATATGATACTACTACCATCTCTCTTTAGCTTAGAGCTTTGTTAGATTTGGTTGTTCCAAGCTTCCCTCTAGACTTTCAACCTTGTAACTTAACTCTGTTAATAGATAATGTCTCTCATTCTAGGATTATCCTAGTTTGTGTCGATTTCTCTAAACGTTTTTTGTAATTCTGTAGTTCGTCGTTGATTTCTTTAACAAAAATTATGACATCTTTCCTTATCTTTTCAATGTCGGTGATTCTCAACTTACTCCAAAATATGTAGTTTATTTGAGTTCAAGAGTCCTTGATCGAATATAAATATCTTTTTATACTAATTGTTACATCAACTTTCTCTTTTTATACTAATTGATATAATATTAAAGTAGTAATAATTGGGGAGAAATATGATGTGGGTGCAGTGATTCAAACCATAAACCCCATGATAGATTACAAATATCATATGTCAGTTGAGCTACGTCTTTTATACTAATAAAATTCTTTATGTTGAATGATAGTTGGGCTAATTAGGTGAAGGATCATGTTCTACTGAAAAATAAATATAAATAACTACAACAGAGTTTATTTCTAGGTTTAGTAATTCATGTGTATAGTAATATTTTGAAAAAAAAAATACAAATATAACAAAGTAAAGTGATCCTATTAATTGATGTGGTCTAGGTATATGTGTGTTTATTTGTCATATATACAACTAAAAAAATCCATTGAAAATGTCAAAGATAATTTGAGGATATGTTTAATGAAGTAAATTTGTGTAGTGGCAACTTTGTAAACTACAAATGGATCTTCCACCTTTGGTAGGGCTTTAACGCGAACTACGTATTAAGTCACACTACTACAAAAATAGGTTTACTTGACGCTAGCAACTTTTACATACTTGACGTTTTTATTAATAAAAACGTCAAGTATAGTCTTTAAAAAATGAAGTTTTCACGAATTTTTTTTAATTATTTTACGTTAGCTTTATTTGACGGTTTTTTTTTTTTTTTTTTGTGATCAAGTATAAAGTAGATTTTACTTGACATATAATTCGGGTTAAAAGTAGTGAACATTTACTTGACACGAAAAACATGTCAGGTATGGTTTTAAAAAATAAATTTTTTACGAAATTGTTTGAACTATTTTACGTTAACTTTTACGTGACATGGTTTTCGCATCAAATATAGTGGAAATTAAAATTTGTCAAAAAACATGAGGGGATCAAGGAAATCGTGGCAGTGTGTCATCGTAAGTCGTTGGTTTTCCAATGGTATCGTCATGAATACCATTTCATCCTCAATCTGATTTGTAGGGTGGTCGTGGTTTAAATTAAGAGTGCTTATTTTTTTCGATATATACAGTGTGTGTGTGAGTTTTACTCAATCTGATTTTCTATAAAACAAAGTGTTGAACTATATATAAATTTGAACCCAAAAAATTGAAATTGAGAATAAAATGAAATCAATTTTGATGGATATGATTATCTTTTTTTAATTGTTTTATTTTCCTTTATGAAATTGGTAGATATTGAGAAAGTAGACAGTTGTTTTAAGGGATGTGATCAAACGTGCCTGAAGTACTAATGCTAAAGAAAAGAAGATGAAGTATGCTTCGAGAAGAAAGGAATGAGGATGGACTTTTCAAGATATACATACCATATACGAATAAATAAAAATCAGTGGTGAAAATTAAAACCATTCGCTTAAAAGCTTATTATTTCATATTTAAACACATGTTTTATTTTGATGTAAATGTAGCTTCACGCTTTTGAATGTAGTTGAATATGAGTAATAAAAAACATTATTGTCACAATTTTTGCTTTACTGTAGATTGTGTGTGTTTGCGGTGGAATTGGTAATTAATGGTTAATAATCTCACAAACAAATTTTATTTCGTTAATTTGAAAATATTTTGAAGGCACTAATCATCTTTTTGAAGG